>NW_026604972.1:325853-651706 GCF_024763615.1 Phlebotomus papatasi | reverse complement strand
TCAAATAGTATCATTAGTTAAATTATTTTCATGGAAAAATTCCCACCAAAAATCATCATGACCCCACCCTTGGGAGGTTTTTTTTAATTTTTTAAAAATGCCAAAATATGCTCTAGAAACCGCAATTCTTAAAATTTCTCAATGAAAATCACATTAGAATACTTCAAATAATTCTACCAATCAATTAATATCATTAGTTGAATTATTTTCTTGGAAAAATTCCCACAAAAATCATCATGATCCCACCCTTGGGAGTTTTTTTTTAAATTTTTTAAAAATGCCAAATCTGCTCTAAAAACCGCAATTCTTAAAATTTCTCAATGAAAATCACATTAGAATACTTCAAATAATTCTACCAATCAATTAATATCATTAGTTGAATTTTTTTCTTTTGGAAAAATTCCCACCAAAAATCATCATGATCCCACCCTTGGGAGTTTTTTTTTTAATTTTTTAAAAATGCCAAAATCTGCTCTAGAAACCGCGATTCTTAAAATTTCTCAATGAAAATCACATTAGAATACTTCAAATAATTCTACCAATCATTAGTTGAATTTTTTTCTTGGAAAAATTCTCACCAAAACTCATCATGATCCCACCCTTGGGAGTTTTTTTTAATTTTTTAAAAATGCCAAAATCTGTTCTAGAAACCGCAATTCTTAAAATTTCTCAATGAAAATCACATTAGAATACTTCAAATAATTCTACCAATCAATTAATATCATTAGTTGAATTTTTTTCTTGGAAAAATTCCCACCAAAAATCATCATGATCCCACCCTTGGGAGTTTTTTTTAATTTTTAAAAAATGCCAAAATCTGCTCTAGAAGCCGCGATTCTTAAAATTTCTCAATGAAAATCACATTAGAATACTTCAAATAATTCTACCAATCAATTAATATCATTAGTTGAATTTTTTTCTTGGAAAAATTCCCACCAAACATCATCATGATCCCACCCTTGGGAGTTTTTTTTTTAATTTTTTAAAAATGCCAAAATCTGCTCTAGAAACCGCAATTCTTAAAATTTCTCAATGAAAATCACATTAGAATACTTCAAATAATTCTACCAATCAATTAATATCATTAGTTGAATTTTTTTCTTGGAAAAATTCCCACCAAAAATCATCATGATCCCACCCTTGGGAGTTTTTTAATTTTTTAAAAATGCCAAAATCTGCTCTAGAAACCGCGATTCTTAAAATTTCTCAATGAAAATCACATTAGAATACTTCAAGTAATTCTACCAATCAAATAGTATCATTAGTTAAATTATTTTCATGGAAAAATTCCCACAAAAAATCATCATGACCCCACCCTTGGGAGGTTTTTTTTAATTTTTTAAAAATGCCAAAATCTGCTCTAAAAACCGCAATTCTTAAAATTTCTCAATGAAAATCACATTAGAATACTTCAAATAATTCTACCAATCAATTAATATCATTAGTTGAATTATTTTCTTGGAAAAATTCCCACAAAAATCATCATGATCCCACCCTTGGGAGTTTTTTTTAAATTTTTTAAAAATGCCAAATCTGCTCTAAAAACCGCGATTCTTAAAATTTCTCAATGAAAATCACATTAGAATACTTCAAGTAATTCTACCAATCAAATAGTATCATTAGTTAAATTATTTTCATGGAAAAATTCCCACCAAAAATCATCATGACCCCACCCTTGGGAGGTTTTTTTTAATTTTTTAAAAATGCCAAAATATGCTCTAGAAACCGCAATTCTTAAAATTTCTCAATGAAAATCACATTAGAATACTTCAAATAATTCTACCAATCAATTAATATCATTAGTTGAATTATTTTCTTGGAAAAATTCCCACAAAAATCATCATGATCCCACCCTTGGGAGTTTTTTTTTAAATTTTTTAAAAATGCCAAATCTGCTCTAAAAACCGCAATTCTTAAAATTTCTCAATGAAAATCACATTAGAATACTTCAAATAATTCTACCAATCAATTAATATCATTAGTTGAATTTTTTTCTTTTGGAAAAATTCCCACCAAAAATCATCATGATCCCACCCTTGGGAGTTTTTTTTTTAATTTTTTAAAAATGCCAAAATCTGCTCTAGAAACCGCGATTCTTAAAATTTCTCAATGAAAATCACATTAGAATACTTCAAATAATTCTACCAATCATTAGTTGAATTTTTTTCTTGGAAAAATTCTCACCAAAACTCATCATGATCCCACCCTTGGGAGTTTTTTTTAATTTTTTAAAAATGCCAAAATCTGTTCTAGAAACCGCAATTCTTAAAATTTCTCAATGAAAATCACATTAGAATACTTCAAATAATTCTACCAATCAATTAATATCATTAGTTGAATTTTTTTCTTGGAAAAATTCCCACCAAAAATCATCATGATCCCACCCTTGGGAGTTTTTTTTAATTTTTAAAAAATGCCAAAATCTGCTCTAGAAGCCGCAATTCTTAAAATTTCTCAATGAAAATCACATTAGAATACTTCAAATAATTCTATCAATCAATTAATATCATTAGTTGAATTTTTTTCTTGGAAAAATTCCCACCAAAACTCATCATGATCCCACCCTTGGGAGTTTTTTTTAATTTTTTAAAAATGCCAAAATCTGCTCTAGAAGCCGCAATTCTTAAAATTTCTCAATGAAAATCATATTAGAATACTTCAAATAATTCTACCAATCAATTAATATCATTAGTTGAATTTGTTTCTTGGAAAAATTCCCACCAAAACTCATCATGATCCCACCCTTGGGAGTTTTTTTTTCAATTTTTTAAAAATGCCAAAATCTGCTCTAGAAACCGCAATTCTTAAAATTTCTCAATGAAAATCACATTAGAATACTTCAAATAATTCTACAAATCAATTAATATCATTAGTTGAATTTGTTTCTTGGAAAAATTCCCACCAAAAATCATCATGATCCCACCCTTGGGAGTTTTTTTTAATTTTTAAAAAATGCCAAAATCTGCTCTAGAAGCCGCGATTCTTAAAATTTCTCAATGAAAATCACATTAGAATACTTCAAATAATTCTATCAATCAATTAATATCATTAGTTGAATTTTTTTCTTGGAAAAATTCCCACCAAAACTCATCATGATCCCACCCTTGGGAGTTTTTTCTAATTTTTTAAAAATGCCAAAATCTGCTCTAGAAACCGCAATTCTTAAAATTTCTCAATGAAAATCACATTAGAATACTTCAAATAATTCTACCAATCAATTAATATCATTAGTTGAATTTTTTTCTTGGAAAAAAAATTCCCACCAAAACTCATCACATGATCCCACTCTTGGGAGATCCCACCCTTTTTTTTTTTTTAATTTTTTAAAAATGCCAAAATCTGCTCTAACAACCGCAATTCTTAAAATTTAAATGCCAAAATCTGCTCTAGAAACCGCAATTCTTAAAATTTCTCAATGAAAATCACATTAGAATACTTCAAATAATTATACCAATCAATTAATATCATTAGTTGAATTTGTTTCTTGGAAAAATTCCCACCAAAAATCATCATGATCCCACCCTTGGGAGTTTTTTTTTTAATTTAAAATCTGCTCTAGAAACCGCAATTCTTAAAATTTCTCAATGAAAATCACATTAGAATACTTCAAATAATTCCATCAATCAATTAATATCATTAGTTGAATTTTTTTCTTGGAAAAATTCCCACCAAAAATCATCATGATCCCACCATTGGGAGTTTTTTTTAATTTTTAAAAAATGCCAAAATCTGCTCTAGAAGCCGCAATTCTTAAAATTTCTCAATGAAAATCACATTAGAATACTTCAAATAATTCTACCAATCAATTAATATCATTAGTTGAATTTTTTTCTTGGAAAAATTCCCACCAAAAATCATCATGATCCCACCCTTGGGAGTTTTTTTTTTAATTTAAAATCTGCTCTAGAAGCCGCGATTCTTAAAATTTCTCAATGAAAATCACATTAGAATACTTCAAATAATTCTATCAATCAATTAATATCATTAGTTGAATTTTTTTCTTGGAAAAATTCCCACCAAAAATCATCATGATCCCACCCTTGGGAGTTTTTTTTAATTTTTAAAAAATGCCAAAATCTGCTCTAGAAGCCGCGATTCTTAAAATTTCTCAATGAAAATCACATTAGAATACTTCAAATAATTCTATCAATCAATTAATATCATTAGTTGAATTTTTTTCTTGGAAAAATTCCCACCAAAACTCATCATGATCCCACCCTTGGGAGTTTTTTTTAATTTTTTAAAAATGCCAAAATCTGCTCTAGAAGCCGCAATTCTTAAAATTTCTCAATGAAAATCATATTAGAATACTTCAAATAATTCTACCAATCAATTAATATCATTAGTTGAATTTTTTTCTTGGAAAAATTCCCACCAAAAATCATCATGATCCCACCCTTGGGAGTTTTTTTTAATTTTTAAAAAATGCCAAAATCTGCTCTAGAAGCCGCGATTCTTAAAATTTCTCAATGAAAATCACATTAGAATACTTCAAATAATTCTATCAATCAATTAATATCATTAGTTGAATTTTTTTCTTGGAAAAATTCCCACCAAAACTCATCATGATCCCACCCTTGGGAGTTTTTTTTAATTTTTTAAAAATGCCAAAATCTGCTCTAGAAGCCGCAATTCTTAAAATTTCTCAATGAAAATCATATTAGAATACTTCAAATAATTCTACCAATCAATTAATATCATTAGTTGAATTTTTTTCTTGGAAAAATTCCCACCAAAAATCATCATGATCCCACCCTTGGGAGTTTTTTTTAATTTTTAAAAAATGCCAAAATCTGCTCTAGAAACCGCAATTCTTAAAATTTCTCAATGAAAATCACATTAGAATACTTCAAATAATTCTATCAATCAATTAATATCATTAGTTGAATTTTTTTCTTGGAAAAATTCCCACCAAAACTCATCATGATCCCACCCTTGGGAGTTTTTTTTAATTTTTTAAAAATGCCAAAATCTGCTCTAGAAGCCGCAATTCTTAAAATTTCTCAATGAAAATCATATTAGAATACTTCAAATAATTCTACCAATCAATTAATATCATTAGTTGAATTTTTTTCTTGGAAAAATTCCCACCAAAAATCATCATGATCCCACCCTTGGGAGTTTTTTTTAATTTTAAAAAAATGCCAAAATCTGCTCTAGAAGCCGCGATTCTTAAAATTTCTCAATGAAAATCACATTAGAATACTTCAAATAATTCTATCAATCAATTAATATCATTAGTTGAATTTTTTTCTTGGAAAAATTCCCACCAAAACTCATCATGATCCCACCCTTGGGAGTTTTTTTTTCAATTTTTTAAAAATGCCAAAATCTGCTCTAGAAACCGCAATTCTTAAAATTTCTCAATGAAAATCACATTAGAATACTTCAAATAATTCTATCAATCAATTAATATCATTAGTTGAATTTTTTTCTTGGAAAAATTCCCACCAAAACTCATCATGATCCCACCCTTGGGAGTTTTTTTTAATTTTTTAAAAATGCCAAAATCTGCTCTAGAAGCCGCAATTCTTAAAATTTCTCAATGAAAATCATATTAGAATACTTCAAATAATTCTACCAATCAATTAATATCATTAGTTGAATTTGTTTCTTGGAAAAATTCCCACCAAAACTCATCATGATCCCACCCTTGGGAGTTTTTTTTTCAATTTTTTAAAAATGCCAAAATCTGCTCTAGAAACCGCAATTCTTAAAATTTCTCAATGAAAATCACATTAGAATACTTCAAATAATTCTACAAATCAATTAATATCATTAGTTGAATTTGTTTCTTGGAAAAATTCCCACCAAAAATCATCATGATCCCACCCTTGGGAGTTTTTTCTAATTTTTTAAAAATGCCAAAATCTGCTCTAGAAACCGCAATTCTTAAAATTTCTCAATGAAAATCACATTAGAATACTTCAAATAATTCTACCAATCAATTAATATCATTAGTTGAATTTTTTTCTTGGAAAAATTCCCACCAAAACTCATCATGATCCCACTCTTGAGAGTTTTTTTTTTAATTTTTTAAAAATGCCAAAATCTGCTCTAACAACCGCAATTCTTAAAATTTCTCAATGAAAATCACATTAGAATACTTCGAATAATTCTACCAATCAATTAATATCATTAGTTGAATTTTTTTCTTGGAAAAATTCCCACCAAAAATCATCATGATCCCACCCTTGGGAGTTTTTTTTTTAATTTTTTAAAAATGCCAAAATCTGCTCTAGAAACCGCAATTCTTAAAATTTCTCAATGAAAATCACATTAGAATACTTCAAATAATTATACCAATCAATTAATATCATTAGTTGAATTTGTTACTTGGAAAAATTCCCACCAAAAATCATCATGATCCCACCCTTGGGAGTTTTTTTTTAATTTTTTAAAAATGCCAAAATCTGCTCTAGAAACCGCAATTCTTAAAATTTCTCAATGAAAATCACATTAGAATACTTCAAATAATTCTATCAATCAATTAATATCATTAGTTGAATTATTTTCTTGGAAAAATTCCCACCAAAAATCATCATGATCCCACCCTTGGGAGTTTTTTTTTAATTTAAAATCTGCTCTAGAAGCCGCAATTCTTAAAATTTCTCAATGAAAATCACATTAGAATACTTCAAATAATTCCATCAATCAATTAATATCATTAGTTGAATTTTTTTCTTGGAAAAATTCCCACCAAAATTCATCATGATCCCACCATTGGGAGTTTTTTTTAATTTTTAAAAAATGCCAAAATCTGCTCTAGAAGCCGCAATTCTTAAAATTTCTCAATGAAAATCACATTAGAATACTTCAAATAATTCTACCAATCAATTAATATCATTAGTTGAATTTTTTTCTTGGAAAAATTCCCACCAAAAATCATCATGATCCCACCCTTGGGAGTTTTTTTTTTAATTTAAAATCTGCTCTAGAAGCCGCGATTCTTAAAATTTCTCAATGAAAATCACATTAGAATACTTCAAATAATTCTACCAATCAATTAATATCATTAGTTGAATTATTTTCTTGGAAAAATTCCCACAATAATCATCATGATCCCACCCTTGGGAGTTTTTTTTAATTTTTTAAAAATGCCAAAATTTGCTCTAGAAACCGCAATTCTTAAAATTTCTCAATGAAAATCACATTAGAATACTTCAAATAATTCTATCAATCAATTAATATCATTAGTTGAATTTTTCTCTTGGAAAAAATCCCACAAAAATCATCATGATCCCACCCTTGGGAGTTTTTTAATTTTTTAAAAATGCCAAAATCTGCTCTAGAAACCGCAATTCTTAAAATTTCTCAATGAAAATCACATTAGAATACTTCAAATAATTCTACCAATCAATTAATATCATTAGTTGAATTTTTTTCTTGGAAAAATTCCCACCAAAATCATCATGATCCCACCCTTGGGAGTTCTTTTTTTAATTTTTTAAAAATGCCAAAATCTGCTCTAGAAACCGCAATTCTTAAAATTTCTCAATGAAAATCACATTAGAATACTTCAAATAATTCTATCAATCAATTGATATCATTAGTTGAATTTTTTTCTTGGAAAAATTCCCACCAAAAATCATCATGATCCCACCCTTGGGAGTTTTTTTTAAATTTTTTAAAAATGCCAAAATCTGCTCTAGAAGCCGCAATTCTTAAAATTTCTCAATGAAAATCACATTAGAATACTTCAAATAATTCTATCAATCAATTAATATCATTAGTTGAATTTTTTTCTTGGAAAAATTCCCACCAAAAATCATCATGATCCCACCCTTGGAAGTTTTTTTTTTAATTTAAAATCTGCTCTAGAAGCCGCGATTCTTAAAATTTCTCAATGAAAATCACATTAGAATACTTCAAATAATTCTATCAATCAATTAATATCATTAGTTGAATTTTTTTCTTGGAAAAATTCCCACCAAAAATCATCATGATCCCACCATTGGGAGTTTTTTTTAATTTTTAAAAAATGCCAAAATCTGCTCTAGAAGCCGCAATTCTTAAAATTTCTCAATGAAAATCACATTAGAATACTTCAAATAATTCTATCAATCAATTAATATCATTAGTTGAATTATTTTCTTGGAAAAATTCCCACCAAAAATCATCATGATCCCACCCTTGGGAGTTTTTTTTTAATTTAAAATCTGCTCTAGAAGCCGCAATTCTTAAAATTTCTCAATGAAAATCACATTAGAATACTTCAAATAATTCTACCAATCAATTAATATCATTAGTTGATTTTTTTTCTTGGAAAAATTCCCACCAAAAATCATCATGATCCCACCCTTGGGAGTTTTTTTTTTTAATTTTTTAAAAATGCCAAAATCTGCTCTAGAAGCCGCAATTCTTAAAATTTCCTTATGAAAATCACATTAGAATACTTCAAATAATTCTACCAATCAATTAATATCATTAGTTGAATTTTTTTCTTGGAAAAATTCCCACCAAAAATCATCATGATCCCACCCTTGGGAGTTTTTTTTTAATTTTTTAAAAATGCCAAAATCTGCTCTAGAAGCGGCAATTCTTAAAATTTCTCAATGAAAATCACATTAGAATACTTCAAATAATTCTATCAATCAATTAATATCATTAGTTGAATTTTTTTCTTGGAAAAAGTCCCACCAAAAATCATCATGATCCCACCCTTGGGAGTTTTTTTTTAATTTTTAAAAAATGCCAAAATCTGCTCTAGAAACCGCAATTCTTAAAATTTCTCAATGAAAATCACATTAGAATACTTCAAATAATTCTATCAATCAATTAATATCATTAGTTGAATTTTTTTCTTGGAAAAATTCCCACCAAAAATCATCATGATCCCACCCTTGGGAGTTTTTTTTTTAATTTTTTAAAAATGCCAAAATCTGCTCTAGAAACCGCGATTCTTAAAATTTCTCAATGAAAATCACATTAGAATACTTCAAATAATTCTACCAATCATTAGTTGAATTTTTTTCTTGGAAAAATTCTCACCAAAACTCATCATGATCCCACCCTTGGGAGTTTTTTTTAATTTTTTAAAAATGCCAAAATCTGCTCTAGAAACCGCAATTCTTAAAATTTCTCAATGAAAATCACATTAGAATACTTCAAATAATTCTACCAATCAATTAATATCATTATTTGAATTATTTTCTTGGAAAAATTCCCACCAAAAATCATCATGACCCCACCCATGGGAGGTTTTTTTAATTTTTTAAAAATGCCAAAATCTGCTCTAGAAACCGCAATTCTTAAAATTTCTCAATGAAAATCACATTAGAATACTTCAAATAATTCTACCAATCAATTAATATCATTAGTTGAATTTTTTCTTGGAAAAATTCCCACCAAAACTCATCATGATCCCACCCTTGGGAGTTTTTTTTTAATTTTTTAAAAATGCCAAAATCTGCTCTAGAAACCGCAATTCTTAAAATTTCTCAATGAAAATCACATTAGAATACTTCAAATAATTCTACCAATCAATTAATATCATTAGTTGAATTTTTTTCTTGGAAAAATTCCCACCAAAACTCATCATGATCCCACCCTTGGGAGTTTTTTTTAATTTTTTAAAAATGCCAAAATCTGCTCTAGAAACCGCAATTCTTAAAATTTCTCAATGAAAATCACATTAGAATACTTCAAATAATTCTACCAATCAATTAATATCATTAGTTGAATTTTTTTCTTGGAAAAATTCCCACCAAAACTCATCATGATCCCACCCTTGGGAGTTTTTTTTAATTTTTTAAAAATGCCAAAATCTGCTCTAGAAACCGCAATTCTTAAAATTTCTCAATGAAAATCACATTAGAATACTTCAAATAATTCTACCAATCAATTAGTATCATTAGTTGAATTATTTTCTTGGAAAAATTCCCACCAAAAATCATCATGACCCCACCCTTGGGAGGTTTTTTTTAATTTTTTAAAAATGCCAAAATCTGCTCTAGAAAGCGCAATTCTTAAAATTTCTCAATGTAAATCACATTAGAATACTTCAAATAATTCTACCAATCAATTAATATCATTAGTTGAATTTTTTTCTTGGAAAAATTCCCACCAAAACTCATCATGATCCCACCCTTGGGAGTTTTTTTTAATTTTTTAAAAATGCCAAAATCTGCTCTAGAAACCGCAATTCTTAAAATTTCTCAATGAAAATCACATTAGAATACTTCAAATAATTCTACCAATCAATTAATATCATTAGTTGAATTTTTTTCTTGGAAAAATTCCCACCAAAAATCATCATGATCCCACCCTTGGGAGTTTTTTTTTAATTTTTTAAAAATGCCAAAATCTGCTCTAGAAACCGCAATTCTTAAAATTTCTCAATGAAAATCACATTAGAATACTTCAAATAATTCTACCAATCAATTAATATCATTAGTTGAATTATTTTCTTGGAAAAATTCCCACCAAAAATCATCATGATCCCACCCTTGGGAGTTTTTTAATTTTTTAAAAATGCCAAAATCTGCTCTAGAAACCGCGATTCTTAAAATTTCTCAATGAAAATCACATTAGAATACTTCAAATAATTCTATCAATCAATTATTATCATTAGTTGAATTTTTTTCTTGGAAAAATTCCCACCAAAAATCATCATGATCCCACCCTTGGGAGTTTTTTAATTTTTTAAAAATGCCAAAATCTGCTCTAGAAACCGCAATTCTTAAAATTTCTCAATGAAAATCACATTAGAATACTTCAAATAATTCTACCAATCAATTAATATCATTAGTTGAATTTTTTTCTTGGAAAAATTCCCACCAAACATCATCATGATCCCACCCTTGGGAGTTTTTTTTTTAATTTTTTAAAAATGCCAAAATCTGCTCTAAAAACCGCAATTCTTAAAATTTCTCAATGAAAATCACATTAGAATACTTCAAATAATTCTACCAATCAATTAATATCATTAGTTGAATTTTTTTCTTGGAAAAATTCCCACCAAAAATCATCATGATCCCACCCTTGGGAGTTTTTTAATTTTTTAAAAATGCCAAAATATGCTCTAGAAACCGCAATTCTTAAAATTTCTCAATGAAAATCACATTAGAATACTTCAAATAATTCTACCAATCAATTAATATCATTAGTTGAATTATTTTCTTGGAAAAATTCCCACAAAAATCATCATGATCCCACCCTTGGGAGTTTTTTTTTAAATTTTTTAAAAATGCCAAATCTGCTCTAAAAACCGCAATTCTTAAAATTTCTCAATGAAAATCACATTAGAATACTTCAAATAATTCTACCAAACAATTAATATCATTAGTTGAATTTTTTTCTTGGAAAAATTCCCACCAAAAATCATCATGATCCCACCCTTGGGAGTTTTTTTTTTAATTTTTTAAAAATGCCAAAATCTGCTCTAGAAACCGCGATTCTTAAAATTTCTCAATGAAAATCACATTAGAATACTTCAAATAATTCTACCAATCAATTAATATCATTAGTTGAATTATTTTCTTGGAAAAATTCCCACCAAAAATCATCATGATCCCACCCTTGGGAGTTTTTTAATTTTTTAAAAATGCCAAAATCTGCTCTAGAAACCGCGATTCTTAAAATTTCTCAATGAAAATCACATTAGAATACTTCAAATAATTCTATCAATCAATTAATATCATTAGTTGAATTTTTTTCTTGGAAAAATTCCCACCAAAAATCATCATGATCCCACCCTTGGGAGTTTTTTAATTTTTTAAAAATGCCAAAATCTGCTCTAGAAACCGCGATTCTTAAAATTTCTCAATGAAAATCACATTAGAATACTTCAAGTAATTCTACCAATCAAATAGTATCATTAGTTAAATTATTTTCATGGAAAAATTCCCACCAAAAATCATCATGACCCCACCCTTGGGAGGTTTTTTTTAATTTTTTAAAAATGCCAAAATCTGCTCTAAAAACCGCAATTCTTAAAATTTCTCAATGAAAATCACATTAGAATACTTCAAATAATTCTACCAATCAATTAATATCATTAGTTGAATTATTTTCTTGGAAAAATTCCCACCAAAAATCATCATGATCCCACCCTTGGGAGTTTTTTTTAAATTTTTTAAAAATGCCAAATCTGCTCTAAAAACCGCGATTCTTAAAATTTCTCAATGAAAATCACATTAGAATACTTCAAGTAATTCTACCAATCAAATAGTATCATTAGTTAAATTATTTTCATGGAAAAATTCCCACCAAAAATCATCATGACCCCACCCTTGGGAGGTTTTTTTTAATTTTTTAAAAATGCCAAAATATGCTCTAGAAACCGCAATTCTTAAAATTTCTCAATGAAAATCACATTAGAATACTTCAAATAATTCTACCAATCAATTAATATCATTAGTTGAATTATTTTCTTGGAAAAATTCCCACAAAAATCATCATGATCCCACCCTTGGGAGTTTTTTTTTAAATTTTTTAAAAATGCCAAATCTGCTCTAAAAACCGCAATTCTTAAAATTTCTCAATGAAAATCACATTAGAATACTTCAAATAATTCTACCAATCAATTAATATCATTAGTTGAATTTTTTTCTTGGAAAAATTCCCACCAAAAATCATCATGATCCCACCCTTGGGAGTTTTTTTTTTTTTTAATTTTTTAAAAATGCCAAAATCTGCTCTAGAAACCGCGATTCTTAAAATTTCTCAATGAAAATCACATTAGAATACTTCAAATAATTCTACCAATCATTAGTTGAATTTTTTTCTTGGAAAAATTCTCACCAAAACTCATCATGATCCCACCCTTGGGAGTTTTTTTTAATTTTTTAAAAATGCCAAAATCTGTTCTAGAAACCGCAATTCTTAAAATTTCTCAATGAAAATCACATTAGAATACTTCAAATAATTCTACCAATCAATTAATATCATTAGTTGAATTTTTTTCTTGGAAAAATTCCTACCAAAACTCATCATGATCCCACCCTTGGGAGTTTTTTGTAATTTTTTAAAAATGCCAAAATCTGCTCTAGAAACCGCAATTCTTAAAATTTCTCAATGAAAATCACATTAGAATACTTCAAATAATTCTACCAATCAATTAATATCATTAGTTGAATTTTTTTCTTGGAAAAATTCCCACCAAAAATCATCATGATCCCACCCTTGGGAGTTTTTTTTAATTTTTTAAAAATGCCAAAATCTGCTCTAGAAACCGCAATTCTTAAAATTTCTCAATCAAAATCACATTAGAATACTTCAAATAATTCTACCAATCAATTAATATGATTAGTTGAATTTTTTTCTTGGAAAAATTCCCACCAAAAATCATCATGATCCCACCATTGGGAGTTTTTTTTAATTTTTAAAAAATGCCAAAATCTGCTCTAGAAACCGCAATTCTTAAAATTTCTCAATGAAAATCACATTAGAATACTTCAAATAATTCTACAAATCAATTAATATCATTAGTTGAATTTGTTTCTTGGAAAAATTCCCACCAAAAATCATCATGATCCCACCCTTGGGAGTTTTTTTTAATTTTTAAAAAATGCCAAAATCTGCTCTAGAAGCCGCGATTCTTAAAATTTCTCAATGAAAATCACATTAGAATACTTCAAATAATTCTATCAATCAATTAATATCATTAGTTGAATTTTTTTCTTGGAAAAATTCCCACCAAAACTCATCATGATCCCACCCTTGGGAGTTTTTTTTAATTTTTTAAAAATGCCAAAATCTGCTCTAGAAGCCGCAATTCTTAAAATTTCTCAATGAAAATCACATTAGAATACTTCAAATAATTCTACCAATCAATTAATATCATTAGTTGAATTTTTTTCTTGGAAAAATTCCCACCAAAACTCATCATGATCCCACCCTTGGGAGTTTTTTTTTTCAATTTTTTAAAAATGCCAAAATCTGCTCTAGAAACCGCAATTCTTAAAATTTCTCAATGAAAATCACATTAGAATACTTCAAATAATTCTACAAATCAATTAATATCATTAGTTGAATTTGTTTCTTGGAAAAATTCCCACCAAAAATCATCATGATCCCACCCTTGGGAGTTTTTTTTAATTTTTAAAAAATGCCAAAATCTGCTCTAGAAGCCGCGATTCTTAAAATTTCTCAATGAAAATCACATTAGAATACTTCAAATAATTCTATCAATCAATTAATATCATTAGTTGAATTTTTTTCTTGGAAAAATTCCCACCAAAACTCATCATGATCCCACCCTTGGGAGTTTTTTCTAATTTTTTAAAAATGCCAAAATCTGCTCTAGAAACCGCAATTCTTAAAATTTCTCAATGAAAATCACATTAGAATACTTCAAATAATTCTACCAATCAATTAATATCATTAGTTGAATTTTTTTCTTGGAAAAATTCCCACCAAAACTCATCATGATCCCACTCTTGGGAGTTTTTTTTTTAATTTTTTAAAAATGCCAAAATCTGCTCTAGAAACCGCAATTCTTAAAATTTCTCAATGAAAATCACATTAGAATACTTCAAATAATTCTACCAATCAATTAATATCATTAGTTGAATTTTTTTCTTGGAAAAATTCCCACCAAAAATCATCATGATCCCACCCTTGGGAGTTTTTTTTTTAATTTTTTAAAAATGCCAAAATCTGCTCTAGAAACCGCAATTCTTAAAATTTCTCAATGAAAATCACATTAGAATACTTCAAATAATTATACCAATCAATTAATATCATTAGTTGAATTTTTTTCTTGGAGAAATTCCCACCAAAAATCATCATGATCCCACCCTTGGGAGTTTTTTTAATTTTTTAAAAATGCCAAAATCTGCTCTAGAAACCGCAATTCTTAAAATTTCTCAATGAAAATCACATTAGAATACTTCAAATAATTCTACCAATCAATTAATATCATTAGTTGAATTTGTTTCTTGGAAAAATTCCCACCAAAAATCATCATGATCCCACCCTTGGGAGTTTTTTTTTTTAATTTAAAATCTGCTCTAGAAACCGCAATTCTTAAAATTTCTCAATGAAAATCACATTAGAATACTTCAAATAATTCCATCAATCAATTAATATCATTAGTTGAATTTTTTTCTTGGAAAAATTCCCACCAAAAATCATCATGATCCCACCATTGGGAGTTTTTTTTTAATTTTAAAAAATGCCAAAATCTGCTCTAGAAGCCGCAATTCTTAAAATTTCTCAATGAAAATCACATTAGAATACTTCAAATAATTCTACCAATCAATTAATATCATTAGTTGAATTTTTTTCTTGGAAAAATTCCCACCAAAAATCATCATGATCCCACCCTTGGGAGTTTTTTTTTTAATTTAAAATCTGCTCTAGAAGCCGCGATTCTTAAAATTTCTCAATGAAAATCACATTAGAATACTTCAAATAATTCTACCAATCAATTATTATCATTAGTTGAATTTTTTTCTTGGAAAAATTCCCACCAAAAATCATCATGATCCCACCCTTGGGAGTTTTTTTTAAATTTTTTAAAAATGCCAAAATCTGCTCTAGAAGCCGCAATTCTTAAAATTTCTCAATGAAAATCACATTAGAATACTTCAAATAATTCTATCAATCAATTAATATCATTAGTTGAATTTTTTTCTTGGAAAAATTCCCACCAAAAATCATCATGATCCCACCCTTGGGAGTTTTTTTTTTTAATTTAAAATCTGCTCTAGAAGCCGCGATTCTTAAAATTTCTCAATGAAAATCACATTAAAATACTTCAAATAATTCTATCAATCAATTAATATCATTAGTTGAATTTTTTTCTTGGAAAAATTCCCACCAAAAATCATCATGATCCCACCATTGGGAGTTTTTTTTAATTTTTAAAAAATGCCAAAATCTGCTCTAGAAGCCGCAATTCTTAACATTTCTCAATGAAAATCACATTAGAATACTTCAAATAATTCTATCAATCAATTAATATCATTAGTTGAATTATTTTCTTGGAAAAATTCCCACCAAAAATCATCATGATCCCACCCTTGGGAGTTTTTTTTTAACTTAAAATCTGCTCTAGAAGCCGCGATTCTTAAAATTTCTCAATGAAAATCACATTAGAATACTTCAAATAATTCTATCAATCAATTAATATCATTAGTTGAATTTTTTTCTTGGAAAAATTCCCACCAAAAATCATCATGATCCCACCATTGGGAGTTTTTTTTAATTTTTAAAAAATGCCAAAATCTGCTCTAGAAGCCGCAATTCTTAAAATTTCTCAATGAAAATCACATTAGAATACTTCAACTAATTCTATCAATCAATTAATATCATTAGTTGAATTATTTTCTTGGAAAAATTCCCACCAAAAATCATCATGATCCCACCCTTGGGAGTTTTTTTTTAATTTAAAATCTGCTCTAGAAGCCGCAATTCTTAAAATTTCTCAATGAAAATCACATTAGAATACTTCAAATAATTCTACCAATCAATTAATATCATTAGTTGAATTTTTTTCTTGGAAAAATTCCCACCAAAAATCATCATGATCCCACCCTTGGGAGTTTTTTTTAATTTTTAAAAAATGCCAAAATCTGCTCTAGAAGCCGCAATTCTTAAAATTTCTCAATGAAAATCACATTAGAATACTTCAAATAATTCTATCAATCAATTAATATCATTAGTTGAATTTTTTTCTTGGAAAAATTCCCACCAAAAATCATCATGATCCCACCCTTGGGAGTTTTTTTTTAATTTTTTAAAAATGCCAAAATCTGCTCTAGAAGCGGCAATTGTTAAAATTTCTCAATGAAAATCACATTAGAATACTTCAAATAATTCTACCAATCATTAGTTGAATTTTTTTCTTGGAAAAATTCTCACCAAAACTCATCATGATCCCACCCTTGGGAGTTTTTTTTAATTTTTTAAAAATGCCAAAATCTGCTCTAGAAACCGCAATTCTTAAAATTTCTCAATGAAAATCACATTAGAATACTTCAAATAATTCTACCAATCAATTAATATCATTATTTGAATTATTTTCTTGGAAAAATTCCCACCAAAATTCATCATGACCCCACCCTTGGGAGGTTTTTTTAATTTTTTAAAAATGCCAAAATCTGCTCTAGAAACCGCAATTCTTAAAATTTCTCAATGAAAATCACATTAGAATACTTCAAATAATTCTACCAATCAATTAATATCATTAGTTGAATTTTTTCTTGGAAAAATTCCCACCAAAACTCATCATGATCCCACCCTTGGGAGTTTTTTTTTAATTTTTTAAAAATGCCAAAATCTGCTCTAGAAACCGCAATTCTTAAAATTTCTCAATGAAAATCACATTAGAATACTTCAAATAATTCTACCAATCAATTAGTATCATTAGTTGAATTATTTTCTTGGAAAAATTCCCACCAAAAATCATCATGACCCCACCCTTGGGAGGTTTTTTTTAATTTTTTAAAAATGCCAAAATCTGCTCTAGAAAGCGCAATTCTTAAAATTTCTCAATGAAAATCACATTAGAATACTTCAAATAATTCTACCAATCAATTAATATCATTAGTTGAATTTTTTTCTTGGAAAAATTCCCACCAAAACTCATCATGATCCCACCCTTGGGAGTTTTTTTTAATTTTTTAAAAATGCCAAAATCTGCTCTAGAAACCGCAATTCTTAAAATTTCTCAATGAAAATCACATTAGAATACTTCAAATAATTCTACCAATCAATTAATATCATTAGTTGAATTTTTTTCTTGGAAAAATTCCCACCAAAAATCATCATGATCCCACCCTTGGGAGTTTTTTTTTAATTTTTTAAAAATGCCAAAATCTGCTCTAGAAACCGCAATTCTTAAAATTTCTCAATGAAAATCACATTAGAATACTTCAAATAATTCTACCAATCAATTAATATCATTAGTTGAATTATTTTCTTGGAAAAATTCCCACCAAAAATCATCATGATCCCACCCTTGGGAGTTTTTTAATTTTTTAAAAATGCCAAAATCTGCTCTAGAAACCGCGATTCTTAAAATTTCTCAATGAAAATCACATTAGAATACTTCAAATAATTCTATCAATCAATTAATATCATTAGTTGAATTTTTTTCTTGGAAAAATTCCCACCAAAAATCATCATGATCCCACCCTTGGGAGTTTTTTAATTTTTTAAAAATGCCAAAATCTGCTCTAGAAACCGCAATTCTTAAAATTTCTCAATGAAAATCACATTAGAATACTTCAAATAATTCTACCAATCAATTAATATCATTAGTTGAATTTTTTTCTTGGAAAAATTCCCACCAAACATCATCATGATCCCACCCTTGGGAGTTTTTTTTTTAATTTTTTAAAAATGCCAAAATCTGCTCTAGAAACCGCAATTCTTAAAATTTCTCAATGAAAATCACATTAGAATACTTCAAATAATTCTACCAATCAATTAATATCATTAGTTGAATTTTTTTCTTGGAAAAATTCCCACCAAAAATCATCATGATCCCACCCTTGGGAGTTTTTTAATTTTTTAAAAATGCCAAAATCTGCTCTAGAAACCGCGATTCTTAAAATTTCTCAATGAAAATCACATTAGAATACTTCAAGTAATTCTACCAATCAAATAGTATCATTAGTTAAATTATTTTCATGGAAAAATTCCCACCAAAAATCATCATGACCCCACCCTTGGGAGGTTTTTTTTAATTTTTTAAAAATGCCAAAATCTGCTCTAAAAACCGCAATTCTTAAAATTTCTCAATGAAAATCACATTAGAATACTTCAAATAATTCTACCAATCAATTAATATCATTAGTTGAATTATTTTCTTGGAAAAATTCCCACAAAAATCATCATGATCCCACCCTTGGGAGTTTTTTTTAAATTTTTTAAAAATGCCAAATCTGCTCTAAAAACCGCGATTCTTAAAATTTCTCAATGAAAATCACATTAGAATACTTCAAGTAATTCTACCAATCAAATAGTATCATTAGTTAAATTATTTTCATGGAAAAATTCCCACCAAAAATCATCATGACCCCACCCTTGGGAGGTTTTTTTTAATTTTTTAAAAATGCCAAAATATGCTCTAGAAACCGCAATTCTTAAAATTTCTCAATGAAAATCACATTAGAATACTTCAAATAATTCTACCAATCAATTAATATCATTAGTTGAATTATTTTCTTGGAAAAATTCCCACAAAAATCATCATGATCCCACCCTTGGGAGTTTTTTTTAAATTTTTTAAAAATGCCAAATCTGCTCTAAAAACCGCAATTCTTAAAATTTCTCAATGAAAATCACATTAGAATACTTCAAATAATTCTACCAATCAATTAATATCATTAGTTGAATTTTTTTCTTGGAAAAATTCCCACCAAAAATCATCATGATCCCACCCTTGGGAGTTTTTTTTTTAATTTTTTAAAAATGCCAAAATCTGCTCTAGAAACCGCGATTCTTAAAATTTCTCAATGAAAATCACATTAGAATACTTCAAATAATTCTACCAATCATTAGTTGAATTTTTTTCTTGGAAAAATTCTCACCAAAACTCATCATGATCCCACCCTTGGGAGTTTTTTTTAATTTTTTAAAAATGCCAAAATCTGTTCTAGAAACCGCAATTCTTAAAATTTCTCAATGAAAATCACATTAGAATACTTCAAATAATTCTACCAATCAATTAATATCATTAGTTGAATTTTTTTCTTCAAAAAATTCCCACCAAAACTCATCATGATCCCACCCTTGGGAGTTTTTTTTAATTTTTTAAAAATGCCAAAATCTGCTCTAGAAACCGCAATTCTTAAAATTTCTCAATGAAAATCACATTAGAATACTTCAAATAATTCTACCAATCAATTAATATCATTAGTTGAATTTTTTTCTTGGAAAAATTCCCACCAAAAATCATCATGATCCCACCCTTGGGAGTTTTTTTTAATTTTTTAAAAATGCCAAAATCTGCTCTAGAAACCGCAATTCTTAAAATTTCTCAATGAAAATCACATTAGAATACTTCAAATAATTCTATCAATCAATTAATATCATTAGTTGAATTTTTTTCTTGGAAAAATTCCCACCAAAAATCATCATGATCCCACCCTTGGGAGTTTTTTTTTTAATTTAAAATCTGCTCTAGAAGCCGCGATTCTTAAAATTTCTCAATGAAAATCACATTAGAATACTTCAAATAATTCTACCAATCAATTAATATCATTAGTTGAATTTTTTTCTTGGAAAAATTCCCACAAAAATCATCATGATCCCACCCTTGGGAGTTTTTTTTTTATTTTTTAAAAATGCCAAAATCTGCTCTAGAAGCCGCAATTCTTAAAATTTCTCAATGAAAATCACATTAAAATACTTCAAATAATTCTACCAATCAATTAATATCATTAATTGAATTTGTTTCTTGGAAAAATTCCCACCAAAAATCATCATGATCCCACCCTTGGGAGTTTTTTTTTAATTTTTTAAAAATGCCAAAATCTGCTCTAGAAACCGCAATTCTTCAAATTTCTCAATGAAAATCACATTAGAATACTTCAAATAATTCTACCAATCAATTAATATCATTAGTTGAATTATTTTCTTGGAAAAATTCCCACAAAAATCATCATGATCCCACCCTTGGGAGTTTTTTTTTAAATTATTTAAAAATGCCAAATCTGCTCTAAAAACCGCAATTCTTAAAATTTCTCAATGAAAATCACATTAGAATACTTCAAATAATTCTACCAATCAAATAGTATCATTAGTTAAATTATTTTCATGGAAAAATTCCCACCAAAAATCATCATGACCCCACCCTTGGGAGGTTTTTTTTAACTTTTTAAAAATGCCAAAATATGCTCTAGAAACCGCAATTCTTAAAATTTCTCAATGAAAATCACATTAGAATACTTCAAATAATTCTACCAATCAATTAATATCATTAGTTGAATTTTTTTCTTGGAAAAATTCCCACCAAAAATCATCATGATCCCACCCTTGGGAGTTTTTTTTTTTAATTTTTTAAAAATGCCAAAATCTGCTCTAGAAACCGCGATTCTTAAAATTTCTCAATGAAAATCACATTAGAATACTTCAAATAATTCTACCAATCATTAGTTGAATTTTTTTCTTGGAAAAATTCTCACCAAAACTCATCATGATCCCACCCTTGGGAGTTTTTTTTAATTTTTTAAAAATGCCAAAATCTGCTCTAGAAACCGCAATTCTTAAAATTTCTCAATGAAAATCACATTAGAATACTTCAAATAATTCTACCAATCAATTAATATCATTATTTGAATTATTTTCTTGGAAAAATTCCCACCAAAAATCATCATGACCCCACCCTTGGGAGGTTTTTTTAATTTTTTAAAAATGCCAAAATCTGCTCTAGAAACCGCAATTCTTAAAATTTCTCAATGAAAATCACATTAGAATACTTCAAATAATTCTACCAATCAATTAATATCATTAGTTGAATTTTTTCTTGGAAAAATTCCCACCAAAACTCATCATGATCCCACCCTTGGGAGTTTTTTTTTAATTTTTTAAAAATGCCAAAATCTGCTCTAGAAACCGCAATTCTTAAAATTTCTCAATGAAAATCACATTAGAATACTTCAAATAATTCTACCAATCAATTAGTATCATTAGTTGAATTATTTTCTTGGAAAAATTCCCACCAAAAATCATCATGACCCCACCCTTGGGAGGTTTTTTTTAATTTTTTAAAAATGCCAAAATCTGCTCTAGAAACCGCAATTCTTAAAATTTCTCAATGAAAATCACATTAGAATACTTCAAATAATTCTACCAATCAATTAATATCATTAGTTGAATTTTTTTCTTGGAAAAATTCCCACCAAAACTCATCATGATCCCACCCTTGGGAGTTTTTTTTAATTTTTTAAAAATGCCAAAATCTGCTCTAGAAACCGCAATTCTTAAAATTTCTCAATGAAAATCACATTAGAATACTTCAAATAATTCTACCAATCAATTAATATCATTAGTTGAATTTTTTTCTTGGAAAAATTCCCACCAAAAATCATCATGATCCCACCCTTGGGAGTTTTTTTTTAATTTTTTAAAAATGCCAAAATCTGCTCTAGAAACCGCAATTCTTAAAATTTCTCAATGAAAATCACATTAGAATACTTCAAATAATTCTACCAATCAATTAATATCATTAGTTGAATTATTTTCTTGGAAAAATTCCCACCAAAAATCATCATGATCCCACCCTTGGGAGTTTTTTAATTTTTTAAAAATGCCAAAATCTGCTCTAGAAACCGCGATTCTTAAAATTTCTCAATGAAAATCACATTAGAATACTTCAAATAATTCTATCAATCAATTAATATCATTAGTTGAATTTTTTTCTGGGAAAAATTCCCACCAAAAATCATCATGATCCCACCCTTGGGAGTTTTTTAATTTTTTAAAAATGCCAAAATCTGCTCTAGAAACCGCAATTCTTAAAATTTCTCAATGAAAATCACATTAGAATACTTCAAATAATTCTACCAATCAATTAATATCATTAGTTGAATTATTTTCTTGGAAAAATTCCCACCAAACATCATCATGATCCCACCCTTGGGAGTTTTTTTTTTTAATTTTTTAAAAATGCCAAAATCTGCTCTAGAAACCGCAATTCTTAAAATTTCTCAATGAAAATCACATTAGAATACTTCAAATAATTCTACCATTCAATTAATATCATTAGTTGAATTTTTTTCTTGGAAAAATTCCCACCAAAAATCATCATGATCCCACCCTTGGGAGTTTTTTAATTTTTTAAAAATGCCAAAATCTGCTCTAGAAACCGCGATTCTTAAAATTTCTCAATGAAAATCACATTAGAATACTTCAAGTAATTCTACCAATCAAATAGTATCATTAGTTAAATTATTTTCATGGAAAAATTCCCACCAAAAATCATCATGACCCCACCCTTGGGAGGTTTTTTTTAATTTTTTAAAAATGCCAAAATCTGCTCTAAAAACCGCAATTCTTAAAATTTCTCAATGAAAATCACATTAGAATACTTCAAATAATTCTACCAATCAATTAATATCATTAGTTGAATTATTTTCTTGGAAAAATTCCCACAAAAATCATCATGATCCCACCCTTGGGAGTTTTTTTTAAATTTTTTAAAAATGCCAAATCTGCTCTAAAAACCGCGATTCTTAAAATTTCTCAATGAAAATCACATTAGAATACTTCAAGTAATTCTACCAATCAAATAGTATCATTAGTTAAATTATTTTCATGGAAAAATTCCCACCAAAAATCATCATGACCCCACCCTTGGGAGGTTTTTTTTAATTTTTTAAAAATGCCAAAATATGCTCTAGAAACCGCAATTCTTAAAATTTCTCAATGAAAATCACATTAGAATACTTCAAATAATTCTACCAATCAATTAATATCATTAGTTGAATTATTTTCTTGGAAAAATTCCCACAAAAATCATCATGATCCCACCCTTGGGAGTTTTTTTTAAAATTTTTTAAAAATGCCAAATCTGCTCTAAAAACCGCAATTCTTAAAATTTCTCAATGAAAATCACATTAGAATACTTCAAATAATTCTACCAATCAATTAATATCATTAGTTGAATTATTTTCTTGGAAAAATTCCCACCAAAAATCATCATGACCCCACCCTTGGGAGGTTTTTTTTATTTTTTTAAAAATGCCAAAATCTGCTCTAGAAACCGCAATTCTTAAAATTTCTCAATGAAAATCACATTAGAATACTTCAAATAATTCTACCAATCAATTATTATCATTAGTTGAATTATTTTCTTGGAAAAATTCCCACAAAAATCATCATGATCCCACTCTTGGGAGTTTTTTTTAATTTTTTAAAAATGCCAAAATCTGCTCTAGAAAGCGCAATTCTTAAAATTTCTCAATGAAAATCACATTAGAATACTTCAAATAATTCTACCAATCAATTAATATCATTAGTTAAATTATTTTCATGGAAAAATTCCCACAAAAAATCATCATGACCCCACCCTTGGGAGGTTTTTTTTTTTTAATTTTTTAAAAATGCCAAAATCTGCTCTAGAAACCGCAATTCTTAAAATTTCTCAATGAAAATCACATTAGAATACTTCAAATAATTCTACCAATCAATTAATATCATTAGTTGAATTATTTTCTTGGAAAAATTCCCACAAAAATCATCATGATCCCACCCTTGGGAGTTTTTTTTTAATTTTTTAAAAATGCCAAAATCTGCTCTAGAAGCCGCAATTCTTAAAATTTCTCAATGAAAATCACATTAGAATACTTCAAATAATTCTACCAATCAATTAATATCATTAGTTGAATTATTTTCATGGAAAAATTCCCACCAAAAATCATCATGACCCCACCCTTGGGAGGTTTTTTTTAATTTTTTAAAAATGCCAAAATCTGCTCTAGAAACCGCAATTCTTAAAATTTCTCAATGAAAATCACATTAGAATACTTCAAATAATTCTACCAATCAATTAATATCATTAGTTGAATTATTTTCTTGGAAAAATTCCCACAAAAATCATCATGATCCCACCCTTGGGAGTTTTTTTTAATTTTTTAAAAATGCCAAAATCTGCTCTAGAAACCGCAATTCTTAAAATTTCTCAATGAAAATCACATTAGAATACTTCAAATAATTCTATCAATCAATTAATATCATTAGTTGAATTATTTTCTTGGAAAAATTCCCACAAAAATCATCATGATCCCACCCTTGGGAGTTTTTTTTAATTTTTTAAAAATGCCAAAATCTGCTCTAGAAACCGCGATTCTTAAAATTTCTCAATGAAAATCACATTAGAATACTTCAAGTAATTCTACCAATCAAATAGTATCATTAGTTGAATTATTTTCATGGAAAAATGCCCACCAAAAATCATCATGACCCCAGCTTTGGGAGGTTTTTTTTAATTTTTTAAAAATGCCAAAATCTGCTCTAGAAACCGCAATTCTTAAAATTTCTCAATGAAAATCACATTAGAATACTTCAAATAATTCTAACAATCAATTAATATCATTAGTTGAATTTTTTTCTTGGAAAAATTCCCACCAAAAATCATCATGACCCCACCCTTGGGAGGTTTTTTTTAATTTTTTAAAAATGCCAAAATCTGCTCTAGAAACCGCAATTCTTAAAATTTCTCAATGAAAATCACATTAGAATACTTCAAGTAATTCTACCAATCAAATAGTATCATTAGTTGAATTATTTTCATGGAAAAATTCCCACCAAAAATCATCATGACCCCAGCTTTGGGAGGTTTTTTTTAATTTTTTAAAAATGCCAAAATCTGCTCTAGAAACCGCAATTCTTAAAATTTCTCAATGAAAATCACATTAGAATACTTCAAATAATTCTAACAATCAATTAATATCATTAGTTGAATTTTTTTCTTGGAAAAATTCCCACCAAAAATCATCATGACCCCACCCTTGGGAGTTTTTTTTAATTTTTTAAAAATGCCAAAATCTGCTCTAGAAACCGCAATTCTTAAAATTTCTCAATGAAAATCACATTAGAATACTTCAAGTAATTCTACCAATCAAATAGTATCATTAGTTGAATTATTTTCATGGAAAAATTCCCACCAAAAATCATCATGACCCCAGCTTTGGGAGGTTTTTTTTAATTTTTTAAAAATGCCAAAATCTGCTCTAGAAACCGCAATTCTTAAAATTTCTCAATGAAAATCACATTAGAATACTTCAAATAATTCTACCAATCAATTAATATCATTAGTTGAATTTTTTTCTTGGAAAAATTCCCACCAAAAATCATCATGACCCCACCCTTGGGAGGTTTTTTTTATTTTTTTAAAAATGCCAAAATCTGCTCTAGAAACCGCAATTCTTAAAATTTCTCAATGAAAATCACATTAGAATACTTCAAATAATTCTACCAATCAATTATTATCATTAGTTGAATTATTTTCTTGGAAAAATTCCCACAAAAATCATCATGATCCCACCCTTGGGAGTTTTTTTTAATTTTTTAAAAATGCCAAAATCTGCTCTAGAAACCGCAATTCTTAAAATTTCTCAATGAAAATCACATTAGAATACTTCAAATAATTCTACCAATCAATTAATATCATTAGTTGAATTTTTTTCTTGGAAAAATTCCCACCAAAAATCATCATGATCCCACCCTTGGGAGTTTTTTAATTTTTTAAAAATGCCAAAATCTGCTCTAGAAACCGCGATTCTTAAAATTTCTCAATGAAAATCACATTAGAATACTTCAAGTAATTCTACCAATCAAATAGTATCATTAGTTGAATTATTTTCATGGAAAAATTCCCACCAAAAATCATCATGACCCCAGCTTTGGGAGGTTTTTTTTAATTTTTTAAAAATGCCAAAATCTGCTCTAGAAACCGCAATTCTTAAAATTTCTCAATGAAAATCACATTAGAATACTTCAAATAATTCTAACAATCAATTAATATCATTAGTTGAATTTTTTTCTTGGAAAAATTCCCACCAAAAATCATCATGACCCCACCCTTGGGAGGTTTTTTTTAATTTTTTAAAAATGCCAAAATCTGCTCTAGAAACCGCAATTCTTAAAATTTCTCAATGAAAATCACATTAGAATACTTCAAATAATTCTACCAATCAATTAATATCATTAGTTGAATTATTTTCTTGGAAAAATTCCCACAAAAATCATCATGATCCCACCCTTGGGAGTTTTTTTTAATTTTTTAAAAATGCCAAAATCTGCTCTAGAAACCTCAATTCTTAAAATTTCTCAATGAAAATCACATTAGAATACTTCAAATAATTCTACCAATCAATTAATATCATTAGCTGAATTTTTTTTCTTGGAAAAATTCCCACCAAAAATCATCATGATCCCACCCTTGGGAGTTTTTTAATTTTTTAAAAATGCCAAAATCTGCTCTAAAAACCGCGATTCTTAAAATTTCTCAATGAAAATCACATTAGAATACTTCAAATAATTCTACCAATCAATTAGTATCATTAGTTGAATTATTTTCTTGGAAAAATTCCCACCAAAAATCATCATGACCCCACCCTTGGGAGGTTTTTTTTAATTTTTTAAAAATGCTAAAATCTGCTCTAGAAACCGCAATTCTTAAAATTTCTCAATGAAAATCACATTAGAATACTTCAAATAATTCTACCAATCAATTAATATCATTAGTTGAATTTTTTTCTTGGAAAAATTCCCACCAAAAATCATCATGATCCCACCCTTGGGAGTTTTCTAATTTTTTAAAAATGCCAAAATCTGCTCTAAAAACCGCGATTCTTAAAATTTCTCAATGAAAATCACATTAGAATACTTCAAATAGTTCTACCAATCAATTAATATCATTAGTTGAATTATTTTCTTGGAAAAATTCCCACAAAAATCATCATGATCCCACCCTTGGGAGTTTTTTTTAATTTTTTAAAAATGCCAAAATCTGCTCTAGAAACCGCAATTCTTAAAATGTCTCAATGAAAATCACATTAGAATACTTCAAATAATTCTACCAATCAATTAATATCATTAGTTGAATTTTTTTCTTGGAAAAATTCCCACAAAAATCATCATGATCCCACCCTTGGGAGTTTTTTTTTAATTTTTTAAAAATGCCAAAATCTGCTCTAGAAACCGCAATTCTTAAAATTTCTCTATAAAAATCACATTAGAATACTTCAAATAATTCTACCAATCAATTAATATCATTAGTTGAATTATTTTCTTGGAAAAATTCCCACCAAAAATCATCATGATCCCACCCTTGGGAGTTTTTTTTTTAATTTTTTAAAAATGCCAAAATCTGCTCTAGAAGCCGCAATTCTTAAAATTTCTCAATGAAAATCACATTAGAATACTTCAAATAATTCTACCAATCAATTAATATCATTAGTTGAATTTTTTTCTTGGAAAAATTCCCACAAAAATCATCATGATCCCACCCTTGGGAGTTTTTTTTAATTTTTTAAAAATGCCAAAATCTGCTCTAGAAACCGCAATTCTTAAAATTTCTCAATGAAAATAACATTAGAATACTTCAAATAATTCTACCAATCAATTAATATCATTAGTTGAATTTTTTTCTTGGAAAAATTCCCACCAAAACTCATCATGATCCCACCATTGGGAGTTTTTTAATTTTTTAAAAATGCCAAAATCTGCTCTAGAAACCGCGATTCTTAAAATTTCTCAATGAAAATCACATTAGAATACTTCAAGTAATTCTACCAATCAATTAGTATCATTAGTTGAATTATTTTCTTGGAAAAATTCCCACCAAAAATTATCATGACCCCACCCTTGGAAGGTTTTTTTTTTAATTTTTTAAAAATGCCAAAATCTGCTCTAGAAACCGCAATTCTTAAAATTTCTCAATGAAAATCACATTAGAATACTTCAAATAATTCTACCAATCAATTAATATCATTAGTTGAATTATTTTCTTGGAAAAATTCCCACAAAAATCATCATGATCCCACCCTTGGGAGTTTTTTTTAAATTTTTTAAAAATGCCAAAATCTGCTCTAAAAACCTCAATTCTTAAAATTTCTCAATGAAAATCACATTAGAATACTTCAAATAATTCTACAAATCAATTAATATCATTAGTTGAATTATTTTCTTGGAAAAATTCCCACAAAAATCATCATGATCCCACCCTTGGGAGTTTTTTTTTAATTTTTTAAAAATGCCAAAATCTGCTCTAGAAACCGCAATTCTTAAAATTTCTCAATGAAAATCACATTAGAATACTTCAAATAATTCTATCAATCAATTAATATCATTAGTTGAATTATTTTCTTGGAAAAATTCCCACAAAAATCATCATGATCCCACCCTTGGGAGTTTTTTTTAATTTTTTAAAAATGCCAAAATCTGCTCTAGAAACCGCAATTCTTAAAATTTCTCAATGAAAATCACATTAGAATACTTCAAATAATTCTACCAATCAATTAATATCATTAGTTGAATTATTTTCTTGGAAAAATTCCCACCAAAAATCATCATGACCCCACCCTTGGGAGGTTTTTTTTAATTTTTTAAAAATGCCAAAATCTGCTCTAGAAACCGCAATTCTTAAAATTTCTCAATGAAAATCACATTAGAATACTTCAAATAATTCTACCAATCAATTAATATCACTAGTTGAATTTTTTTCTTGGAAAAATTCCCACCAAAAATCATCATGACCCCACCCTTGGGAGGTTTTTTTTAATTTTTTAAAAATGCCAAAATCTGCTCTAGAAACCGCAATTCTTAAAATTTCTCAATGAAAATCACATTAGAATACTTCAAATAATTCTACCAATCAATTAGTATCATTAGTTGAATTATTTTCTTGGAAAAATTCCCACCAAAACTCATCATGATCCCACCCTTGGAAGGTTTTTTTTTAAATTTTTTAAAAATGCCAAAATCTGCTCTAGAAACCGCAATTCTTAAAATTTCTCAATGAAAATCACATTAGAATACTTCAAATAATTCTACCAATCAATTAATATCATTAGTTGAATTTTTTTTCTTGGAAAAATTCCCACCAAAAATCATCATGATCCCACCCTTGGGAGTTTTTTAATTTTTTAAAAATGCCAAAATCTGCTCTAGAAACCGCGATTCTTAAAATTTCTCAATGAAAATCACATTAGAATACTTCAAGTAATTCTACCAATCAATTAGTATCATTAGTTGAATTATTTTCTTGGAAAAATTCCCACCAAAAATGATCATGACCCCACCCTTGGAAGGTTTTTTTTTTAATTTTTTAAAAATGCCAAAATCTGCTCTAGAAAGCGCAATTCTTAAAATTTCTCAATGAAAATCACATTAGAATACTTCAAATAATTCTACCAATCAATTAATATCATTAGTTGAATTATTTTCTTGGAAAAATTCCCACAAAAATCATCATGATCCCACCCTTGGGAGTTTTTTTTTAAATTTTTTAAAAATGCCAAAATCTGCTCTAAAAACCTCAATTCTTAAAATTTCTCAATGAAAATCACATTAGAATACTTCAAATAATTCTACAAATCAATTAATATCATTAGTTGAATTTTTTTTCTTGGAAAAATTCCCACCAAAAATCATCATGATCCCACCCTTGGGAGTTTTTTAATTTTTTAAAAATGCCAAAATCTGCTCTAAAAACCGCAATTCTTAAAATTTCTCAATGAAAATCACATTAGAATACTTCAAGTAATTCTACCAATCAATTAGTATCATTAGTTGAATTATTTTCTTGGAAAAATTCCCACCAAAAATGATCATGACCCCACCCTTGGAAGGTTTTTTTTTTAATTTTTTAAAAATGCCAAAATCTGCTCTAGAAACCGCAATTCTTAAAATTTCTCAATGAAAATCACATTAGAATACTTCAAATAATTCTACCAATCAATTAGTATCATTAGTTGAATTATTTTCTTGGAAAAATTCCCACCAAAACTCATCATGATCCCACCCTTGGAAGGTTTTTTTTTTAATTTTTTAAAAATGCCAAAATCTGCTCTAGAAACCGCAATTCTTAAAATTTCTCAATGAAAATCACATTAGAATACTTCAAATAATTCTACCAATCAATTAATATCATTAGTTGAATTTTTTTTCTTGGAAAAATTCCCACCAAAAATCATCATGATCCCACCCTTGGGAGTTTTTTAATTTTTTAAAAATGCCAAAATCTGCTCTAGAAACCGCGATTCTTAAAATTTCTCAATGAAAATCACATTAGAATACTTCAAGTAATTCTACCAATCAATTAGTATCATTAGTTGAATTATTTTCTTGGAAAAATTCCCACAAAAATCATCATGATCCCACCCTTGGGAGTTTTTTTTTTAAATTTTTTAAAAATGCCAAAATCTGCTCTAAAAACCTCAATTCTTAAAATTTCTCAATGAAAATCACATTAGAATACTTCAAATAATTCTACAAATCAATTAATATCATTAGTTGAATTTTTTTTCTTGGAAAAATTCCCACCAAAAATCATCATGATCCCACCCTTGGGAGTTTTTTAATTTTTTAAAAATACCAAAATCTGCTCTAGAAACCGCGATTCTTAAAATTTCTCAATGAAAATCACATTAGAATACTTCAAGTAATTCTACCAATCAATTAGTATCATTAGTTGAATTATTTTCTTGGAAAAATTCCCACCAAAACTCATCATGATCCCACCCTTGGAAGGTTTTTTTTTTTAATTTTTTAAAAATGCCAAAATCTGCTCTAGAAACCGCAATTCTTAAAATTTCTCAATGAAAATCACATTAGAATACTTCAAATAATTCTACCAATCAATTAATATCACTAGTTGAATTTTTTTCTTGGAAAAATTCCCACCAAAAATCATCATGACCCCACCCTTGGGAGGTTTTTTTTAATTTTTTAAAAATGCCAAAATCTGCTCTAGAAACCGCAATTATTAAAATTTCTCAATGAAAATCACATTAGAATACTTCAAATAATTCTACCAATCAATTAATATCATTAGTTGAATTTTTTTTTCTTGGAAAAATTCCCACCAAAAATCATCATGATCCCACCCTTGGGAGTTTTTTAATTTTTTAAAAATGCCAAAATATGCTCTAAAAACCGCAATTCTTAAAATTTCTCAATGAAAATCACATTAGAATACTTCAAGTAATTCTACCAATCAATTAGTATCATTAGTTGAATTATTTTCTTGGAAAAATTCCCACAAAAATCATCATGATCCCACCCTTGGGAGTTTTTTTTTAAATTTTTTAAAAATGCCAAAATCTGCTCTAAAAACCTCAATTCTTAAAATTTCTCAATGAAAATCACATTAGAATACTTCAAATAATTCTACAAATCAATTAATATCATTAGTTGAATTTTTTTTCTTGGAAAAATTCCCACCAAAAATCATCATGATCCCACCCTTGGGAGTTTTTTAATTTTTTAAAAATACCAAAATCTGCTCTAGAAACCGCGATTCTTAAAATTTCTCAATGAAAATCACATTAGAATACTTCAAGTAATTCTACCAATCAATTAGTATCATTAGTTGAATTATTTTCTTGGAAAAATTCCCACCAAAACTCATCGTGATCCCACCCTTGGAAGGTTTTTTTTTTTAATTTTTTAAAAATGCCAAAATCTGCTCTAGAAACCGCAATTCTTAAAATTTCTCAATGAAAATCACATTAGAATACTTCAAATAATTCTATCAATCAATTAATATCATTAGTTGAATTATTTTCTTGGAAAAATTTCCACAAAAATCATCATGATCCCACCCTTGGGAGTTTTTTTTTTAATTTTTTAAAAATGCCAAAATCTGCTCTAGAAACCGCAATTATTAAAATTTCTCAATGAAAATCACATTAGAATACTTCAAATAATTCTACCAATCAATTAATATCATTAGTTGAATTTTTTTTTCTTGGAAAAATTCCCACCAAAAATCATCATGATCCCACCCTTGGGAGTTTTTTAATTTTTTAAAAATGCCAAAATATGCTCTAAAAACCGCAATTCTTAAAATTTCTCAATGAAAATCACATTAGAATACTTCAAGTAATTCTACCAATCAATTAGTATCAACAGTTGAATTATTTTCTTGGAAAAATTCCCACCAAAACTCATCATGATCCCACCCTTGGAAGGTTTTTTTTTTAATTTTTTAAAAATGCCAAAATCTGCTCTAGAAACCGCAATTCTTAAAATTTCTCAATGAAAATCACATTAGAATACTTCAAATAATTCTACCAATCAATTAATATCACTAGTTGAATTTTTTTCTTGGAAAAATTCCCACCAAAAATCATCATGACCCCACCCTTGGGAGGTTTTTTTTTAATTTTTTAAAAATGCCAAAATCTGCTCTAGAAACCGCAATTCTTAAAATTTCTCAATGAAAATCACAATAGAATACTTCAAATAATTCTACCAATCAATTAGTATCATTAGTTGAATTATTTTCTTGGAAAAATTCCCACCAAAAATCATCATGATCCCACCCTTGGAAGGTTTTTTTTTAATTTTTTAAAAATGCCAAAATCTGCTCTAGAAACCGCAATTCTTAAAATTTCTCAATGAAAATCACATTAGAATACTTCAAATAATTCTACCAATCAATTAATATCATTAGTTGAATTATTTTCTTGGAAAAATTCCCACAAAAATCATCATGATCCCACCCTTGGGAGTTTTTTTTTAAATTTTTTAAAAATGCCAAAATCTGCTCTAGAAACCGCAAATCTTAAAATTTCTCAATGAAAATCACATTAGAATACTTCAAATAATTCTACCAATCAATTAATATCATTAGTTGAATTTTTTTTCTTGGAAAAATTCCCACCAAAAATCATCATGATCCCACCCTTGGGAGTTTTTTAATTTTTTAAAAATGCCAGAATCTGCTCTAAAAACCGCAATTCTTAAAATTTCTCAATGAAAATCACATTAGAATACTTCAAGTAATTCTACCAATCAATTAGTATCATTAGTTGAATTATTTTCTTGGAAAAATTCCCACCAAAACTCATCATGATCCCACCCTTGGAAGGTTTTTTTTTTTAATTTTTTAAAAATGCCAAAATCTGCTCTAGAAACCGCAATTCTTAAAATTTCTCAATGAAAATCACATAAGAATACTTCAAATAATTCTACCAATCAATTAATATCACTAGTTGAATTTTTTTCTTGGAAAAATTCCCACCAAAAATCATCATGACCCCACCCTTGGGAGTTTTTTTTTTAAATTTTTTAAAAATGCCAAAATCTGCTCTAAAAACCTCAATTCTTAAAATTTCTCAATGAAAATCACATTAGAATACTTCAAATAATTCTACAAATCAATTAATATCATTAGTTGAATTTTTTTTCTTGGAAAAATTCCCACCAAAAATCATCATGATCCCACCCTTGGGAGTTTTTTAATTTTTTAAAAATACCAAAATCTGCTCTAGAAACCGCGATTCTTAAAATTTCTCAATGAAAATCACATTAGAATACTTCAAGTAATTCTACCAATCAATTAGTATCATTAGTTGAATTATTTTCTTGGAAAAATTCCCACCAAAACTCATCATGATCCCACCCTTGGAAGGTTTTTTTTTTTTTAATTTTTTAAAAATGCCAAAATCTGCTCTAGAAACCGCAATTCTTAAAATTTCTCAATGAAAATCACATTAGAATACTTCAAATAATTCTATCAATCAATTAATATCATTAGTTGAATTATTTTCTTGGAAAAATTTCCACAAAAATCATCATGATCCCACCCTTGGGAGTTTTTTTTTTAATTTTTTAAAAATGCCAAAATCTGCTCTAGAAACCGCAATTATTAAAATTTCTCAATGAAAATCACATTAGAATACTTCAAATAATTCTACCAATCAATTAATATCATTAGTTGAATTTTTTTTTCTTGGAAAAATTCCCACCAAAAATCATCATGATCCCACCCTTGGGAGTTTTTTAATTTTTTAAAAATGCCAAAATATGCTCTAAAAACCGCAATTCTTAAAATTTCTCAATGAAAATCACATTAGAATACTTCAAGTAATTCTACCAATCAATTAGTATCAACAGTTGAATTATTTTCTTGGAAAAATTCCCACCAAAACTCATCATGATCCCACCCTTGGAAGGTTTTTTTTTTTAATTTTTTAAAAATGCCAAAATCTGCTCTAGAAACCGCAATTCTTAAAATTTCTCAATGAAAATCACATTAGAATACTTCAAATAATTCTACCAATCAATTAATATCACTAGTTGAATTTTTTTCTTGGAAAAATTCCCACCAAAAATCATCATGACCCCACCCTTGGGAGGTTTTTTTTAATTTTTTAAAAATGCCAAAATCTGCTCTAGAAACCGCAATTCTTAAAATTTCTCAATGAAAATCACATTAGAATACTTCAAATAATTCTACCAATCAATTAGTATCATTAGTTGAATTATTTTCTTGGAAAAATTCCCACCAAAAATCATCATGATCCCACCCTTGGAAGGTTTTTTTTTAATTTTTTAAAAATGCCAAAATCTGCTCTAGAAACCGCAATTCTTAAAATTTCTCAATGAAAATCACATTAGAATACTTCAAATAATTCTACCAATCAATTAATATCATTAGTTGAATTATTTTCTTGGAAAAATTCCCACAAAAATCATCATGATCCCACCCTTGGGAGTTTTTTTTTAAATTTTTTAAAAATGCCAAAATCTGCTCTAGAAACCGCAATTCTTAAAATTTCTCAATGAAAATCACATTAGAATACTTCAAATAATTCTACCAATCAATTAATATCATTAGTTGAATTTTTTTTCTTGGAAAAATTCCCACCAAAAATCATCATGATCCCACCCTTGGGAGTTTTTTAATTTTTTAAAAATGCCAGAATCTGCTCTAAAAACCGCAATTCTTAAAATTTCTCAATGAAAATCACATTAGAATACTTCAAGTAATTCTACCAATCAATTAGTATCATTAGTTGAATTATTTTCTTGGAAAAATTCCCACCAAAACTCATCATGATCCCACCCTTGGAAGGTTTTTTTTTTTAATTTTTTAAAAATGCCAAAATCTGCTCTAGAAACCGCAATTCTTAAAATTTCTCAATGAAAATCACATAAGAATACTTCAAATAATTCTACCAATCAATTAATATCACTAGTTGAATTTTTTTCTTGGAAAAATTCCCACCAAAAATCATCATGACCCCACCCTTGGGAGGTTTTTTTTAATTTTTTAAAAATGCCAAAATCTGCTCTAGAAACCGCAATTCTTAAAATTTCTCAATGAAAATCACATTAGAATACTTCAAATAATTCTATCAATCAATTAATATCATTAGTTGAATTTTTTTTCTTGGAAAAATTCCCACCAAAAATCATCATGATCCCACCCTTGGGAGTTTTTTAATTTTTTAAAAATGCCAAAATCTGCTCTAAAAACCGCGATTCTTAAAATTTCTCAATGAAAATCACATTAGAATACTTCAAATAATTCTACCAATCAATTAATATCACTAGTTGAATTTTTTTCTTGGAAAAATTCCCACCAAAAATCATCATGACCCCACCCTTGGCAGTTTTTTTTTTAATTTTTTAAAAATGCCAAAATCTGCTCTAGAAACCGCAATTCTTAAAATTTCTCAATGAAAATCACATTAGAATACTTCAAATAATTCTACCAATCAATTAATATCATTAGTTGAATTATTTTCTTGGAAAAATTCCCACCAAAAATCATCATGATCCCACCCTTGGGAGTTTTTTAATTTTTTAAAAATGCCAAAATCTGCTCTAGAAACCGCGATTCTTAAAATTTCTCAATGAAAATCACATTAGAATACTTCAAGTAATTCTACCAATCAATTAGTATCATTAGTTGAATTATTTTCTTGGAAAAATTCCCACCAAAAATGATCATGACCCCACCCTTGGAAGGTTTTTTTTTTAATTTTTTAAAAATGCCAAAATCTGCTCTAGAAACCGCAATTCTTAAAATTTCTCAATGAAAATCACATTAGAATACTTCAAATAATTCTACCAATCAATTAATATCATTAGTTGAATTATTTTCTTGGAAAAATTCCCACAAAAATCATCATGATCCCACCCTTGGGAGTTTTTTTTAAATTTTTTAAAAATGCCAAAATCTGCTCTAAAAACCTCAATTCTTAAAATTTCCCAATGAAAATCACATTAGAATACTTCAAATAATTCTACAAATCAATTAATATCATTAGTTGAATTATTTTCTTGGAAAAATTCCCACAAAAATCATCATGATCCCACCCTTGGGAGTTTTTTTTTAATTTTTTAAAAATGCCAAAATCTGCTCTAGAAACCGCAATTCTTAAAATTTCTCAATGAAAATCACATTAGAATACTTCAAATAATTCTATCAATCAATTAATATCATTAGTTGAATTATTTTCTTGGAAAAATTCCCACAAAAATCATCATGATCCCACCCTTGGGAGTTTTTTTTAATTTTTTAAAAATGCCAAAATCTGCTCTAGAAACCGCAATTCTTAAAATTTCTCAATGAAAATCACATTAGAATACTTCAAATAATTCTACCAATCAATTAATATCATTAGTTGAATTATTTTCTTGGAAAAATTCCCACCAAAAATCATCATGACCCCACCCTTGGGAGGTTTTTTTTAATTTTTTAAAAATGCCAAAATCTGCTCTAGAAACCGCAATTCTTAAAATTTCTCAATGAAAATCACATTAGAATACTTCAAATAATTCTACCAATCAATTAATATCACTAGTTGAATTTTTTTCTTGGAAAAATTCCCACCAAAAATCATCATGACCCCACCCTTGGGAGGTTTTTTTTAATTTTTTAAAAATGCCAAAATCTGCTCTAGAAACCGCAATTCTTAAAATTTCTCAATGAAAATCACATTAGAATACTTCAAATAATTCTACCAATCAATTAATATCATTAGTTGAATTTTTTTTCTTGGAAAAATTCCCACCAAAAATCATCATGATCCCACCCTTGGGAGTTTTTTAATTTTTTAAAAATGCCAAAATCTGCTCTAAAAACCGCGATTCTTAAAATTTCTCAATGAAAATCACATTAGAATACTTCAAATAATTCTACCAATCAATTAGTATCATTAGTTGAATTATTTTCTTGGAAAAATTCCCACCAAAAATCATCATGACCCCACCCTTGGGAGGTTTTTTTTAATTTTTTAAAAATGCCAAAATCTTCTCTAAAAACCGCAATTCTTAAAATTTCTCAATGAAAATCACATTAGAATACTTCAAATAATTCTACCAATTAATTAATATCATTAGTTGAATTATTTTCTTGGAAAAATTCCCACAAAAATCATCATGATCCCACCCTTGGGAGTTTTTTTAAATTTTTTAAAAATGCCAAAATCTGCTCTAAAAACCGCAATTCTTAAAATTTCTCAATGAAAATCACATTAGAATACTTCAAATAATTCTACCAATCAATTAATATCATTAGTTGAATTATTTTCTTGGAAAAATTCCCACAAAAATCATCATGATCCCACCCTTGGGAGTTTTTTTTAATTTTTTAAAAATGCCAAAATCTGCTCTAGAAACCGCAATTCTTAAAATTTCTCAATGAAAATCACATTAGAATACTTCAAATAATTCTATCAATCAATTAATATCATTAGTTGAATTATTTTCTTGGAAAAATTTCCACAAAAATCATCATGATCCCACCCTTGGGAGTTTTTTTTTTAATTTTTTAAAAATGCCAAAATCTGCTCTAGAAACCGCAATTATTAAAATTTCTCAATGAAAATCACATTAGAATACTTCAAATAATTCTACCAATCAATTAATATCATTAGTTGAATTATTTTCTTGGAAAAATTCCCACCAAAAATCATCATGACCCCACCCTTGGGAGGTTTTTTTTAATTTTTTAAAAATGCCAAAATCTGCTCTAGAAACCGCAATTCTTAAAATTTCTCAATGAAAATCACATTAGAATACTTCAAATAATTCTACCAATCAATTAATATCATTAGTTGAATTTTTTTCTAGGAAAAATTCCCACCAAAAATCATCATGATCCCACCCTTGGGAGTTTTTTAATTTTTTAAAAATGCCAAAATCTGCTCTAAAAACCGCGATTCTTAAAATTTCTCAATGAAAATCACATTAGAATACTTCAAATAATTCTACCAATCAATTAGTATCATTAGTTGAATTATTTTCTTGGAAAAATTCCCACCAAAAATCATCATGACCCCACCCTTGGGAGGCTTTTTTTAATTTTTTAAAAATGCCAAAATCTGCTCTAAAAACCGCAATTCTTAAAATTTCTCAATGAAAATCACATTAGAATACTTCAAATAATTCTACCAATCAATTAATATCATTAGTTGAATTTTTTTCTTGGAAAAATTCCCACAAAAATCATCATGATCCCACCCTTGGGAGTTTTCTAATTTTTTAAAAATGCCAAAATCTGCTCTGAAAACCGCAATTCTTAAAATTTCTCAATGAAAATCACATTAGAATACTTCAAATAATTCTACCAATCAATTAATATCATTAGGTGAATTATTTTCTTGGAAAAATTCCCACAAAAATCATCATGATCCCACCCTTGGGAGTTTTTTTTTAATTTTTTAAAAATGCCAAAATCTGCTCTAGAAACCGCAATTCTTAAAATGTCTCAATGAAAATCACATTAGAATACTTCAAATAATTCTACCAATCAATTAATATCATTAGTTGAATTTTTTTCTTGGAAAAATTCCCACCAAAAATCATCATGATCCCACCCTTGGGAGTTTTTTAATTTTTTAAAAATGCCAAAATCTGCTCTAAAAACCGCAATTCTTAAAATTTCTCAATGAAAATCACATTAGAATACTTCAAATAATTCTACCAATCAATTAATATCATTAGTTGAATTATTTTCTTGGAAAAATTCCCACAAAAATCATCATGATCCCACCCTTGGGAGTTTTTTTTTAATTTTTTAAAAATGCCAAAATCTGCTCTAGAAACCGCAATTCTTAAAATTTCTTAATGAAAATCACATTAGAATACTTCAAATAATTCTACCAATCAATTAATATCATTAGTTGAATTATTTTCTTGGAAAAATTCCCACCAAAAATCATCATGATCCCACCCTTGGGAGTTTTTTTTTTAATTTTTAAAAAATGCCAAAATCTGCTCTAGAAGCCGCAATTCTTAAAATTTCTCAATGAAAATCACATTAGAATACTTCAAATAATTCTACCAATCAATTAATATCATTAGTTGAATTTTTTTCTTGGAAAAATTCCCACAAAAATCATCGTGATCCTACCCTTGGGAGTTTTTTTTAATTTTTAAAAAATGCCAAAATCTGCTCTAGAAACCGCAATTCTTAAAATTTCTCAATGAAAATCACATTAGAATACTTCAAATAATTCTATCAATCAATTAATATCATTAGTTGAATTTTTTTCTTGGAAAAATTCCCACCAAAAGTCATCATGATCCCACCCTTGGGAGTTTTTTTTTTAATTTTTTAAAAATGCCAAAATCTGCTCTAGAAGCCGCAATTCTTAAAATTTCTCAATGAAAATCACATTAGAATACTTCAAATAATTCTACCAATCAATTAATATCATTAGTTGAATTTTTTTCTTGGAAAAATTCCCACCAAAAATCATCATGATCCCACCCTTGGGAGTTTTTTTTTTTAATTTTTTAAAAATGCCAAAATCTGCTCTAGAAGCCGCAATTCTTAAAATTTCTCAATGAAAATTACATTAGAATACTTCAAATAATTCTACCAATCAATTAATATCATTAGTTGAATTTTTTTCTTGGAAAAATTCCCACCAAAAATCATCATGATCCCACCCTTGGGAGTTTTTTTTTTTAATTTTTTAAAAATGCCAAAATCTGCTCTAGAAACCGCAATTCTTAAAATTTCTCAATGAAAATCACATTAGAATACTTCAAATAATTCTACCAATCAATTAATATCATTAGTTGAATTTTTCTCTTGGAAAAATTCCCACCAAAAATCATCATGATCCCACCCTTGGGAGTTTTCTAATTTTTTAAAAATGCCAAAATCTGCTCTAAAAACCGCGATTCTTAAAATTTCTCAATGAAAATCACATTAGAATACTTCAAATAATTCTACCAATCAATTAATATCATTAGTTGAATTATTTTCTTGGAAAAATTCCCACAAAAATCATCATGATCCCACCCTTGGGAGTTTTTTTTTAATTTTTTAAAAATGCCAAAATCTGCTCTAGAAACCGCAATTCTTAAAATGTCTCAATGAAAATCACATTAGAATACTTCAAATAATTCTACCAATCAATTAATATCATTAGTTGAATTTTTTTCTTGGAAAAATTTCCACAAAAATCATCATGATCCCACCCTTGGGAGTTTTTTTTTAATTTTTTAAAAATGCCAAAATCTGCTCTAGAAACCGCAATTCTTAAAATTTCTCAATGAAAATCACATTAGAATACTTCAAATAATTCTACCAATCAATTAATATCATTAGTTGAATTTTTTTCTTGGAAAAATTCCCACCAAAACTCATCATGATCCCACCCTTGGGAGTTTTTTTTAATTTTTTAAAAATGCCAAAATCTGCTCTAGAAACCGCAATTCTTAAAATGTCTCAATGAAAATCACATTAGAATACTTCAAATAATTCTATCAATCAATTAATATCATTAGTTGAATTTTTTTCTTGGAAAAATTTCCACAAAAATCATCATGATCCCACCCTTGGGAGTTTTTTCTAATTTTTTAAAAATGCCAAAATCTGCTCTAGAAACCGCAATTCTTAAAATTTCTCAATGAAAATCACATTAGAATACTTCAAATAATTCTATCAATCAATTAATATCATTAGTTGAATTATTTTCTTGGAAAAATTCCCACAAAAATCATCATGATCCCACCCTTGGGAGTTTTTTTTAATTTTTTAAAAATGCCAAAATCTGCTCTAGAAACCGCAATTCTTAAAATTTCTCAATGGAAACCACATTAGAATACTTCAAATAATTCTACCAATCAATTAATATCATTAGTTGAATTTTTTTCTTGGAAAAATTCCCACAAAAATCATCATGATCCCACCCTTGGGAGTTTTTTTTTTAATTTTTTAAAAATGCCAAAATCTGCTCTAAAAACCGCAATTCTTAAAATTTCTCAATGAAAATCACATTAGAATACTTCAAATAATTCTACCAATCAATTAATATCATTAGTTGAATTTTTTTCTTGGAAAAATTCCCACCAAAAATCATCATGATCCCACCCTTGGGAGTTTTTTTTTAATTTTTAAAAAATGCCAAAATCTGCTCTAGAAAGCGCAATTCTTAAAATTTCTCAATGAAAATCACATTAGAATACTTCAAGTAATTCTACCAATCAATTAATATCATTAGTTGAATTTTTTTCTTGGAAAAATTCCCACCAAAAATCATCATGATCCCACCCTTGGGAGTTTTTTTTTCAATTTTTTTAAAAATGCCAAAATCTGCTCTAGAAACCGCAATTCTTAAAATTTCTCAATGACAATCACATTAGAATACTTCAAATAATTCTACCAATCAATTAATATCATTAGTTGAATTTTTTTCTTGGAAAAATTCCCACAAAAATCATCATGATCCCACCCTTGGGAGTTTTTTTTTTATTTTTTAAAAATGCCAAAATCTGCTCTAGAAGCCGCAATTCTTAAAATTTCTCAATGAAAATCACATGAAAATACTTCAAATAATTCTACCAATCAATTAATATCATTAATTGAATTTGTTTCTTGGAAAAATTCCCACCAAAAATCATCATGATCCCACCCTTGGGAGTTTTTTTTTTAATTTTTTAAAAATGTCAAAATCTGCTCTAGAAACCGCAATTCTTCAAATTTCTCAATGAAAATCACATTAGAATACTTCAAATAATTCTACCAATCAATTAATATCATTAGTTGAATTTTTTTCTTGGAAAAATTCCCACCAAAAATCATCATGATCCCACCCTTGGGAGTTTTTTTTAATTTTTTAAAAATGCCAAAATCTGCTCTAGAATCCGCAATTCTTAAAATTTCTCAATGAAAATCACATTAGAATACTTCAAATAATTCTACCAATCAATTAATATCATTAGTTGAATTTTTTTCTTGGAAAAATTCCCACCAAAACTCGTCATGAACACCCTTGGGAGTTTTTTTTAATTTTTTAAAAATGCCAAAATCTGCTCTAGAAACCGCAATTCTTAAAATTTCTCAATGAAAATCACATTAGAATACTTCAAATAATTCTACCAATCAATTAATATCATTAGTTGAATTTTTTTCTTGGAAAAATTCCCACCAAAAATCATCATGATCCCACCCTTGGGAGTTTTTTTTTTGTAATTTTTTAAAAATGCCAAAATCTGCTCTAGAAACCGCAATTCTTAAAATTTCTCAATGAAAATCACATTAGAATACTTCAAATAATTCTACCAATAAATTAGTATCATTAGTTGAATTTTTTTCTTGGAAAAATTCCCACCAAAAATCATCATGATCCCACCCTTGGGAGTTTTTTTTTAATTTTTTAAAAATGCCAAAATCTGCTCTAGAAACCGCAATTCTTAAAATTTCTCAATGAAAATCACATTAGAATACTTCAAATAATTCTACCAATCAATTAATATCATTAGTTGAATTTTTTTCTTGGAGAAATTCCCACCAAAACTCATCATGATCCCACCCTTGGGAGTTTTTTTTAATTTTTTAAAAATGCCAAAATCTGCTCTAGAAACCGCAATTCTTAAAATTTCTCAATGAAAATCACATTAGAATACTTCAAATAATTCTATCAATCAATTAATATCATTAGTTGAATTATTTTCTTGGAAAAATTCCCACCAAAAATCATCATGATCCCACCCTTGGGAGTTTTTTTTTTAATTTAAAATCTGCTCTAGAAGCCGCGATTCTTAAAATTTCTCAATGAAAATCACATTAGAATACTTCAAATAATTCTATCAATCAATTAATATCATTAGTTGAATTTTTTTCTTGGAGAAATTCCCACCAAAACTCATCATGATCCCACCCTTGGGAGTTTTTTTTTAATTTTTTAAAAATGCCAAAATCTGCTCTAGAAGCCGCAATTCTTAAAATTTCTCAATGAAAATCACATTAGAATACTTCAAATAATTCTACCAATCAATTAATATCATTAGTTGAATTTTTTTTCTTGGAGAAATTCCCACCAAAACTCATCATGATCCCACCCTTGGGAGTTTTTTTTTTTTTTTTTTTTTTTTTAATTTTTTAAAAATGCCAAAATCTGCTCTAGAAACCGCAATTCTTAAAATTTCTGAATGAAAATTACATTAGAATACTTCAAATAATTCTACCAATCAATTAATATCATTAGTTGAATTTTTTTCTTGGAGAAATTCCCACCAAAACTCATCATGATCCCACCCTTGGGAGTTTTTTTTTAATTTTTTTAAAAATGCCAAAATCTGCTCTAGAAACCGCAATTCTTAAAATTTCTCAATGAAAATCACATTAGAATACTTCAAATAATTCTACCAATCAATTAATATCATTAGTTGAATTTTTTTCTTGGAGAAATTCCCACCAAAACTCATCATGATCCCACCCTTGGGAGTTTTTTTTTTAATTTTTTAAAAATGCCAAAATCTGCTCTAGAAACCGCAATTCTTAAAATTTCTCAATGAAAATCACATTAGAATACTTCAAATAATTCTACCAATCAATTAATATCATTAGTTGAATTTTTTTCTTGGAAAAATTCCCACCAAAAATCATCATGATCCCACCATTGGGAGTTTTTTTTTATTTTATTTTTTTTTTTTTTTTGTTTTTTTTTTTTTTTTTTAGGAATTCATTGAGTGCGTGTGCAACTACGTATTCGTTGTGCAGTGAGTGATTTTTTTTTTTGTGCTAAAAAGAAGTAAATCTGGGTGATTCTAACAAAAGGGATCGCTCTTTTGGATCGGATGACTCCCCTGAGAAAGTGCCTAGCCAGTGCAAGTTCTTAAAGTGTGGCTCCGATCCCGAAAATACTCATTTTGAGAGATCTTCAATGCTCTTAAGAACTCCTCCACGTGTCTCTCACAATGAGAGTAATAAGAATCTGGGCAGCAATTCATCTGCATCTTTTTCTTCTTCGTCTGGACTACCCCCTAGTTCTTCTACCACAGTGGCTTCTAAATCCTCCCAGGAAGTGTTTCAAGTGAGCCCCAAAGGGGATTTCAACCAAAATTTGTCTCATCCTTCTACCACCATGAGAAGTGATTTTGAGTCTCCCAATCAGTTCAATGTGCTATCGGACATCGATGAAGGTAACAGTGAAAGTGATAACGATGCTGTAATGCAAAGTGAAGCTCAAAACTCACACATTCGTCCACCGCCTATTGTGCTGCATAATGATGAGAATTGTGTGCAATCAATCATCAGTGGGTTGAGGAAAAAATTTTCTGATCGTGTGATATTTAAATACATGTCTGTTGGCGTAAAAATTACCACAAAAGACATGATGACTTACGGGAAAATTCTAAGAGAGTTTAAAAGCAGTAATCGTCAGTTTTACTCACATGATGTGAGAGCTATTCCTCCCAAGAAATTTCTTATTTCTGGGCTGCCCGATTTTGCTGGTGTAGAGGATGATATTAAGGCAGAAATTTCTGAAATCTACGGCCTTCAACCAATTGAAATTGCCAAAATTCCACCCAAGAATAAAAGATTTTCCAATCATTGCCTCTACGTCATTTCCTTTGACAAAGGTTCTACAAATATTCGAGAGCTTAGGAAAATTCAATACTTGTACAACACAAAAATTTCTTGGGAGTACTACAAACAGAAACCCAGGGGCCCTACCCTCTGCGAGAATTGCTTTCTTTACGGTCATGGTTCCCGGAATTGCAGAATGAAGACACGATGTGGAAGATGTGGAGGTTCGCACAACACAGAAAAGTGCTCGCCAAATACTCAGGTCAAATGCAGAAACTGCAATGGCAACCATCTTGCAAACGATTTATCTTGTCCAGCACGCGATAACTTCATCCGAATGAGAAACGCCCGCAGCAACAAAAATCGCCAACCTGGCCCTTCATTGAACCCTTCAGAAGTGCGCCTTTCTGCCCCTCCGCTACCTTCTAGTATGGATGATTTCCCTGTGCTTCCCGCACCCTCAAATCGTAGGATCCTTAATTCAAATGAAATCAGAGGACCCAACAAAACCTCCTCTAATCTTCAGAGTCAACCCAAGAATGAGATTCTTCAGCCTAGACCTGGAAGTTCTCAATCAGGAAAAAATCAAGCACGCAGCTTACCATCTCAGACTTCAAACTCCAGACCTCAAAGTAATTTTGATAGAAATAGTAGCATCTATAATCGGCCTGGAAATTCTCAAAGGCAATCTTCAAATCAAAATGCTCGCCAAACACCTCATCGCTGGAAGGGCAGCCAAGCAGATGATCAGTCGAATCTCTTCAATTCACAGGAGCTTCTGGATATCTCCTTGGAACTTCTCACTGGCCTCCGCAACTGCCGAAGCAAAATTGATCAACTTCAGCTGATGTTCAGTATTATCGTGAAGTATATTGATGATTAATTGTCTAACGTGCATGATTTGGAACAGTCAAAGTATACAGCCAAAAATTTCAGAGTTTTCTAATTTTCTAGTTAACCATAAAGTCGATATCTGTTTCCTATCGGAAACGTGGCTTTCTCCTGACCGGATGCTAGATATCCCACATTATAAAATCATTCGTAAAGATAGAGACAAAAGAATTGGTGGTGGGGTAGCCATCATTATTAATAATAATTTGAAATTTGATCAAATACACAATATATCAACAAATGCAATAGAGGCTATTGGCATTACTGTCTATGGTGATAAGGGTACGGTTAATATGTTTTCAGTCTACTTTCCGGGAACAAAATTAAACTCTAACTCCCTTCTTGCTTTTAAAGATGATTTGGAGAACCTTTCTCAATTTAAGGGAAATATTCTCATCTGTGGGGACTTGAACGCCAAACATAGGGCGTGGAATTGCACTAGAGCCAATAAAACCGGCTCTATTCTGTACTCAGCGTTAACCAGCTCGGATCTCCATATCCTTTTCCCTCCTTCTCCAACTTACTTTCCCCATCAAACTTCTCGTACTTTTCCATCAACGATTGATATTGGCCTTACTAGAAACCCTCAGGCCATTTCAAATATGCAATCCATTAATGAACTTTCATCGGATCATTTTCCTGTGACATTTTGTTTTAATTTTGATCACTCTAGGTCAAAGAATGTTGTTAAGTCACTTAATTTTGCAAAAGCTAATTGGGCACTCTTTAATAACACAGTTGTTTCATCCCTTCCTACCTTTAATAATAATCACCTGCTCCCCTCTCCAGTTGATGTAGACCGGGCTGTGTCAAGCCTTACCCTAGCTATTCAAAATGGTGTTCAAAGAGCTGTACCAGCTAACGATCTTCCCAGCAATTCGGAATTTTCCTTATCCGATAAAGTGAAGCAGTTAATCTCATATAGAAATTACGTCCGTAGGTTATGGATTCGTAGGAGAGAAAATTCTTCAAAAATATTTTTAACCTTTTTAAACAAAACAATTAAGAAAACCATTACTGAAGAACGTAACCAGAAATGGAATGAAAAGATCCGCAGCTTCACCCCTAATAGCGTACAATTCTGGAAAGCTGCACGAAAACTGAGAAATAAGCGAACGTTTATTCCCCCTTTTACGCAAGATGGTAATCTTATTACCTCTGATTCAGAAAAAGCGTCTGTGCTTGCAGATACTTTTTTGAAATCTCATAACTTAACGTCAAATTCAAAGTCCAATCCTGATGTGGAGAGGAAGGTTTGCTCGGCGGCTTGTCTCATCAAAGCAATCTCTATCAAAGAGGTTGAAGTTCTCAAAACTGATGTCCAAGAAGTATCAACTGTTATTCGCTCTCTTAAACCTCGAAAAGCTCCTGGCCATGATCAAATAGCAACTATTCCTGTTAAAAACCTTGCAGCTCGTGCAATTGCCTTTATCACGTTGATATTTAACTCCTGCTTAGTGATAGGGTACTTCCCCAACGCTTGGAAATTGGCTGTAGTCATTCCTATTCCTAAACCTGGCAAGAATCTTTCCAACCCAATCAATTTCCGTCCTATTAGTCTTTTAAGTGTTCTAGCTAAAATGTTTGAAAGAATTATTCTTTCCAGAATCAATTTATTTCTTGAGACCCACAAAATTATTTGTGATGAGCAGTTTGGGTTTCGAGCCAAGCACTCTACTACTCACCAACTTCTTCGAGTTACCAATAGTATCAGGAATGGCTTTAAAAGTAGAAGTTCCACTGGTCTAGTGGCTTTTGATATGGAGAAATGCTTCGACACCGTATGGCACGACGCACTTGTTTACAAAATGCTCATCAACAAATTTCCATTTTATATAGTTAAAATTATTAAGTCCTTCCTGTCTGAAAGAAATTTTTACACTAAATTCAACAATTCTACTTCCAGAAACTTAACTATTCCAGCGGGTGTACCTCAAGGTAGCACTTTGAGCCCCACCCTTTTTAACATTTTCTCTTATGACATCAGAACGGCTATTAAACTATGCTCTGTCGCCATTTTCGCGGACGACATTTGTATATATTTCACTTCCAAAAATCCCGATAAAGTTTCTAAAACACTGTCCAATGATTCTGACAACTTGGTGAGTTACTGCAAAACTTGGAAGATGAAAATTAATCCCTCCAAAACTCAAGCCGTCTACTTTACCAGACGGCGTAGCCCTAAATATCTTCCTAATTCTTCTTTAAGGATCATGAATGAGAATATTGAGTGGTCCAAAGATATTAAATATCTAGGCCTCACTCTCGATAGGGCTTTAACTTGGAAAAGTCACTGTGAAGCTACCGCCTCGAAGGCTCTTACACTTATCCGTACCCTCTATCCTCTTATCAACCGTAAATCCTATCTCCATACTAAAAATAAACTTTTCCTTTTCAACATGGTTTTCCGAGGCATTATTTTGTACTCCAGCGTGGTCTGGGGGAATTGCGCGGAAACCCACACCAACAAAATTCAAGTAGTTGAGAACAAAGTTCTTAGATTAATTCTCAATCTGCCATTCAACTATCCTAATCATTGGATGTACAGTGCTGCCAAAGTCTCTCCCTTGCGCAAGGAAATTTGTAAGCTCAAAGATAAATTTTTAACTGATTTGCCTAATAATCCAAGCAAATTAATACAAGACTTATCATTATAGAAGGAAGTCGCTTTTAGGTCAGTCGAGTGCCGTCTGTATTCGGAAGCTGAGGCGTTGGTCGCGGGGCGCTGTGTAGGTGTTTGCTGCCAGTTGTGGAGGGTACGCTGAGAGTAATCCACAGACTACCCCTATTCGGGGGGTTTCCGCCCTCTTTTCCCCTCACTTTGTGAAGGTATAGTCTCTGGTGGCCCCTGTCAGTGTGGCGAGGTACTGTCGGGCCTACACTGCCTCTTAGTGGTCCGGCGTCTCGGGTGGATGAATCAGATCGACACTGGTCTGACCTGCATTTCTTCCTCCTCACTATTATGTTATTGGTGCTGGGATGACAGGGCGCGATTGGTTCCGACGGGTCGACTGGGCCTTGACCGCTTCCGGGGTCTTTCCCTCACTACTACTCTAATATTTTATATTTTATATATTTTTTAAATACTTAATTACCTATGTATACAATTCTAAATATCATTTTTTTTTTCTTGAAGTTTTTTGCTGTAAAGCTTTTTTCTTCTTCTATTTTTTACTCTCTTTAGCTATGCTTCAATTCTCTTTAAACTAGTTAATTTCTAGCATCCTACGTCTATCTTTATCTATTTACGATATTGCTATTTTCTGTTTCAATAGCTGTAAGGAATTTATATTCTATCTCTAACTAACTCTTCTGTAAGACATGCATCAAACCGAATTTTTGAAATAAATATATATATATATTTTTAATTTTTTAAAAATGCCAAAATCTGCTCTAGAAACCGCAATTCTTAAAATTTCTCAATGAAAATCACATTAGAATACTTCAAATAATTCTACCAATAATTAATATCATTAGTTGAATTTTTTTCTTGGAAAAATTCCCACCAAAAATCATCATGATCCCACCCTTGGGAGTTTTTTTTTTTTAATTTTTTAAAAATGCCAAAATCTGCTCTAGAAACCGCAATTCTTAAAATTTCTCAATGAAAATCACATTAGAATACTTCAAATAATTCTACCAATCAATTAATATCATTAGTTGAATTTTTTTCTTGGAAAAATTCCCACAATAATCATCATGATCCCACCCTTGGGAGTTTTTTTTAATTTTTTAAAAATGCCAAAATTTGCTCTAGAAACCGCAATTCTTAAAATTTCTCAATGAAAATCACATTAGAATACTTCAAATAATTCTATCAATCAATTAATATCATTAGTTGAATTTTTCTCTTGGAAAAAATCCCACAAAAATCATCATGATCCCACCCTTGGGAGTTTTTTAATTTTTTAAAAATGCCAAAATCTGCTCTAGAAACCGCAATTCTTAAAATTTCTCAATGAAAATCACATTAGAATACTTCAAATAATTCTACCAATCAATTAATATCATTAGTTGAATTTTTTTCTTGGAAAAATTCCCACCAAAATCATCATGATCCCACCCTTGGGAGTTCTTTTTTTAATTTTTTAAAAATGCCAAAATCTGCTCTAGAAACCGCAATTCTTAAAATTTCTCAATGAAAATCACATTAGAATACTTCAAATAATTCTACCAATCAATTAATATCATTAGTTGAATTTTTTTCTTGGAAAAATTCCCACCAAAAATCATCATGACCCCACCCTTGGGAGGTTTTTTTTAATTTTTTAAAAATGCCAAAATCTGCTCTAGAAACCGCAATTCTTAAAATTTCTCAATGAAAATCACATTAGAATACTTCAAATAATTCTATCAATCAATTAATATCATTAGTTGAATTTTTTTCTTGGAAAAATTCCCACCAAAAATCATCATGATCCCACCCTTGGGAGCTTCTTTTAATTTTTTAAAAATGCCAAAATCTGCTCTAGAAACCGCAATTCTTAAAATTTCTCAATGAAAATCACATTAGAATACTTCAAATAATTCTATCAATCAATTAGTATCATTGGTTGAATTATTTTCTTGGAAAAATTCCCACCAAAAATCATCATGATCCCACCCTTGGGAGTTTTTTTTTTAATTTTTTAAAAATGCCAAAATCTGCTCTATAAGCCGCAATTCTTAAAATTTCTCAATGAAAATCACATTAGAATACTTCAAATAATTCTATCAATCAATTAATATCATTAGTTGAAATATTTTCTTGGAAAAATTCCCACAAAAATCATCATGACCCCACCCTTGGGAGGTTTTTTTTAATTTTTTAAAAATGCCAAAATCTGCTCTAGAAACCGCAATTCTTAAAATTTCTCAATGAAAATCACATTAGAATACTTCAAATAATTCTACCAATCAATTAATATCATTAGTTGAATTTTTTTCTTGGAAAAATTCCCACCAAAAATCATCATGATCCCACCCTTGGGAGCTTCTTTTAATTTTTTAAAAATGCCAAAATCTGCTCTAGAAACCGCAATTCTTAAAATTTCTCAATGAAAATCACATTAGAATACTTCAAATAATTCTACCAATCAATTAGTATCATTGGTTGAATTATTTTCTTGGAAAAATTCCCACCAAAAATCATCATGATCCCACCCTTGGGAGTTTTTTTTTTAATTTTTTAAAAATGCCAAAATCTGCTCTATAAGCCGCAATTCTTAAAATTTCTCAATGAAAATCACATTAGAATACTTCAAATAATTCTATCAATCAATTAATATCATTAGTTAAATTATTTTCTTGGAAAAATTCCCACAAAAATCATCATGATCCCACCCTTGGGAGTTTTTTTTAATTTTTTAAAAATGCCAAAATCTGCTCTAGAAACCGCAATTCTTAAAATTTCTCAATGAAAATCACATTAGAATACTTCAAATAATTCTACCAATCAATTAATATCATTAGTTGAATTTTTTTCTTGGAAAAATTCCCACAAACATCATCATGATCCCACCCTTGGGAGTTTTTTTTAATTTTTTAAAAATGCCAAAATCTGCTCTAGAAAGCGCAATTCTTCAAATTTCTCAATGAAAATCACATTATAATACTTCAAATAATTCTACCAATCAATTAATATCATTAGTTGAATTTTTTTCTTGGAAAAATTCCCACAAAAATCATCATGATCCCACCCTTGGGAGTTTTTTAATTTTTTAAAAATGCCAAAATCTGCTCTAGAAACCGCAATTCTTAAAATTTCTCAATGAAAATCACATTAGAATACTTCAAATAATTCTACCAATCAATTAATATCATTAGTTGAATTTTTTTCTTGGAAAAATTCCCACCAAAAATCATCATGATCCCACCCTTGGGAGTTTTTTTTTAATTTTTTAAAAATGCCAAAATCTGCTCTAGAAACCGCAATTCTTAAAATTTCTCAATGAAAATCACATTAGAATACTTCAAATAATTCTACCAATCAATTAATATCATTAGTTGAATTTTTTTCTTGGAAAAATTCCCACCAAAAATCATCATGATCCCACCCTTGGGAGTTTTTTTTAATTTTTAAAAAATGCCAAAATCTGCTCTAGAAGCCGCTATTCTTAAAATTTCTTAATGAAAATCACATTAGAATACTTCAAATAATTCTATCAATCAATTAATGTCATTAGTTGAATTTTTTTCTTGGAAAAATTCCCACAAAAATCATCATGATCCCACCCTTGGGAGTTTTTTTTTAATTTTTAAAAAATGCCAAAATCTGCTCTAGAAACCGCAATTCTTAAAATTTCTCAATGAAAATCACATTAGAATACTTCAAATAATTCTACCAATCAATTAATATCATTAGTTGAATTTTTTTCTTGGAAAAATTCCCACCAAAAATCATCATGACCCCACCCTTGGGAGCTTCTTTTAATTTTTTAAAAATGCCAAAATCTGCTCTAGAAACCGCAATTCTTAAAATTTCTCAATGAAAATCACATTAGAATACTTCAAATAATTCTATCAATCAATTAATATCATTAGTTGAATTTTTCTCTTGGAAAAAATCCCACAAAAATCATCATGATCCCACCCTTGGGAGTTTTTTAATTTTTTAAAAATGCCAAAATCTGCTCTAGAAACCGCAATTCTTAAAATTTCTCAATGAAAATCACATTAGAATACTTCAAATAATTCTACCAATAATTAATATCATTAGTTGAATTTTTTTCTTGGAAAAATTCCCACCAAAAATCATCATGATCCCACCCTTGGGAGTTTTTTTTTTAATTTTTTAAAAATGCCAAAATCTGCTCTAGAAACCGCAATTCTTAAAATTTCTCAATGAAAATCACATTAGAATACTTCAAATAATTCTACCAATCAATTAATATCATTAGTTGAATTATTTTCTTGGAAAAATTCCCACAATAATCATCATGATCCCACCCTTGGGAGTTTTTTTTAATTTTTTAAAAATGCCAAAATTTGCTCTAGAAACCGCAATTCTTAAAATTTCTCAATGAAAATCACATTAGAATACTTCAAATAATTCTATCAATCAATTAATATCATTAGTTGAATTTTTCTCTTGGAAAAAATCCCACAAAAATCATCATGATCCCACCCTTGGGAGTTTTTTAATTTTTTAAAAATGCCAAAATCTGCTCTAGAAACCGCAATTCTTAAAATTTCTCAATGAAAATCACATTAGAATACTTCAAATAATTCTACCAATCAATTAATATCATTAGTTGAATTTTTTTCTTGGAAAAATTCCCACCAAAATCATCATGATCCCACCCTTGGGAGTTCTTTTTTTAATTTTTTAAAAATGCCAAAATCTGCTCTAGAAACCGCAATTCTTAAAATTTCTCAATGAAAATCACATTAGAATACTTCAAATAATTCTACCAATCAATTAATATCATTAGTTGAATTTTTTTCTTGGAAAAATTCCCACCAAAAATCATCATGACCCCACCCTTGGGAGGTTTTTTTTTAATTTTTTAAAAATGCCAAAATCTGCTCTAGAAACCGCAATTCTTAAAATTTCTCAATGAAAATCACATTAGAATACTTCAAATAATTCTATCAATCAATTAATATCATTAGTTGAATTTTTTTCTTGGAAAAATTCCCACCAAAAATCATCATGATCCCACCCTTGGGAGCTTCTTTTAATTTTTTAAAAATGCCAAAATCTGCTCTAGAAACCGCAATTCTTAAAATTTCTCAATGAAAATCACATTAGAATACTTCAAATAATTCTACCAATCAATTAGTATCATTGGTTGAATTATTTTCTTGGAAAAATTCCCACCAAAAATCATCATGATCCCACCCTTGGGAGTTTTTTTTTAATTTTTTAAAAATGCCAAAATCTGCTCTATAAGCCGCAATTCTTAAAATTTCTCAATGAAAATCACATTAGAATACTTCAAATAATTCTATCAATCAATTAATATCATTAGTTGAAATATTTTCTTGGAAAAATTCCCACAAAAATCATCATGACCCCACCCTTGGGAGTTTTTTTTAATTTTTTAAAAATGCCAAAATCTGCTCTAGAAACCGCAATTCTTAAAATTTCTCAATGAAAATCACATTAGAATACTTCAAATAATTCTACCAATCAATTAATATCATTAGTTGAATTTTTTTCTTGGAAAAATTCCCACCAAAAATCATCATGATCCCACCCTTGGGAGCTTCTTTTAATTTTTTAAAAATGCCAAAATCTGCTCTAGAAACCGCAATTCTTAAAATTTCTCAATGAAAATCACATTAGAATACTTCAAATAATTCTACCAATCAATTAGTATCATTGGTTGAATTATTTTCTTGGAAAAATTCCCACCAAAACTCATCATGATCCCACCCTTGGGAGTTTTTTTTTTTTTAATTTTTTAAAAATGCCAAAATCTGCTCTATAAGCCGCAATTCTTAAAATTTCTCAATGAAAATCACATTAGAATACTTCAAATAATTCTATCAATCAATTAATATCATTAGTTAAATTATTTTCTTGGAAAAATTCCCACAAAAATCATCATGATCCCACCCTTGGGAGTTTTTTTTAATTTTTTAAAAATGCCAAAATCTGCTCTAGAAACCGCAATTCTTAAAATTTCTCAATGAAAATCACATTAGAATACTTCAAATAATTCTACCAATCAATTAATATCATTAGTTGAATTTTTTTCTTGGAAAAATTCCCACAAACATCATCATGATCCCACCCTTGGGAGTTTTTTTTAATTTTTTAAAAATGCCAAAATCTGCTCTAGAAAGCGCAATTCTTCAAATTTCTCAATGAAAATCACATTAGAATACTTCAAATAATTCTACCAATCAATTAATATCATTAGTTGAATTTTTTTCTTGGAAAAATTCCCACAAAAATCATCATGATCCCACCCTTGGGAGTTTTTTAATTTTTTAAAAATGCCTAAATCTGCTCTAGAAACCGCAATTCTTAAAATTTCTCAATGAAAATCACATTAGAATACTTCAAATAATTTTACCAATCAATTAATATCATTAGTTGAATTTTTTTCTTGGAAAAATTCCCACAAAAATCATCATGATCCCACCTTTGGGAGTTTTTTTTTTTAATTTTTAAAAAATGCCAAAATCTGCTCTAGAAACCGCAATTCTTAAAATTTCTCAATGAAAATCACATTAGAATACTTCAAATAATTCTACCAATCAACTAATATCATTAGTTGAATTTTTTTCTTGGAAAAATTCCCACCAAAAATCATCATGATCCCACCCTTGGGAGTTTTTTTTAATTTTTAAAAAATGCCAAAATCTGCTCTAGAAGCCGCTATTCTTAAAATTTCTTAATGAAAATCACATTAGAATACTTCAAATAATTCTATCAATCAATTAATGTCATTAGTTGAATTTTTTTCTTGGAAAAATTCCCACAAAAATCATCATGATCCCACCCTTGGGAGTTTTTTTTTAATTTTTAAAAAATGCCAAAATCTGCTCTAGAAACCGCAATTCTTAAAATTTCTCAATGAAAATCACATTAGAATACTTCAAATAATTCTACCAATCAATTAATATCATTAGTTGAATTTTTTTCTTGGAAAAATTCCCACCAAAAATCATCATGACCCCACCCTTGGGAGTTTTTTTTTTAATTTTTTAAAAATGCCAAAATCTGCTCTAGAAACCGCAATTCTTAAAATTTCTCAATGAAAATCACATTAGAATACTTCAAATAATTCTACCAATCAATTAATATCATTAGTTGAATTTTTTTCTTGGAAAAATTCCCACCAAAAATCATCATGATCCCACCCTTGGGAGTTTTTTTTAATTTTTTAAAAATGCCAAAATCTGCTCTAGAAACCGCAATTCTTAAAATTTCTCAATGAAAATCACATTAGAATACTTCAAATAATTCTACCAATCAATTAATATCATTAGTTGAATTTTTTTCTTGGAAAAATTCCCACCAAAAATCATCATGACCCCACCCTTGGGAGTTTTTTTTTTTAATTTTTTAAAAATGCCAAAATCTGCTCTAGAAACCGCAATTCTTAAAATTTCTCAATGAAAATCACATTAGAATACTTCAAATAATTCTATCAATCAATTAATATCATTAGTTGAATTTTTTTCTTGGAAAAATTCCCACCAAAAATCATCATGATCCCACCCTTGGGAGTTTTTTTTTTTTTAATTTTTTAAAAATGCCAAAATCTGCTCTAGAAACCGCAATTCTTAAAATTTCTTAATGAAAATCACATTAGAATACTTCAAATAATTCTACCAATCAATTAATATCATTAGTTGAATTTTTTTCTTGGAAAAATTCCCACCAAAAATCATCATGATCCCACCCTTGGGAGTTTTTTTTAATTTTTTAAAAATGCCAAAATCTGCTCTAGAAACCGCAATTCTTAAAATTTCTCAATGAAAATCACATTAGAATACTTCAAATAATTCTACCAATCAATTAACATCATTAGTTGAATTTTTTTCTTGGAAAAATTCCCACCAAAAATCATCATGATCCCACCCTTGGGAGTTTTTTTTAATTTTTTAAAAATGCCAAAATCTGCTCTAGAAACCGCAATTCTTAAAATTTCTCAATGAAAATCACATTAGAATACTTCAAATAATTTTACCAATCAATTAATATCATTAGTTGAATTTTTTTCTTGGAAAAATTCCCACAAAAATCATCATGATCCCACCCTTGGGAGTTTTTTTTTTTTAATTTTTTAAAAATGCCAAAATCTGCTCTAGAAACCGCAATTCTTAAAATTTCTTAATGAAAATCACATTAGAATACTTCAAATAATTCTACCAATCAATTAATATCATTAGTTGAATTTTTTTCTTGGAAAAATTCCCACCAAAAATCATCATGACCCCACCCTTGGGAGTTTTTTTTTTAATTTTTTAAAAATGCCAAAATCTGCTCTAGAAACCGCAATTCTTAAAATTTCTCAATGAAAATCACATTAGAATACTTCAAATAATTCTACCAATCAATTAATATCATTAGTTGAATTATTTTCTTGGAAAAATTCCCACCAAAAATCATCATGATCCCACCCTTGGGAGTTTTTTTTAATTTTTAAAAAATGCCAAAATCTGCTCTAGAAACCGCAATTCTTAAAATTTCTCAATGAAAATCACATTAGAATACTTCAAATAATTCTACCAATCAATTAATATCATTAGTTGAATTTTTTTCTTGGAAAAATTCCCACCAAAAATCATCATGACCCCACCCTTGGGAGTTTTTTTTTTAATTTTTTAAAAATGCCAAAATCTGCTCTAGAAACCGCAATTCTTAAAATTTCTCAATGAAAATCACATTAGAATACTTCAAATAATTCTACCAATCAATTAATATCATTAGTTGAATTTTTTTCTTGGAAAAATTCCCACCAAAAATCATCATGATCCCACCCTTGGGAGTTTTTTTTAATTTTTAAAAAATGCCAAAATCTGCTCTAGAAGCCGCGATTCTTAAAATTTCTTAATGAAAATCACATTAGAATACTTCAAATAATTCTATCAATCAATTAATGTCATTAGTTGAATTTTTTTCTTGGAAAAATTCCCGCAAAAATCATCATGATCCCACCCTTGGGAGTTTTTTTTTAATTTTTAAAAAATGCCAAAATTTCTAGAAAAATTCTTAAAATTTCTCAATGAAAATCACATTAAATACTTCAAATAATTCTACCAATCAATTAATATCATTAGTTGAATTTTTTTCTTGGAAAAATTCCCACCAAAAATCATCATGACCCCAAGTTTTTTTTTTTAATTTTTTAAAAATGCCGCAATTCTTAAAATTTCTCAATGAAAATCACATTAGAATACTTCAAATAATTCTACCAATCAATTAATATCATTAGTTGAATTTTTTTCTTGGAAAAATTCCCACCAAAAATCATCATGACCCCACCCTTGGGAGTTTTTTTTTTTAATTTTTTAAAAATGCCAAAATCTGCTCTAGAAACCGCAATTCTTAAAATTTCTCAATGAAAATCACATTAGAATACTTCAAATAATTCTACCAATCAATTAATATCATTAGTTGAATTTTTTTCTTGGAAAAATTCCCACCAAAAATCATCATGATCCCACCCTTGGGAGTTTTTTTTAATTTTTAAAAAATGCCAAAATCTGCTCTAGAAGCCGCGATTCTTAAAATTTCTTAATGAAAATCACATTAGAATACTTCAAATAATTCTATCAATCAATTAATGTCATTAGTTGAATTTTTTTCTTGGAAAAATTCCCACAAAAATCATCATGATCCCACCCTTGGGAGTTTTTTTTTAATTTTTAAAAAATGCCAAAATCTGCTCTAGAAACCGCAATTCTTAAAATTTCTCAATGAAAATCACATTAGAATACTTCAAATAATTCTACCAATCAATTAATATCATTAGTTGAATTTTTTTCTTGGAAAAATTCCCACCAAAAATCATCATGACCCCACCCTTGGGAGTTTTTTTTCTTAATTTTTTAAAAATGCCAAAATCTGCTCTAGAAACCGCAATTCTTAAAATTTCTCAATGAAAATCACATTAGAATACTTCAAATAATTCTACCAATCAATTAATATCATTAGTTGAATTTTTTTCTTGGAAAAATTCCCACCAAAAATCATCATGATCCCACCCTTGGGAGTTTTTTTTAATTTTTTAAAAATGCCAAAATCTGCTCTAGAAACCGCAATTCTTAAAATTTCTCAATGAAAATCACATTAGAATACTTCAAATAATTCTACCAATCAATTAATATCATTAGTTGAATTTTTTTCTTGGAAAAATTCCCACCAAAAATCATCATGACCCCAACCTTGGGAGTTTTTTTTTTTAATTTTTTAAAAATGCCAAAATCTGCTCTAGAAACCGCAATTCTTAAAATTTCTCAATGAAAATCACATTAGAATACTTCAAATAATTCTACCAATCAATTAATATCATTAGTTGAATTTTTTTCTTGGAAAAATTCCCACCAAAAATCATCATGATCCCACCCTTGGGAGTTTTTTTTTTTAATTTTTTAAAAATGCCAAAATCTGCTCTAGAAACCGCAATTCTTAAAATTTCTTAATGAAAATCACATTAGAATACTTCAAATAATTCTACCAATCAATTAATATCATTAGTTGAATTTTTTTCTTGGAAAAATTCCCACCAAAAATCATCATGATCCCACCCTTGGGAGTTTTTTTTAATTTTTTAAAAATGCCAAAATCTGCTCTAGAAACCGCAATTCTTAAAATTTCTCAATGAAAATCACATTAGAATACTTCAAATAATTCTACCAATCAATTAATATCATTAGTTGAATTTTTTTCTTGGAAAAATTCCCACCAAAAATCATCATGATCCCACCCTTGGGAGTTTTTTTTAATTTTTTAAAAATTCCAAAATCTGCTCTAGAAACCGCAATTCTTAAAATTTCTCAATGAAAATCACATTAGAATACTTCAAATAATTTTACCAATCAATTAATATCATTAGTTGAATTTTTTTCTTGGAAAAATTCCCACAAAAATCATCATGATCCCACCCTTGGGAGTTTTTTTTTTTTAATTTTTTAAAAATGCCAAAATCTGCTCTAGAAACCGCAATTCTTAAAATTTCTTAATGAAAATCACATTAGAATACTTCAAATAATTCTACCAATCAATTAATATCATTAGTTGAATTTTTTTCTTGGAAAAATTCCCACCAAAAATCATCATGATCCCACCCTTGGGAGTTTTTTTTAATTTTTTAAAAATGCCAAAATCTGCTCTAGAAACCGCAATTCTTAAAATTTCTCAATGAAAATCACATTAGAATACTTCAAATAATTCTACCAATCAATTAATATCATTAGTTGAATTTTTTTCTTGGAAAAATTCCCACCAAAAATCATCATGACCCCACCCTTGGGAGTTTTTTTTTTAATTTTTTAAAAATGCCAAAATCTGCTCTAGAAACCGCAATTCTTAAAATTTCTCAATGAAAATCACATTAGAATACTTCAAATAATTCTACCAATCAATTAATATCATTAGTTGAATTTTTTTCTTGGAAAAATTCCCACCAAAAATCATCATGATCCCACCCTTGGGAGTTTTTTTTAATTTTTTAAAAATGCCAAAATCTGCTCTAGAAACCGCAATTCTTAAAATTTCTCAATGAAAATCACATTAGAATACTTCAAATAATTCTACCAATCAATTAATATCATTAGTTGAATTTTTTTCTTGGAAAAATTCCCACCAAAAATCATCATGACCCCACCCTTGGGAGTTTTTTTTTAATTTTTTAAAAATGCCAAAATCTGCTCTAGAAACCACAATTCTTAAAATTTCTCAATGAAAATCACATTAGAATACTTCAAATAATTCTACCAATCAATTAATATCATTAGTTGAATTTTTTTCTTGGAAAAATTCCCACCAAAAATCATCATGATCCCACCCTTGGGAGTTTTTTTTAATTTTTTAAAAATGCCAAAATCTGCTCTAGAAACCGCAATTCTTAAAATTTCTCAATGAAAATCACATTAGAATACTTCAAATAATTCTACCAATCAATTAATATCATTAGTTGAATTTTTTTCTTGGAAAAATTCCCACCAAAAATCATCATGATCCCACCCTTGGGAGTTTTTTTTAATTTTTTAAAAATGCCAAAATCTGCTCTAGAAACCGCAATTCTTAAAATTTCTCAATGAAAATCACATTAGAATACTTCAAATAATTCTACCAATCAATTAATATCATTAGTTGAATTTTTTTCTTGGAAAAATTCCCACCAAAAATCATCATGATCCCACCCTTGGGAGTTTTTTTTAATTTTTAAAAAATGCCAAAATCTGCTCTAGAAGCCGCGATTCTTAAAATTTCTTAATGAAAATCACATTAGAATACTTCAAATAATTCTATCAATCAATTAATGTCATTAGTTGAATTTTTTTCTTGGAAAAATTCCCACAAAAATCATCATGATCCCACCCTTGGGAGTTTTTTTTTAATTTTTAAAAAATGCCAAAATCTGCTCTAGAAACCGCAATTCTTAAAATTTCTCAATGAAAATCACATTTGAATACTTCAAATAATTCTACCAATCAATTAATATCATTAGTTGAATTTTTTTCTTGGAAAAATTCCCACCAAAAATCATCATGACCCCACCCTTGGGAGTTTTTTTTTTTAATTTTTTAAAAATGCCAAAATCTGCTCTAGAAACCGCAATTCTTAAAATTTCTCAATGAAAATCACATTAGAATACTTCAAATAATTCTACCAATCAATTAATATCATTAGTTGAATTTTTTTCTTGGAAAAATTCCCACCAAAAATCATCATGATCCCACCCTTGGGAGTTTTTTTTTAATTTTTTAAAAATGCCAAAATCTGCTCTAGAAACCGTAATTCTTAAAATTTCTCAATGAAAATCACATTAGAATACTTCAAATAATTCTACCAATCAATTAATATCATTAGTTGAATTTTTTTCTTGGAAAAATTCCCACCAAAAATCATCATGATCCCACCCTTGGGAGTTTTTTTTTAATTTTTTAAAAATGCCAAAATCTGCTCTAGAAACCGTAATTCTTAAAATTTCTCAATGAAAATCACATTAGAATACTTCAAATAATTCTACCAATCAATTAATATCATTAGTTGAATTTTTTTCTTGGAAAAATTCCCACCAAAAATCATCATGACCCCACCCTTGGGAGTTTTTTTTTAATTTTTTAAAAATGCCAAAATCTGCTCTAGAAACCACAATTCTTAAAATTTCTCAATGAAAATCACATTAGAATACTTCAAATAATTCTACCAATCAATTAATATCATTAGTTGAATTTTTTTCTTGGAAAAATTCCCACCAAAAATCATCATGATCCCACCCTTGGGAGTTTTTTTTAATTTTTTAAAAATGCCAAAATCTGCTCTAGAAACCGCAATTCTTAAAATTTCTCAATGAAAATCACATTAGAATACTTCAAATAATTCTACCAATCAATTAATATCATTAGTTGAATTTTTTTCTTGGAAAAATTCCCACCAAAAATCATCATGATCCCACCCTTGGGAGTTTTTTTTAATTTTTTAAAAATGCCAAAATCTGCTCTAGAAACCGCAATTCTTAAAATTTCTCAATGAAAATCACATTAGAATACTTCAAATAATTCTACCAATCAATTAATATCATTAGTTGAATTTTTTTCTTGGAAAAATTCCCACCAAAAATCATCATGATCCCACCCTTGGGAGTTTTTTTTAATTTTTAAAAAATGCCAAAATCTGCTCTAGAAGCCGCGATTCTTAAAATTTCTTAATGAAAATCACATTAGAATACTTCAAATAATTCTATCAATCAATTAATGTCATTAGTTGAATTTTTTTCTTGGAAAAATTCCCACAAAAATCATCATGATCCCACCCTTGGGAGTTTTTTTTTAATTTTTAAAAAATGCCAAAATCTGCTCTAGAAACCGCAATTCTTAAAATTTCTCAATGAAAATCACATTTGAATACTTCAAATAATTCTACCAATCAATTAATATCATTAGTTGAATTTTTTTCTTGGAAAAATTCCCACCAAAAATCATCATGACCCCACCCTTGGGAGTTTTTTTTTTTAATTTTTTAAAAATGCCAAAATCTGCTCTAGAAACCGCAATTCTTAAAATTTCTCAATGAAAATCACATTAGAATACTTCAAATAATTCTACCAATCAATTAATATCATTAGTTGAATTTTTTTCTTGGAAAAATTCCCACCAAAAATCATCATGATCCCACCCTTGGGAGTTTTTTTTTAATTTTTTAAAAATGCCAAAATCTGCTCTAGAAACCGTAATTCTTAAAATTTCTCAATGAAAATCACATTAGAAAACTTCAAATAATTCTATCAATCAATTAGTATCATTAGTTGAATTTTTTTCTTGGAAAAATTTCCACAAAAATCATCATGATCCCACCCTTGGGAGTTTTTTTTAATTTTTAAAAAATGCCAAAATCTGCTCTAGAAGCCGCAATTCTTAAAATTTCTCAATGAAAATCACATTAGAATACTTCAAATAATTCTACCAATCAATTAATATCATTAGTTGAATTATTTTCTTGGAAAAATTCCCACCAAAAATCATCATGATCCCACCCTTGGGTTTTTTTTTTAATTTTTTAAAAATGCCAAAATCTGCTCTAGAAACCGCAATTCTTAAAATTTCTCAATGAAAATCACATTAGAATACTTCAAATAATTCTATTAATCAATTAATATCATTAGTTGAATTTTTTTCTTGGAAAAATTCCCACCAAAAATCATCATGATCCCACCCTTGGGAGTTTTTTTTTAATTTTTTAAAAATGCCAAAATCTGCTCTAGAAACCGCAATTCTTAAAATTTCTCAATGAAAATCACATTAGAATACTTCAAATAATTCTACCAATCAATTAATATTATTAGTTGAATTTTTTTCTTGGAAAAATTCCCACCAAAAATCATCATGATCCCACCCTTGGGAGTTTTTTTTTTAATTTTTTAAAAATGCCAAAATCTGCTCTAGAAGCCGCGATTCTTAAAATTTCTCAATGAAAATCACATTAGAATACTTCAAATAATTCTATCAATCAATTAATATCATTAGTTGAATTTTTTTCTTGGAAAAATTCCCACAAAAATCATCATGATCCCACCCTTGGGATTTTTTTTTTAATTTTTTAAAAATGCCAAAATCTGCTCTAGAAACCGCAATTCTTAAAATTTCTCAATGAAAATCACATTAGAATACTTCAAATAATTCTATCAATCAATTAATATCATTAGTTGAATTATTTTCTTGGAAAAATTCCCACAAAAATCATCATGATCCCACCCTTGGGAGTTTTTTTTAATTTTTTAAAAATGACAAAATCTGCTCTAGATACCGCAATTCTTAAAATTTCTCAATGAAAATCACATTAGAATACTTCAAATAATTCTATCAATCAATTAATATCATTAGTTGAATTATTTTCTTGGAAAAATTCCCACCAAAAATCATCATGATCCCACCCTTGGGAGTTTTTTTTTTTATTTTTTTAAAAATGCCAAAATCTGCTCTAGAAACCGCAATTCTTAAAATTTCTCAATGAAAATCACATTAGAATACTTCAAATAATTCTACCAATCAATTAATATCATTAGTTGAATTTTTTTCTTGGAAAAATTCCCACAAAAATCATCATGATCCCACCCTTGGGAGTTTTTTTTTTAATTTTTTAAAAATGCCAAAATCTGCTCTAGAAAGCGCAATTCTTAAAATTTCTCAATGAAAATCACATTAGAATACTTCAAATAATTCTACCAATCAATTAATATCATTAGTTGAATTATTTTCTTGGAAAAATTCCCACAAAAATCATCATGATCCCACCCTTGGGAGTTTTTTTTTAATTTTTTAAAAATGCCAAAATCTGCTCTAGAAACCGTAATTCTTAAAATTTCTCAATGAAAATCACATTAGAATACTTCAAATAATTCTATCAATCAATTAATATCATTAGTTGAATTATTTTCTTGGAAAAATTCCCACCAAAAATCATCATGATCCCACCCTTGGGAGTTTTTTTTAATTTTTTAAAAATGACAAAATCTGCTCTAGAAACCGCAATTCTTAAAATTTCTCAATGAAAATCACATTAGAATACTTCAAATAATTCTATCAATCAATTAATATCATTAGTTGAATTATTTTCTTGGAAAAATTCCCACCAAAAATCATCATGATCCCACCCTTGGGAGTTTTTTTTTAATTTTTTAAAAATGCCAAAATCTGCTCTAGAAGCCGCGATTCTTAAAATTTCTCAATGAAAATCACATTAGAATACTTCAAATAATTCTATCAATCAATTAATATCATTAGTTGAATTTTTTTCTTGGAAAAATTCCCACCAAAAATCATCATGATCCCACCCTTGGGAGTTTTTTTTTAATTTTTTAAAAATGCCAAAATCTGCTCTAGAAACCGTAATTCTTAAAATTTCTCAATGAAAATCACATTAGAATACTTCAAATAATTCTATCAATCAATTAATATCATTAGTTGAATTATTTTCTTGGAAAAATTCCCACCAAAAATCATCATGATCCCACCCTTGGGAGTTTTTTTTAATTTTTTAAAAATGACAAAATCTGCTCTAGAAACCGCAATTCTTAAAATTTCTCAATGAAAATCACATTAGAATACTTCAAATAATTCTATCAATCAATTAATATCATTAGTTGAATTTTTTTCTTGGAAAAATTCCCACCAAAAATCATCATGATCCCACCCTTGGGAGTTTTTTTTTAATTTTTTAAAAATGCCAAAATCTGCTCTAGAAACCGTAATTCTTAAAATTTCTCAATGAAAATCACATTAGAATACTTCAAATAATTCTATCAATCAATTAATATCATTAGTTGAATTATTTTCTTGGAAAAATTCCCACCAAAAATCATCATGATCCCACCCTTGGGAGTTTTTTTTAATTTTTTAAAAATGACAAAATCTGCTCTAGAAACCGCAATTCTTAAAATTTCTCAATGAAAATCACATTAGAATACTTCAAATAATTCTATCAATCAATTAATATCATTAGTTGAATTATTTTCTTGGAAAAATTCCCACCAAAAATCATCATGATCCCACCCTTGGGAGTTTTTTTTTAATTTTTTAAAAATGCCAAAATCTGCTCTAGAAACCGTAATTCTTAAAATTTCTCAATGAAAATCACATTAGAATACTTCAAATAATTCTACCAATCAATTAATATCATTAGTTGAATTTTTTTCTTGGAAAAATTCCCACCAAAAATCATCATGATCCCACCCTTGGGAGTTTTTTTTTAATTTTTTAAAAATGCCAAAATCTGCTCTAGAAACCGTAATTCTTAAAATTTCTCAATGAAAATCACATTAGAATACTTCAAATAATTCTACCAATCAATTAATATCATTAGTTGAATTTTTTTCTTGGAAAAATTCCCACCAAAAATCATCATGATCCCACCCTTGGGAGTTTTTTTTTAATTTTTTAAAAATGCCAAAATCTGCTCTAGAAACCGTAATTCTTAAAATTTCTCAATGAAAATCACATTAGAATACTTCAAATAATTCTACCAATCAATTAATATTATTAGTTGAATTTTTTTCTTGGAAAAATTCCCACCAAAAATCATCATGATCCCACCCTTGGGAGTTTTTTTTAATTTTTTAAAAATGCCAAAATCTGCTCTAGAAGCCGCGATTCTTAAAATTTCTCAATGAAAATCACATTAGAATACTTCAAATAATTCTATCAATCAATTAATATCATTAGTTGAATTTTTTTCTTGGAAAAATTCCCACAAAAATCATCATGATCCCACCCTTGGGATTTTTTTTTTAATTTTTTAAAAATGCCAAAATCTGCTCTAGAAACCGCAATTCTTAAAATTTCTCAATGAAAATCACATTAGAATACTTCAAATAATTCTATCAATCAATTAATATCATTAGTTGAATTATTTTCTTGGAAAAATTCCCACCAAAAATCATCATGATCCCACCCTTGGGAGTTTTTTTTTTAATTTTTTAAAAATGCCAAAATCTGCTCTAGAAACCGCAATTCTTAAAATTTCTCAATGAAAATCACATTAGAATACTTCAAATAATTCTATCAATCAATTAATATCATTAGTTGAATTATTTTCTTGGAAAAATTCCCACAAAAATCATCATGATCCCACCCTTGGGAGTTTTTTTTTTAATTTTTTAAAAATGACAAAATCTGCTCTAGAAACCGCAATTCTTAAAATTTCTCAATGAAAATCACATTAGAATACTTCAAATAATTCTACCAATCAATTAATATCATTAGTTGAATTATTTTCTTGAAAAAATTCCCACCAAAAATCATCATGATCCCACCCTTGGGAGTTTTTTTTTTAATTTTTTAAAAATGCCAAAATCTGCTCTAGAAAGCGCAATTCTTAAAATTTCTCAATGAAAATCACATTAGAATACTTCAAATAATTCTACCAATCAATTAATATCATTAGTTGAATTATTTTCTTGGAAAAATTCCCACAAAAATCATCATGATCCCACCCTTGGGAGTTTTTTTTTAATTTTTTAAAAATGCCAAAATCTGCTCTAGAAACCGTAATTCTTAAAATTTCTCAATGAAAATCACATTAGAATACTTCAAATAATTCTACTAATCAATTAATATCATTAGTTGAATTATTTTCTTGGAAAAATTCCCACCAAAAATCATCATGATCCCACCCTTGGGAGTTTTTTTTAATTTTTTAAAAATGACAAAATCTGCTCTAGAAACCGCAATTCTTAAAATTTCTCAATGAAAATCACATTAGAATACTTCAAATAATTCTATCAATCAATTAATATCATTAGTTGAATTATTTTCTTGGAAAAATTCCCACCAAAAATCATCATGATCCCACCCTTGGGAGTTTTTTTTTAATTTTTTAAAAATGCCAAAATCTGCTCTAGAAACCGTAATTCTTAAAATTTCTCAATGAAAATCACATTAGAATACTTCAAATAATTCTACCAATCAATTAATATCATTAGTTGAATTTTTTTCTTGGAAAAATTCCCACCAAAAATCATCATGATCCCACCCTTGGGAGTTTTTTTTTTAATTTTTTAAAAATGCCAAAATCTGCTCTAGAAGCCGCAATTATTAAAATTTATCAATGAAAATCACATTAGAATACTTCAAATAATTCTACCAATCAATTAATATCATTAGTTGAATTTTTTCTCTTGGAAAAATTCCCACCAAAAATCATCATGACCCCACCCTTGGGAGTTTTTTTTTAATTTTTTAAAAATGCCAAAATCTGCTCTAGAAACCGCAATTCTTAAAATTTCTCAATGAAAATCACATTAGAATACTTCAAATAATTCTACCAATCAATTAATATCATTAGTTGAATTTTTTTCTTGGAAAAATTCCCACCAAAAATCATCATGATCCCACCCTTGGGAGTTTTTTAATTTTTTAAAAATGCCAAAATCTGCTCTAGAAACCGCAATTCTTAAAATTTCTCAATGAAAATCACATTAGAATACTTCAAATAATTCTACTAATCAATTAATATCATTAGTTGAATTTTTTTCTTGGAAAAATTCCCACCAAAAATCATCATGATCCCACCCTTGGGAGTTTTTTTTTAATTTTTTAAAAATGCCAAAATCTGCTCTAGAAACCGCAATTCTTAAAATTTCTCAATGAAAATCACATTAAAATACTTCAAATAATTCTACCAATCAATTAATATCATTAGTTGATTTTTTTTCTTGGAAAAATTCCCACCAAAAATCATCATGATCCCACCCTTGGGAGTTTTTTTTTTTTAAATTTTTTAAAAATGCCAAAATCTGCTCTAGAAGCCGCGATTCTTAAAATTTCTCAATGAAAATCACATTAGAATACTTCAAATAATTCTATCAATCAATTAATATCATTAGTTGAATTTTTTTCTTGGAAAAATTCCCACCAAAAATCATCATGATCCCACCCTTGGGAGTTTTTTTTTAAATTTTTTAAAAATGCCAAAATCTGCTCTAGAAGCCGCGATTCTTAAAATTTCTCAATGAAAATCACATTAGAATACTTCAAATAATTCTATCAATCAATTAATATCATTATTTGAATTTTTTTCTTGGAAAAATTCCCACAAAAATCATCATGATCCCACCCTTGGGATTTTTTTTTTTAATTTTTTAAAAATGCCAAAATTTGCTCTAGAAACCGCAATTCTTAAAATTTCTCAATGAAAATCACATTAGAATACTTCAAATAATTCTATCAATCAATTAATATCATTAGTTGAATTATTTTCTTGGAAAAATTCCCACAAAAATCATCATGATCCCACCCTTGGGAGTTTTTTTTTAATTTTTTAAAAATGCCAAAATCTGCTCTAGAAACCGCAATTCTTAAAATTTCTCAATGAAAATCACATTAGAATACTTCAAATAATTCTACCAATCAATTAATATCATTAGTTGAATTTTTTTCTTGGAAAAATTCCCACCAAAAATCATCATGATCCCACCCTTGGGAGTTTTTTTTAATTTTTTAAAAATGCCAAAATCTGCTCTAGAAACCGCAATTCTTAAAATTTCTTAATGAAAATCACATTAGAATACTTCAAATAATTCTACCAATCAATTAATATCATTAGTTGAATTTTTTTCTTGGAAAAATTCCCACCAAAAATCATCATGATCCCACCCTTGGGAGTTTTTTTTTAATTTTTTAAAAATGCCAAAATCTGCTCTAGAAGCCGCGATTCTTAAAATTTCTCAATGAAAATCACATTAGAATACTTCAAATAATTCTATCAATCAATTAATATCATTAGTTGAATTTTTTTCTTGGAAAAATTCCCACAAAAATCATCATGATCCCACCCTTGGGAGTTTTTTTTTAATTTTTAAAAAATGCCAAAATCTGCTCTAGAAGCCGCAATTCTTAAAATTTCTCAATGAAAATCACATTATAATACTTCAAATAATTCTACCAATCAATTAATATCATTAGTTGAATTATTTTCTTGGAAAAAATCCCACCAAAAATCATCATGATCCCACCCTTGGAAGTTTTTTTTTTTAATTTTTTAAAAATGCCAAAATCTGCTCTAGAAAGCGCAATTCTTAAAATTTCTCAATGAAAATCACATTAGAATACTTCAAATAATTCTACCAATCAATTAATATCATTAGTTGAATTATTTTCTTGGAAAAATTCCCACAAAAATCATCATGATCCCACCCTTGGGAGTTTTTTTTTTATTTTTTAAAAATGCCAAAATCTGCTCTAGAAACCGCAATTCTTAAAATTTCTCAATGAAAATCACATTAGAATACTTCAAATAATTCTACCAATCAATTAATATCATTAGTTGAATTATTTTCTTGGAAAAATTCCCACAAAAATCATCATGATCCCACCCTTGGGAGTTTTTTTTAATTTTTTAAAAATGACAAAATCTGCTCTAGAAACCGCAATTCTTAAAATTTCTCAATGAAAATCACATTAGAATACTTCAAATAATTCTATCAATCAATTAATATCATTAGTTGAATTATTTTCTTGGAAAAATTCCCACCAAAAATCATCATGATCCCACCCTTGGGAGTTTTTTTTTTAATTTTTTAAAAATGCCAAAATCTGCTCTAGAAACCGCAATTCTTAAAATTTCTCAATGAAAATCACATTAGAATACTTCAAATAATTCTACCAATCAATTAATATCATTAGTTGAATTTTTTTCTTGGAAAAATTCCCACAAAAATCATCATGATCCCACCCTTGGGAGTTTTTTTTTTAATTTTTTAAAAATGCCAAAATCTGCTCTAGAAAGCGCAATTCTTAAAATTTCTTAATGAAAATCACATTAGAATACTTCAAATAATTCTACCAATCAATTAATATCATTAGTTGAATTATTTTCTTGGAAAAATTCCCACCAAAAATCATCATGATCCCACCCTTGGGAGTTTTTTTTTAATTTTTTAAAAATGCCAAAATCTGCTCTAGAAGCCGCGATTCTTAAAATTTCTCAATGAAAATCACATTAGAATACTTCAAATAATTCTATCAATCAATTAATATCATTAGTTGAATTTTTTTCTTGGAAAAATTCCCACAAAAATCATCATGATCCCACCCTTGGGAGTTTTTTTTTAATTTTTAAAAAATGCCAAAATCTGCTCTAGAAGCCGCAATTCTTAAAATTTCTCAATGAAAATCACATTATAATACTTCAAATAATTCTACCAATCAATTAATATCATTAGTTGAATTATTTTCTTGGAAAAAATCCCACCAAAAATCATCATGATCCCACCCTTGGGAGTTTTTTTTTTAATTTTTTAAAAATGCCAAAATCTGCTCTAGAAAGCGCAATTCTTAAAATTTCTCAATGAAAATCACATTAGAATACTTCAAATAATTCTACCAATCAATTAATATCATTAGTTGAATTATTTTCTTGGAAAAATTCCCACAAAAATCATCATGATCCCACCCTTGGGAGTTTTTTTTTTAATTTTTTAAAAATGCCAAAATCTGCTCTAGAAACCGCAATTCTTAAAATTTCTCAATGAAAATCACATTAGAATACTTCAAATAATTCTACCAATCAATTAATATCATTAGTTGAATTTTTTTCTTGGAAAAATTCCCACCAAAAATCATCATGATCCCACCCTTGGGATTTTTTTTTAATTTTTTAAAAATGCCAAAATCTGCTCTAGAAACCGCAATTCTTAAAATTTCTCAATGAAAATCACATTAGAATACTTCAAATAATTCTATCAATCAATTAATATCATTAGTTGAATTATTTTCTTGGAAAAATTCCCACAAAAATCATCATGATCCCACCCTTGGGAGTTTTTTTTTTTAATTTTTTAAAAATGACAAAATCTGCTCTAGAAGCCGCGATTCTTAAAATTTCTCAATGAAAATCACATTAGAATACTTCAAGTAATTCTACCAATCAATTAATATCATTAGTTGAATTTTTTTCTTGGAAAAATTCCCACCAAAAATCATCATGACCCCACCCTTGGGAGTTTTTTTTTTAATTTTTTAAAAATGCCAAAATCTGCTCTAGAAACCGCAATTCTTAAAATTTCTCAATGAAAATCACATTAAAATACTTCAAATAATTCTACCAATCAATTAATATCATTAGTTGAATTTTTTTCTTGGAAAAATTCCCACCAAAAATCATCATGATCCCACCCTTGGGAGTTTTTTAATTTTTTAAAAATGCCAAAATCTGCTCTAGAAACCGCAATTCTTAAAATTTCTCAATGAAAATCACATTAAAATACTTCAAATAATTCTACTAATCAATTAATATCATTAGTTGAATTTTCTTCTTGGAAAAATTCCCACCAAAAATCATCATGATCCCACCCTTGGGAGTTTTTTTTTTAATTTTTTAAAAATGCCAAAATCTGTCCTAGAAGCCGCAATTCTTAAAATTTCTCAATGAAAATCACATTTGAATACTTCAAATAATTCTACCAATCAATTAATATCATTAGTTGAATTTTTTTCTTGGAAAAATTCCCACCAAAAATCATCATGATCCCACCCTTGGGAGTTTTTTTTTTAATTTTTTAAAAATGCCAAAATCTGCTCTAGAAGCCGCGATTCTTAAAATTTCTCAATGAAAATCACATTAGAATACTTCAAATAATTCTATCAATCAATTAGTATCATTAGTTGAATTTTTTTCTTGGAAAAATTTCCACAAAAATCATCATGATCCCACCCTTGGGAGTTTTTTTTAATTTTTAAAAAATGCCAAAATCTGCTCTAGAAGCCGCAATTCTTAAAATTTCTCAATGAAAATCACATTAGAATACTTCAAATAATTCTACCAATCAATTAATATCATTAGTTGAATTATTTTCTTGGAAAAATTCCCACCAAAAATCATCATGATCCCACCCTTGGGTTTTTTTTTTAATTTTTTAAAAATGCCAAAATCTGCTCTAGAAACCGCAATTCTTAAAATTTCTCAATGAAAATCACATTAGAATACTTCAAATAATTCTATTAATCAATTAATATCATTAGTTGAATTTTTTTCTTGGAAAAATTCCCACCAAAAATCATCATGATCCCACCCTTGGGAGTTTTTTTTTTAATTTTTTAAAAATGCCAAAATCTGCTCTAGAAACCGCAATTCTTAAAATTTCTCAATGAAAATCACATTAGAATACTTCAAATAATTCTACCAATCAATTAATATTATTAGTTGAATTTTTTTCTTGGAAAAATTCCCACCAAAAATCATCATGATCCCACCCTTGGGAGTTTTTTTTTTAATTTTTTAAAAATGCCAAAATCTGCTCTAGAAGCCGCGATTCTTAAAATTTCTCAATGAAAATCACATTAGAATACTTCAAATAATTCTATCAATCAATTAATATCATTAGTTGAATTTTTTTCTTGGAAAAATTCCCACAAAAATCATCATGATCCCACCCTTGGGATTTTTTTTTTAATTTTTTAAAAATGCCAAAATCTGCTCTAGAAACCGTAATTCTTAAAATTTCTCAATGAAAATCACATTAGAATACTTCAAATAATTCTATCAATCAATTAATATCATTAGTTGAATTATTTTCTTGGAAAAATTCCCACCAAAAATCATCATGATCCCACCCTTGGGAGTTTTTTTTAATTTTTTAAAAATGACAAAATCTGCTCTAGAAACCGCAATTCTTAAAATTTCTCAATGAAAATCACATTAGAATACTTCAAATAATTCTATCAATCAATTAATATCATTAGTTGAATTATTTTCTTGGAAAAATTCCCACCAAAAATCATCATGATCCCACCCTTGGGAGTTTTTTTTTTAATTTTTTAAAAATGCCAAAATCTGCTCTAGAAACCGCAATTCTTAAAATTTCTCAATGAAAATCACATTAGAATACTTCAAATAATTCTACCAATCAATTAATATCATTAGTTGAATTTTTTTCTTGGAAAAATTCCCACAAAAATCATCATGATCCCACCCTTGGGAGTTTTTTTTTTAATTTTTTAAAAATGCCAAAATCTGCTCTAGAAAGCGCAATTCTTAAAATTTCTCAATGAAAATCACATTAGAATACTTCAAATAATTCTACCAATCAATTAATATCATTAGTTGAATTATTTTCTTGGAAAAATTCCCACAAAAATCATCATGATCCCACCCTTGGGAGTTTTTTTTTAATTTTTTAAAAATGCCAAAATCTGCTCTAGAAACCGCAATTCTTAAAATTTCTCAATGAAAATCACATTAGAATACTTCAAATAATTCTATCAATCAATTAATATCATTAGTTGAATTATTTTCTTGGAAAAATTCCCACCAAAAATCATCATGATCCCACCCTTGGGAGTTTTTTTTTAATTTTTTAAAAATGCCAAAATCTGCTCTAGAAACCGTAATTCTTAAAATTTCTCAATGAAAATCACATTAGAATACTTCAAGTAATTCTGCCAATCAATTAATATCATTAGTTGAATTTTTTTCTTGGAAAAATTCCCACCAAAAATCATCATGATCCCACCCTTGGGAGTTTTTTTTTAATTTTTTAAAAATGCCAAAATCTGCTCTAGAAACCGTAATTCTTAAAATTTCTCAATGAAAATCACATTAGAATACTTCAAATAATTCTACCAATCAATTAATATCATTAGTTGAATTTTTTTCTTGGAAAAATTCCCACCAAAAATCATCATGATCCCACCCTTGGGAGTTTTTTTTTAATTTTTTAAAAATGCCAAAATCTGCTCTAGAAACCGCGATTCTTAAAATTTCTCAATGAAAATCACATTAGAATACTTCAAATAATTCTACCAATCAATTAATATTATTAGTTGAATTTTTTTCTTGGAAAAATTCCCACCAAAAATCATCATGATCCCACCCTTGGGAGTTTTTTTTTTTAATTTTTTAAAAATGCCAAAATCTGCTCTAGAAGCCGCGATTCTTAAAATTTCTCAATGAAAATCACATTAGAATACTTCAAATAATTCTATCAATCAATTAATATCATTAGTTGAATTTTTTTCTTGGAAAAATTCCCACAAAAATCATCATGATCCCACCCTTGGGATTTTTTTTTTAATTTTTTAAAAATGCCAAAATCTGCTCTAGAAACCGCAATTCTTAAAATTTCTCAATGAAAATCACATTAGAATACTTCAAATAATTCTATCAATCAATTAATATCATTAGTTGAATTATTTTCTTGGAAAAATTCCCACAAAAATCATCATGATCCCACCCTTGGGAGTTTTTTTTAATTTTTTAAAAATGACAAAATCTGCTCTAGAAACCGCAATTCTTAAAATTTCTCAATGAAAATCACATTAGAATACTTCAAATAATTCTATCAATCAATTAATATCATTAGTTGAATTATTTTCTTGGAAAAATTCCCACCAAAAATCATCATGATCCCACCCTTGGGAGTTTTTTTTTTAATTTTTTAAAAATGCCAAAATCTGCTCTAGAAACCGCAATTCTTAAAATTTCTCAATGAAAATCACATTAGAATACTTCAAATAATTCTACCAATCAATTAATATCATTAGTTGAATTATTTTCTTGGAAAAATTCCCACCAAAAATCATCATGATCCCACCCTTGGGAGTTTTTTTTTTAATTTTTTAAAAATGCCAAAATCTGCTCTAGAAAGCGCAATTCTCAAAATTTCTCAATGAAAATCACATTAGAATACTTCAAATAATTCTACCAATCAATTAATATCATTAGTTGAATTATTTTCTTGGAAAAATTCCCACAAAAATCATCATGATCCCACCCTTGGGAGTTTTTTTTTAATTTTTTAAAAATGCCAAAATCTGCTCTAGAAACCGTAATTCTTAAAATTTCTCAATGAAAATCACATTAGAATACTTCAAATAATTCTACTAATCAATTAATATCATTAGTTGAATTATTTTCTTGGAAAAATTCCCACCAAAAATCATCATGATCCCACCCTTGGGAGTTTTTTTTAATTTTTTAAAAATGACAAAATCTGCTCTAGAAACCGCAATTCTTAAAATTTCTCAATGAAAATCACATTAGAATACTTCAAATAATTCTATCAATCAATTAATATCATTAGTTGAATTATTTTCTTGGAAAAATTCCCACCAAAAATCATCATGATCCCACCCTTGGGAGTTTTTTTTTAATTTTTTAAAAATGCCAAAATCTGCTCTAGAAACCGTAATTCTTAAAATTTCTCAATGAAAATCACATTAGAATACTTCAAATAATTCTACCAATCAATTAATATCATTAGTTGAATTTTTTTCTTGGAAAAATTCCCACCAAAAATCAACATGATCCCACCCTTGGGAGTTTTTTTTAATTTTTTAAAAATGACAAAATCTGCTCTAGAAACCGCAATTCTTAAAATTTCTCAATGAAAATCACATTAGAATACTTCAAATAATTCTATCAATCAATTAATATCATTAGTTGAATTATTTTCTTGGAAAAATTCCCACCAAAAATCATCATGATCCCACCCTTGGGAGTTTTTTTTTAATTTTTTAAAAATGCCAAAATCTGCTCTAGAAACCGTAATTCTTAAAATTTCTCAATGAAAATCACATTAGAATACTTCAAATAATTCTACCAATCAATTAATATCATTAGTTGAATTATTTTCTTGGAAAAATTCCCACCAAAAATCATCATGATCCCACCCTTGGGAGTTTTTTTTAATTTTTTAAAAATGACAAAATCTGCTCTAGAAACCGCAATTCTTAAAATTTCTCAATGAAAATCACATTAGAATACTTCAAATAATTCTATCAATCAATTAATATCATTAGTTGAATTATTTTCTTGGAAAAATTCCCACCAAAAATCATCATGATCCCACCCTTGGGAGTTTTTTTTTAATTTTTTAAAAATGCCAAAATCTGCTCTAGAAACCGTAATTCTTAAAATTTCTCAATGAAAATCACATTAGAATACTTCAAATAATTCTACCAATCAATTAATATCATTAGTTGAATTTTTTCTCTTGGAAAAATTCCCACCAAAAATCATCATGACCCCACCCTTGGGAGTTTTTTTTTTAATTTTTTAAAAATGCCAAAATCTGCTCTAGAAACCGCAATTCTTAAAATTTCTCAATGAAAATCACATTAGAATACTTCAAATAATTCTACCAATCAATTAATATCATTAGTTGAATTTTTTTCTTGGAAAAATTCCCACCAAAAATCATCATGATCCCACCCTTGGGAGTTTTTTAATTTTTTAAAAATGCCAAAATCTGCTCTAGAAACCGCAATTCTTAAAATTTCTCAATGAAAATCACATTAGAATACTTCAAATAATTCTACTAATCAATTAATATCATTAGTTGAATTTTCTTCTTGGAAAAATTCCCACCAAAAATCATCATGATCCCACCCTTGGGAGTTTTTTTTTAATTTTTTAAAAATGCCAAAATCTGCTCTAGAAACCGCAATTCTTAAAATTTCTCAATGAAAATCACATTAAAATACTTCAAATAATTCTACCAATCAATTAATATCATTAGTTGATTTTTTTTCTTGGAAAAATTCCCACCAAAAATCATCATGATCCCACCCTTGGGAGTTTTTTTTTTTTTAATTTTTTAAAAATGCCAAAATCTGCTCTAGAAACCGCGATTCTTAAAATTTCTCAATGAAAATCACATTAGAATACTTCAAATAATTCTATCAATCAATTAATATCATTATTTGAATTTTTTTCTTGGAAAAATTCCCACAAAAATCATCATGATCCCACCCTTGGGATTTTTTTTTTAATTTTTTAAAAATGCCAAAATTTGCTCTAGAAACCGCAATTCTTAAAATTTCTCAATGAAAATCACATTAGAATACTTCAAATAATTCCATCAATCAATTAATATCATTAGTTGAATTATTTTCTTGGAAAAATTCCCACAAAAATCATCATGATCCCACCCTTGGGAGTTTTTTTTTTAATTTTTTAAAAATGCCAAAATCTGCTCTAGAAACCGCAATTCTTAAAATTTCTCAATGAAAATCACATTAGAATACTTCAAATAATTCTACCAATCAATTAATATCATTAGTTGAATTTTTTTCTTGGAAAAATTCCCACCAAAAATCATCATGATCCCACCCTTGGGAGTTTTTTTTTAATTTTTTAAAAATGCCAAAATCTGCTCTAGAAAGCGCAATTCTTAAAATTTCTCAATGAAAATCACATTAGAATACTTCAAATAATTCTACCAATCAATTAATATCATTAGTTGAATTATTTTCTTGGAAAAATTCCCACAAAAATCATCATGATCCCACCCTTGGGAGTTTTTTTTTAATTTTTTAAAAATGCCAAAATCTGCTCTAGAAACCGCAATTCTTAAAATTTCTCAATGAAAATCACATTAGAATACTTCAAATAATTCTACCAATCAATTAATATCATTAGTTGAATTTTTTTCTTGGAAAAATTCCCACAAAAATCATCTTGATCCCACCCTTGGGATTTTTTTTTTAATTTTTTAAAAATGCCAAAATCTGCTCTAGAAACCGCAATTCTTAAAATTTCTCAATGAAAATCACATTAGAATACTTCAAATAATTCTATCAATCAATTAATATCATTAGTTGAATTATTTTCTTGGAAAAATTCCCACAAAAATCATCATGATCCCACCCTTGGGAGTTTTTTTTAATTTTTTAAAAATGACAAAATCTGCTCTAGAAACCGCAATTCTTAAAATTTCTCAATGAAAATCACATTAGAATACTTCAAATAATTCTATCAATCAATTAATATCATTAGTTGAATTTTTTTCTTGGAAAAATTCCCACAAAAATCATCATGATCCCACCCTTGGGAGTTTTTTTTTAATTTTTTAAAAATGCCAAAATCTGCTCTAGAAACCGCAATTCTTAAAATTTCTCAATGAAAATCACATTAGAATACTTCAAATAATTCTACCAATCAATTAATATCATTAGTTGAATTTTTTTCTTGGAAAAATTCCCACCAAAAATCATCATGATCCCACCCTTGGGAGTTTTTTTTTTTTAATTTTTCAAAAATGCCAAAATCTGCTCTAGAAGCCGCGATTCTTAAAATTTCTCAATGAAAATCACATTAGAATACTTCAAATAATTCTACCAATCAATTAATATCATTAGTTGAATTTTTTTCTTGGAAAAATTCCCACCAAAAATCATCATGATCCCACCCTTGGGAGTTTTTTAATTTTTTAAAAATGCCAAAATCTGCTCTAGAAACCGCAATTCTTAAAATTTCTCAATGAAAATCACATTAGAATACTTCAAATAATTCTACTAATCAATTAATATCATTAGTTGAATTTTCTTCTTGGAAAAATTCCCACCAAAAATCATCATGATCCCACCCTTGGGAGTTTTTTTTTTAATTTTTTAAAAATGCCAAAATCTGCTCTAGAAACCGCAATTCTTAAAATTTCTCAATGAAAATCACATTAAAATACTTCAAATAATTCTACCAATCAATTAATATCATTAGTTGAATTTTTTTCTTGGAAAAATTCCCACCAAAAATCATCATGATCCCACCCTTGGGAGTTTTTTTTTTAATTTTTTAAAAATGCCAAAATCTGCTCTAGAAACCGCAATTCTTAAAATTTCTCAATGAAAATCACATTAGAATACTTCAAATAATTCTACCAATCAATTAATATCATTAGTTGAATTTTTTTCTTGGAAAAATTCCCACCAAAAATCATCATGATCCCACCCTTGGGAGTTTTTTAATTTTTTAAAAATGCCAAAATCTGCTCTAGAAACCGCAATTCTTAAAATTTCTCAATGAAAATCACATTAGAATACTTCAAATAATTCTACTAATCAATTAATATCATTAGTTGAATTTTCTTCTTGGAAAAATTCCCACCAAAAATCATCATGATCCCACCCTTGGGAGTTTTTTTTTTAATTTTTTAAAAATGCCAAAATCTGCTCTAGAAACCGCAATTCTTAAAATTTCTCAATGAAAATCACATTAAAATACTTCAAATAATTCTACCAATCAATTAATATCATTAGTTGAATTTTTTTCTTGGAAAAATTCCCACCAAAAATCATCATGATCCCACCCTTGGGAGTTTTTTTTTAATTTTTCAAAAATGCCAAAATCTGCTCTAGAAGCCGCGATTCTTAAAATTTCTCAATGAAAATCACATTAGAATACTTCAAATAATTCTATCAATCAAGTAATATCATTAGTTGAATTTTTTTCTTGAAAAATTTCCACAAAAATCATCATGATCCCACCCTTGGGAGTTTTTTTTTTAATTTTTAAAAAATGCCAAAATCTGCTCTAGAAGCCGCAATTCTTAAAATTTCTCAATGAAAATCACATTAGAATACTTCAAATAATTCTACCAATCAATTAATATCATTAGTTGAATTATTTTCTTGGAAAAATTCCCACCAAAAATCATCATGATCCCACCCTTGGGAGTTTTTTTTAATTTTTTAAAAATGCCAAAATCTGCTCTAGAAACCGCAATTCTTAAAATTTCTCAATGAAAATCACATTAGAATACTTCAAATAATTCTATCAATCAATTAATATCATTTGTTGAATTATTTTCTTGGAAAAATTCCCACAAAAATCATCATGATCCCACCCTTGGGAGTTTTTTTTTTCAATTTTTAAAAAATGCCAAAATCTGCTCTAGAAGCCGCAATTCTTAAAATTTCTCAATGAAAATCACATTAGAATACTTCAAATAATTCTACCAATCAATTAATATCATTAGTTGAATTATTTTCTTGGAAAAATTCCCACCAAAAATCATCATGATCCCACCCTTGGGAGTTTTTTTTTAATTTTTTAAAAATGCCAAAATCTGCTCTAGAAACCGCAATTCTTAAAATTTCTCAATGAAAATCACATCAGAATACTTCAAATAATTCTACCAATCAATTAATATCATTAGTTGAATTTTTTTCTTGGAAAAATTCCCACCAAAAATCATCATGATCCCACCCTTGGGAGTTTTTTTTTTAATTTTTTAAAAATGCCAAAATCTGCTCTAAAAACCGCAATTCTTAAAATTTCTCAATGAAAATCACATTAGAATACTTCAAATAATTCTACCAATCAATTAATATCATTAGTTGAATTTTTTTCTTGGAAAAATTCCCACCAAAAATCATCATGATCCCACCCTTGGGAGTTTTTTTTTTTTAATTTTTTAAAAATGCCAAAATCTGCTCTAGAAGCCGCAATTCTTAAAATTTCTCAATGAAAATCACATTAGAATACTTCAAATAATTCTACTAATCAATTAATATCATTAGTTGAATTTTCTTCTTGGAAAAATTCCCACCAAAAATCATCATGATCCCACCCTTGGGAGTTTTTTTTTTAATTTTTTAAAAATGCCAAAATCTGCTCTAGAAACCGCAATTCTTAAAATTTCTCAATGAAAATCACATTAGAATACTTCAAATAATTCTACCAATCAATTAATATCATTAGTTGAATTTTTTTCTTGGAAAAGTTCCCACCAAAAATCATCATGATCCCACCCTTGGGAGTTTTTTGATTTTTTTAAAATGCCAAAATCTGCTCTAGAAACCGCAATTCTTAAAATTTCTCAATGAAAATCACATTAGAATACTTCAAATAATTATACTAATCAATTAATATCATTAGTTGAATTTTCTTCTTGGAAAAATTCCCACCAAAAATCATCATGATCCCACCCTTGAGAGTTTTTTTTTTTTAATTTTTTAAAAATGCCAAAATCTGCTCTAGAAACCGCAATTCTTAAAATTTCTCAATGAAAATCACATTAGAATACTTCAAGTAATTCTACCAATCAATTAATATCATTAGTTGAATTATTTTCTTGGAAAAATTCCCACCAAAAATCATCATGATCCCACCCTTGGGAGTTTTTTTTTAATTTTTTAAAAATGCCAAAATCTGCTCTAGAAACCGCAATTCTTAAAATTTCTCAATGAAAATCACATTAGAATACTTCAAATAATTCTACCAATCAATTAATATCATTAGTTGAATTTTTTTCTTGGAAAAATTCCCACCAAAACTCATCATGATCCCACCCTTGGGAGTTTTTTTTTAATTTTTTAAAAATGCCAAAATCTGCTCTAGAAACCGCAATTCTTAAAATTTCTCAATGAAAATCACATTAGAATACTTCAAGTAATTCTACCAATCAATTAATATCATTAGTTGTATTATTTTCTTGGAAAAATTCCCATCAAAACTCATCATGATCCCACCCTTGGGAGTTTTTTTTTAATTTTTTAAAAATGCCAAAATCTGCTCTAGAAACCGCAATTCTTAAAATTTCTCAATGAAAATCACATTAGAATACTTCAAATAATTCTACCAATCAATTAATATCATTAGTTGAATTTTTTTCTTGGAAAAATTCCCACCAAAACTCATCATGATCCCACCCTTGGGAGATTTTTTTAATTTTTTAAAAATGCCAAAATCTGCTCTAGAAACCGCAATTCTTAAAATTTCTCAATGAAAATCACATTAGAATACTTCAAATAATTCTATCAATCAATTAATATCATTAGTTGAATTATTTTCTTGGAAAAATTCCCACCAAAAATCATCATGATCCCACCCTTGGAAGTTTTTTTTTTAATTTTTTAAAAATGCCAAAATCTGCTCTAGAAACCGCAATTCTTAAAATTTCTCAATGAAAATCACATTAGAATACTTCAAATAATTCTACCAATCAATTAGTATCATTAGTTGAATTATTTTCTTGGAAAAATTCCCACCAAAAATCATCATGATCCCACCCTTGGGAGTTTTTTTTTAATTTTTTAAAAATGCCAAAATCTGCTCTAGAAACCGCAATTCTTAAAATTTCTCAATGAAAATCACATTAGAATACTTCAAATAATTCTACCAATCAATTAATATCATTAGTTGAATTTTTTTCTTGGAAAAATTCCCACCAAAAATCATCATGATCCCACCCTTGGGAGTTTTTTTTTAATTTTTTAAAAATGCCAAAATCTGCTCTAGAAACCGCAATTCTTAAAATTTCTCAATGAAAATCACATTAGAATACTTCAAATAATTCTACCAATCAATTAATATCATTAGTTGAATTTTTTTCTTGGAAAAATTCCCACCAAAAATCATCATGATCCCACCCTTGGGAGTTTTTTTTTAATTTTTTAAAAATGCCAAAATCTGCTCTAGAAACCGCAATTCTTAAAATTTCTCAATGAAAATCACATTAGAATACTTCAAATAATTCTATCAATCAATTAATATCATTAGTTGAATTTGTTTCTTGGAAAAAATCCCACAAAAATCATCATGATCCCACCCTTGGGAGTTTTTTTTTTAATTTCTTAAAAATGCCAAAATCTGCTCTAGAAACCGCAATTCTTAAAATTTCTCAATGAAAATCACATTAGAATACTTCAAATAATTCTATCAATCAATTAATATCATTAGTTGAATTTTTTTCTTGGAAAAATTCCCACCAAAACTCATCATGATCCAACCCTTGGGAGTTTTTTTTTTAATTTTTTAAAAATGCCAAAATCTGCTCTAGAAACCGCAATTCTTAAAATTTCTCAATGAAAATCACATTAGAATACTTCAAATAATTCTAACAATCAATTAATATCTTTAGTTGAATTTTTTTCTTGGAAAAATTCCCACCAAAAATCATCATGATCCCACCCTTGGGAGTTTTTTTTAATTTTTTAAAAATGCCAAAATTGCTCTAGAAAGCGCAATTCTTAAAATTTCTCAATGAAAATCACATTGGAATACTTCAAATAATTCTATCAATCAATTAATATCATTAGTTGAATTTTTTTCTTGGAAAAATTCCCACAAAAATCATCATGATCCCACCCTTGGGAGTTTTTTTTTTAATTTTTTAAAAATGCCAAAATCTGCTCTAGAAACCGCAATTCTTAAAATTTCTCAATGAAAATCACATTAGAATACTTCAAATAATTCTACCAATCAATTAATATCATTAGTTGAATTTTTTTCTTGGAAAAATTCCCACCAAAAATCATCATGATCCCACCCTTGGGAGTTTTTTTTTTTAATTTTTTAAAAATGCCAAAATCTGCTCTAAAAACCGCAATTCTTAAAATTTCTCAATGAAAATCACATTAGAATACTTCAAATAATTCTGTCAATCAATTAATATCATTAGTTGAATTTTTTTCTTGGAAAAATTCCCACCAAAAATCATCATGATCCCACCCTTGGGAGTTTTTTTTTTAATTTTTTAAAAATGCCAAAATCTGCTCTAAAAACCGCGATTCTTAAAATTTCTCAATGAAAATCACATTAGAATACTTCAAATAATTCTGCCAATCAATTAATATCATTAGTTGAATTTTTTTCTTGGAAAAATTCCCACCAAAAATCATCATGATCCCACCCTTGGGAGTTTTTTTTTTAATTTTTTAAAAATGCCAAAATCTGCTCTAGAAACCGCGATTCTTAAAATTTCTCAATGAAAATCACATTAAAATACTTCAAATAATTCTACCAATCAATTAATATCATTAGTTGAATTTTTTTCTTGGAAAAATTCCCACCAAAAATCATCATGATCCCACCCTTGGGAGTTTTTTTTTTTAATTTTTCAAAAATGCCAAAATCTGCTCTAGAAGCCGCGATTCTTAAAATTTCTCAATGAAAATCACATTAGAATACTTCAAATAATTCTACCAATCAATTAATATCATTAGTTGAATTTTTTTCTTGGAAAAATTCCCACCAAAAATCATCATGATCCCACCCTTGGGAGTTTTTTAATTTTTTAAAAATGCCAAAATCTGCTCTAGAAACCGCAATTCTTAAAATTTCTCAATGAAAATCACATTAGAATACTTCAAATAATTCTACTAATCAATTAATATCATTAGTTGAATTTTCTTCTTGGAAAAATTCCCACCAAAAATCATCATGATCCCACCCTTGGGAGTTTTTTTTTTAATTTTTTAAAAATGCCAAAATCTGCTCTAGAAACCGCAATTCTTAAAATTTCTCAATGAAAATCACATTAAAATACTTCAAATAATTCTACCAATCAATTAATATCATTAGTTGAATTTTTTTCTTGGAAAAATTCCCACCAAAAATCATCATGATCCCACCCTTGGGAGTTTTTTTTTTAATTTTTTAAAAATGCCAAAATCTGCTCTAGAAACCGCAATTCTTAAAATTTCTCAATGAAAATCACATTAGAATACTTCAAATAATTCTACCAATCAATTAATATCATTAGTTGAATTTTTTTCTTGGAAAAATTCCCACCAAAAATCATCATGACCCCACCCTTGGGAGTTTTTTAATTTTTTAAAAATGCCAAAATCTGCTCTAGAAACCGCAATTCTTAAAATTTCTCAATGAAAATCACATTAGAATACTTCAAATAATTCTACTAATCAATTAATATCATTAGTTGAATTTTCTTCTTGGAAAAATTCCCACCAAAAATCATCATGATCCCACCCTTGGGAGTTTTTTTTTTAATTTTTTAAAAATGCCAAAATCTGCTCTAGAAACCGCAATTCTTAAAATTTCTCAATGAAAATCACATTAAAATACTTCAAATAATTCTACCAATCAATTAATATCATTAGTTGAATTTTTTTCTTGGAAAAATTCCCACCAAAAATCATCATGATCCCACCCTTGGGAGTTTTTTTTTTAATTTTTCAAAAATGCCAAAATCTGCTCTAGAAGCCGCGATTCTTAAAATTTCTCAATGAAAATCACATTAGAATACTTCAAATAATTCTATCAATCAAGTAATATCATTAGTTGAATTTTTTTCTTGAAAAATTTCCACAAAAATCATCATGATCCCACCCTTGGGAGTTTTTTTTTAATTTTTAAAAAATGCCAAAATCTGCTCTAGAAGCCGCAATTCTTAAAATTTCTCAATGAAAATCACATTAGAATACTTCAAATAATTCTACCAATCAATTAATATCATTAGTTGAATTATTTTCTTGGAAAAATTCCCACCAAAAATCATCATGATCCCACCCTTGGGAGTTTTTTTTAATTTTTTAAAAATGCCAAAATCTGCTCTAAAAACCGCAATTCTTAAAATTTCTCAATGAAAATCACATTAGAATACTTCAAATAATTCTATCAATCAATTAATATCATTTGTTGAATTATTTTCTTGGAAAAATTCCCACAAAAATCATCATGATCCCACCCTTGGGAGTTTTTTTTTCAATTTTTAAAAAATGCCAAAATCTGCTCTAGAAGCCGCAATTCTTAAAATTTCTCAATGAAAATCACATTAGAATACTTCAAATAATTCTACCAATCAATTAATATCATTAGTTGAATTATTTTCTTGGAAAAATTCCCACCAAAAATCATCATGATCCCACCCTTGGGAGTTTTTTTTTAATTTTTTAAAAATGCCAAAATCTGCTCTAGAAACCGCAATTCTTAAAATTTCTCAATGAAAATCACATCAGAATACTTCAAATAATTCTACCAATCAATTAATATCATTAGTTGAATTTTTTTCTTGGAAAAATTCCCACCAAAAATCATCATGATCCCACCCTTGGGAGTTTTTTTTTTAATTTTTTAAAAATGCCAAAATCTGCTCTAAAAACCGCAATTCTTAAAATTTCTCAATGAAAATCACATTAGAATACTTCAAATAATTCTACCAATCAATTAATATCATTAGTTGAATTTTTTTCTTGGAAAAATTCCCACCAAAAATCATCATGATCCCACCCTTGGGAGTTTTTTTTTTTAATTTTTTAAAAATGCCAAAATCTGCTCTAGAAGCCGCAATTCTTAAAATTTCTCAATGAAAATCACATTAGAATACTTCAAATAATTCTACTAATCAATTAATATCATTAGTTGAATTTTCTTCTTGGAAAAATTCCCACCAAAAATCATCATGATCCCACCCTTGGGAGTTTTTTTTTAATTTTTTAAAAATGCCAAAATCTGCTCTAGAAACCGCAATTCTTAAAATTTCTCAATGAAAATCACATTAAAATACTTCAAATAATTCTACCAATCAATTAATATCATTAGGTGAATTTTTTTCTTGGAAAAGTTCCCACCAAAAATCATCATGATCCCACCCTTGGGAGTTTTTTGATTTTTTTAAAATGCCAAAATCTGCTCTAGAAACCGCAATTCTTAAAATTTCTCAATGAAAATCACATTAGAATACTTCAAATAATTATACTAATCAATTAATATCATTAGTTGAATTTTCTTCTTGGAAAAATTCCCACCAAAAATCATCATGATCCCACCCTTGAGAGTTTTTTTTTTTTAATTTTTTAAAAATGCCAAAATCTGCTCTAGAAACCGCAATTCTTAAAATTTCTCAATGAAAATCACATTAGAATACTTCAAGTAATTCTACCAATCAATTAATATCATTAGTTGAATTATTTTCTTGGAAAAATTCCCATCAAAACTCATCATGATCCCACCCTTGGGAGTTTTTTTTTAATTTTTTAAAAATGCCAAAATCTGCTCTAGAAACCGCGATTCTTAAAATTTCTCAATGAAAATCACATTATAATACTTCAAATAATTCTACCAATAAATTAGTATCATTAGTTGAATTATTTTCTTGGAAAAATTCCCACAAAAATCATCATGATCCCACCCTTGGGAGTTTTTTTTTAATTTTTTAAAAATGCCAAAATCTGCTCTAGAAACCGCGATTCTTAAAATTTCTCAATGAAAATCACATTAGAATACTTCAAATAATTCTACTAATCAATTAATATCATTAGTTGATTTTTTTTCTTGGAAAAATTCCCACCAAAACTCATCATGATCCCACCCTTGGGAGTTTTTTTTAATTTTTTAAAAATAACAAAATCTGCTCTAGAAACCGCAATTCTTAAAATTTCTCAATGAAAATCACATTAGAATACTTCAAATAATTCTACCAATCAATTAATATCATTAGTTGAATTATTTTCTTGGAAAAATTCCCACCAAAAATCATCATGATCCCACCCTTGGGAGTTTTTTTTTAATTTTTTAAAAATGCCAAAATCTGCTCCAAAAACCGCAATTCTTAAAATTTCTCAATGAAAATCACATTAGAATACTTCAAATAATTCTATCAATCAATTAATATCATTAGTTGAATTTTTTTCTTGGAAAAATTCCCACAAAAATCATCATGATCCCACCCTTGGGAGTTTTTTAATTTTATAAAAATGCCAAAATCTGCTCTAGAAAGCGCAATTCTTAAAATTTCTCAATGAAAATCACATTAGAATACTTCAAATAATTCTATCAATAAATTAATATCATTAGTTGAATTTTTTTCTTGGAAAAATTCCCACCAAAAATCATCATGATCCCACCCTTGGGAGTTTTTTTTTTAATTTTTTAAAAATGCCAAAATCTGCTCTAGAAACCGCAATTCTTAAAATTTCTCAATGAAAATCACATTAGAATACTTCAAATAATTCTATCAATCAATTAATATCATTAGTTGAATTATTTTCTTGGAAAAATTCCCACAAAAATCATCATGATCCCACCCTTGGGAGTTTTTTTTTAATTTTTTAAAAATGCCAAAATCTGCTCTAGAAACCGAAATTCTTAAAATTTCTCAATGAAAATCACATTAGAATACTTCAAATAATTCTACCAATCAATTAATATCATTAGTTGAATTTTTTTCTTGGAAAAATTCCCACCAAAAATCATCATGATCCCACCCTTGGGAGTTTTTTTTTAATTTTTTAAAAATGCCAAAATCTGCTCTAGAAACCGCAATTCTTAAAATTTCTCAATGAAAGTCACATTAGAATACTTCAAATAATTCTACCAATCAATTAATATCATTAGTTGAATTTTTTTCTTGGAAAAATTCCCACCAAAAATCATCATGATCCCACCCTTGGGAGTTTTTTTTTAATTTTTTAAAAATGCCAAAATCTGCTCTAGAAACCGCAATTCTTAAAATTTCTCAATGAAAATCACATTAGAATACTTCAAATAATTCTACCAATCAATTAATATCATTAGTTGATTTTTTTTCTTGGAAAAATTCCCACAAAAATCATCATGATCCCACCCTTGGGAGTTTTTTTTTTAATTTTTTAAAAATGCCAAAATCTGCTCTAGAAACCGAAATTCTTAAAATTTCTCAATGAAAATCACATTAGAATACTTCAAATAATTCTACCAATCAATTAATATCATTAGTTGAATTTTTTTCTTGGAAAAATTCCCACCAAAAATCATCATGATCCCACCCTTGGGAGTTTTTTTTTAATTTTTTAAAAATGCCAAAATCTGCTCTAGAAACCGCAATTCTTAAAATTTCTCAATGAAAATCACATTAGAATACTTCAAATAATTTTACCAATCAATTAATATCATTAGTTGATTTTTTTTCTTGGAAAAATTCCCACCAAAAATCATCATGATCCCACCCTTGGGAGTTTTTTTTTAATTTTTTAAAAATGCCAAAATCTGCTCTAGAAACCGCAATTCTTAAAATTTCTCAATGAAAATCACATTAGAATACTTCAAATAATTCTACCAATCAATTAATATCATTAGTTGAATTTGTTTCTTGGAAAAATTCCCACCAAAAATCATCATGATCCCACCCTTGGGAGTTTTTTTTTAATTTTTTAAAAATGCCAAAATCTGCTCTAGAAAGCGCAATTCTTAAAATTTCTCAATGAAAATCACATTAGAATACTTCAAATAATTCTATCACTCAATTAATATCATTAGTTGAATTTTTTTCTTGGAAAAATTCCCACCAAAACTCATCATAATCCCACCCTTGGGAGTTTTTTTTTTAATTTTTTAAAAATGCCAAAATCTGCTCTAAAAACCGCAATTCTTAAAATTTCTCAATGAAAATCACATTAGAATACTTCAAATAATTCTACCAATTAATTAATATCATTAGTTGAATTATTTTCTTGTAAAAATTCCCACCAAAAATCATCATGATCCCACCCTTGGGAGTTTTTTTTAATTTTTAAAAAATGCCAAAATCTGCTCTAGAAACCGCAATTCTTAAAATTTCTCAATGAAAATCACATTAGAATACTTCAAATAATTCTACCAATCAATTAATATCATTAGTTGAATTTTTTTCTTGGAAAAATTCCCACCAAAAATCATCATGATCCCACCCTTGGGAGTTTTTTTTTAATTTTTTAAAAATGCCAAAATCTGCTCCAAAAACCGCAATTCTTAAAATTTCTCAATGAAAATCACATTAGAATACTTCAAATAATTCTATCAATCAATTAATATCATTAGTTGAATTTTTTTCTTGGAAAAATTCCCACAAAAATCATCATGATCCCACCCTTGGGAGTTTTTTAATTTTTTAAAAATGCCAAAATCTGCTCTAGAAACCGCAATTCTTAAAATTTCTCAATGAAAATCACATTAGAATACTTCAAATAATTCTACCAATCAATTAATATCATTAGTTGAATTTTTTTCTTGGAAAAATTCCGACAAAAATCATCATGATCTCACCGTTGGGAGTTTTTTTTAATTTTTTAAAAATGCCAAAATCTGCTCTAGAAACCGCAATTCTTAAAATTTCTCAATGAAAATCACATTAGAATACTTCAAATAATTCTACCAATCAATTAATATCATTAGTTGAATTTTTTTCTTGGAAAAATTCCCACCAAAACTCATAATGATCCCACCCTTGGGAGTTTTTTTTAATTTTTTAAAAATGCCAAAATCTGCTCTAGAAACCGCAATTCTTAAAATTTCTCAATGAAAATCACATTAGAATACTTCAAATAATTCTATCAATAAATTGATATCATTAGTTGAATTTTTTTCTTGGAAAAATTCCCACCAAAAATCATCATGATCCCACCCTTGGGAGTTTTTTTTTTAATTTTTTAAAAATGCCAAAATCTGCTCTAGAAACCGCAATTCTTAAAATTTCTCAATGAAAATCACATTAGAATACTTCAAATAATTCTATCAATCAATTAATATCATTAGTTGAATTATTTTCTTGGAAAAATTCCCACAAAAATCATCATGATCCCACCCTTGGGAGTTTTTTTTTATTTTTTTAAAAATGCCAAAATCTGCTCTAGAAACCGAAATTCTTAAAATTTCTCAATGAAAATCACATTAGAATACTTCAAATAATTCTACCAATCAATTAATATCATTAGTTGAATTTTTTTCTTGGAAAAATTCCCACCAAAAATCATCATGATTCCACCCTTGGGAGTTTTTTTTTAATTTTTTAAAAATGCCAAAATCTGCTCTAGAAACCGCAATTCTTAAAATTTCTCAATGAAAATCACATTAGAATACTTCAAATAATTCTACCAATTAATTAATATCATTAGTTGAATTATTTTCTTGTAAAAATTCCCACCAAAAATCATCATGATCCCACCCTTGGGAGTTTTTTTTAATTTTTAAAAAATGCCAAAATCTGCTCTAGAAACCGCAATTCTTAAAATTTCTCAATGAAAATCACATTAGAATACTTCAAATAATTCTACCAATCAATTAATATCATTAGTTGAATTTTTTTCTTGGAAAAATTCCCACCAAAAATCATCATGATCCCACCCTTGGGAGTTTTTTTTTAATTTTTTAAAAATGCCAAAATCTGCTCTAGAAACCGCAATTCTTAAAATTTCTCAATGAAAATCACATTAGAATACTTCAAATAATTCTACCAATTAATTAATATCATTAGTTGAATTATTTTCTTGTAAAAATTCCCACCAAAAATCATCATGATCCCACCCTTGGGAGTTTTTTTTAATTTTTAAAAAATGCCAAAATCTGCTCTAGAAACCGCAATTCTTAAAATTTCTCAATGAAAATCACATTAGAATACTTCAAATAATTCTACCAATCAATTAATATCATTAGTTGAATTTTTTTCTTGGAAAAATTCCCACCAAAAATCATCATGATCCCACCCTTGGGAGTTTTTTTTTAATTTTTTAAAAATGCCAAAATCTGCTCTAGAAACCGCAATTCTTAAAATTTCTCAATGAAAATCACATTAGAATACTTCAAATAATTCTATCAATCAATTAATATCATTAGTTGAATTATTTTCTTGAAAAAATTCCCACCAAAAATCATCATGATCCCACCCTTGGGAGTTTTTTAATTTTTTAAAAATGCCAAAATCTGCTCTAGAAACCGCAATTCTTAAAATTTCTCAATGAAAATCACATTAGAATACTTCAAATAATTCTACCAATCAATTAATATCATTAGTTGAATTATTTTCTTGGAAAAGTTCCCACCAAAAATCATCATGACCCCACCCTTGGGAGGTTTTTTTTAATTTTTTAAAAATGCCAAAATCTGCTCTAGAAACCGCAATTCTTAAAATTTCTCAATGAAAATCACATTATAATACTTCAAATAATTCTACCAATCAATTAGTATCATTAGTTGAATTATTTTCTTGGAAAAATTCCCACCAAAAATCATCATGACCCCACCCTTGGGAGTTTTATTTAATTTTTTAGAAATGCCAAAATCTGCTCTAGAAAGCGCAATTCTTAAAATTTCTCAATGAAAATCGCATTAGAATACTTCAAATAATTCTACCAATCAATTAATGTCATTAGTTGAATTATTTTCTTGGAAAAATTCCCACCAAAAATCATCATGACCCCACCCTTGGGAGGTTTTTTTTTAATTTTTTAAAAATGCCAAAATCTGCTCTAGAAACCGCAATTCTTAAAATTTCTCAATGAAAATCACATTAGAATACTTCAAATAATTCTACCAATCAATTAATATCATTAGTTGAATTATTTTCTTGGAAAAATTCCCACAAAAATCATCATGATCCCACCCTTGGGAGTTTTTTTTTAATTTATTAAAAATGCCAAAATCTGCTCTAGAAACCGCGATTCTTAAAATTTCTCAATGAAAATCACATTAGAATACTTCAAATAATTCTACCAATCAATTAGTATTATTAGTTGAATTATTTTCTTGGAAAAATTCCCACAAAAATCATCATGACCCCACCCTTGGGAGTTTTATTTAATTTTTTAGAAATGCCAAAATCTGCTCTAGAAACCGCAATTCTTAAAATTTCTCAATGAAAATCACATTAGAATACTTCAAATAATTCTATCAATCAATTAATATCATTAGTTGAATTATTTTCTTGGAAAAATTCCCACAAAAATCATCATGATCCCACCCTTGGGAGTTTTTTTTTATTTTTTTAAAAATGCCAAAATCTGCTCTAGAAACCGAAATTCTTAAAATTTCTCAATGAAAATCACATTAGAATACTTCAAATAATTCTACCAATCAATTAGTATCATTAGTTGAATTATTTTCTTGGAAAAATTCCCACCAAAAATCATCATGACCCCACCCTTGGGAGTTTTTTTTTAATTTTTTAAAAATGCCAAAATCTGCTCTAGAAACCGCGATTCTTAAAATTTCTCAATGAAAATCACATTAGAATACTTCAAATAATTCTACCAATCAATTAATATCATTAGTTGATTTTTTTTCTTGGAAAAACTCCCACCAAAACTCGTCATGATCCCATCCTTGCGAGTTTTTTTTAATTTTTAAAAAATGCCAAAATCTGCTCCAGAAACCGCAATTCTTAAAATTTCTCAATGAAAATTACATTAGAATACTTCAAATAATTCTACCAATCAATTAATATCATTAGTTGAATTATTTTCTTGGAAAAATTCCCACCAAAAATCATCATGATCCCACCCTTGGGAGTTTTTTTTTTTAATTTTTTAAAAATGCCAAAATCTGCTCTAGAAACCGCAATTCTTAAAATTTCTCAATGAAAATCACATTAGAATACTTCAAATAATTCTACCAATCAATTAATATCATTAGTTGAATTTGTTTCTTGGAAAAATTCCCACCAAAAATCATCATGATCCCACCCTTGGGAGTTTTTTTTTTAATTTTTTAAAAATGCCAAAATCTGCTCTAGAAACCGCAATTCTTAAAATTTCTCAATGAAAATCACATTAGAATACTTCAAATAATTCTACCAATCAATTAATATCATTAGTTTATTTTTTTTCTTGGAAAAATTCCCACCAAAAATCATCATGATCCCACCCTTGGGAGTTTTTTTTTTAATTTTTTAAAAATGCCAAAATCTGCTCTAGAAACCGCAATTCTTAAAATTTCTCAATGAAAATCACATTAGAATACTTCAAATAATTCTACCAATCAATTAATATCATTAGTTGAATTTGTTTCTTGGAAAAATTCCCACCAAAAATCATCATGATCCCACCCTTGGGAGTTTTTTTTTTAATTTTTTAAAAATGCCAAAATCTGCTCTAGAAAGCGCAATTCTTAATATTTCTCAATGAAAATCACATTAGAATACTTCAAATAATTCTACCAATCAATTAATATCATTAGTTGAATTTTTTTCTTGGAAAAATTCCCACCAAAACTCATCATGATCCCACCCTTGGGAGTTTTTTTTTATTTTTAAAAAATAACAAAATCTGCTCTAGAAACCGCAATTCTTAAAATTTCTCAATGAAAATCACATTAGAATACTTCAAATAATTCTACCAATCAATTAATATCATTAGTTCAATTTTTTTCTTGGAAAAATTCCCACCAAAAATCATCATGATCCCACCCTTGGGAGTTTTTTTTTAATTTTTTTAAAAATGCCAAAATCTGCTCTAGAAAGCGCAATTCTTAAAATTTCTCAATGAAAATCACATTATAATACTTCAAATAATTCTATCAATCAATTAATATCATTAGTTGAATTTTTTCTTGGAAAAATTCCCACAAAAATCATCATGATCCCACCCTTGGGAGTTTTTTAATTTTTTAAAAATGCCAAAATCTGCTCTAGAAACCGCAATTCTTAAAATTTCTCAATGAAAATCACATTAGAATACTTCAAATAATTCTAACAATCAATTAATATCTTTAGTTGAATTTTTTTCTTGGAAAAATTCCCACCAAAAATCATCATGATCCCACCCTTGGGAGTTTTTTTTAATTTTTTAAAAATGCCAAAATTGCTCTAGAAAGCGCAATTCTTAAAATTTCTCAATGAAAATCACATTGGAATACTTCAAATAATTCTATCAATCAATTAATATCATTAGTTGAATTTTTTTCTTGGAAAAATTCCCACAAAAATCATCATGATCCCACCCTTGGGAGTTTTTTTTTTAATTTTTTAAAAATGCCAAAATCTGCTCTAGAAACCGCAATTCTTAAAATTTCTCAATGAAAATCACATTAGAATACTTCAAATAATTCTACCAATCAATTAATATCATTAGTTGAATTTTTTTCTTGGAAAAATTCCCACCAAAAATCATCATGATCCCACCCTTGGGAGTTTTTTTTTTAATTTTTTAAAAATGCCAAAATCTGCTCTAAAAACCACAATTCTTAAAATTTCTCAATGAAAATCACATTAGAATACTTCAAATAATTCTGTCAATCAATTAATATCATTAGTTGAATTTTTTTCTTGGAAAAATTCCCACCAAAAATCATCATGATCCCACCCTTGGGAGTTTTTTTTTTAATTTTTTAAAAATGCCAAAATCTGCTCTAAAAACCGCAATTCTTAAAATTTCTCAATGAAAATCACATTAGAATACTTCAAATAATTCTGCCAATCAATTAATATCATTAGTTGAATTTTTTTCTTGGAAAAATTCCCACCAAAACTCATCATGATCCCACCCTTGGGAGTTTTTTTTTAATTTTTTAAAAATGCCAAAATCTGCTCTAAAAACCGCAATTCTTAAAATTTCTCAATGAAAATCACATTAGAATACTTCAAATAATTCTACCAATCAATTAATATCATTAGTTGAATTATTTTCTTGGAAAAATTCCCACCAAAAATCATCATGATCCCACCCTTGGGAGTTTTTTTTTAATTTTTTAAAAATGCCAAAATCTGCTCTAGAAACCGCGATTCTTAAAATTTCTCAATGAAAATCACATTAGAATACTTCAAATAATTCTACCAATAAATTAGTATCATTAGTTGAATTATTTTCTTGGAAAAATTCCCACAAAAATCATCATGATCCCACCCTTGGGAGTTTTTTTTTAATTTTTTAAAAATGCCAAAATCTGCTCTAGAAACCGCGATTCTTAAAATTTCTCAATGAAAATCACATTAGAATACTTCAAATAATTCTACTAATCAATTAATATCATTAGTTGATTTTTTTTCTTGGAAAAATTCCCACCAAAACTCATCATGATCCCACCCTTGGGAGTTTTTTTTAATTTTTTAAAAATAACAAAATCTGCTCTAGAAACCGCAATTCTTAAAATTTCTCAATGAAAATCACATTAGAATACTTCAAATAATTCTACCAATCAATTAATATCATTAGTTGAATTTTTTTCTTGGAAAAATTCCCACCAAAAATCATCATGATCCCACCCTTGGGAGTTTTTTTTTAATTTTTTAAAAATGCCAAAATCTGCTCCAAAAACCGCAATTCTTAAAATTTCTCAATGAAAATCACATTAGAATACTTCAAATAATTCTATCAATCAATTAATATCATTAGTTGAATTTTTTTCTTGGAAAAATTCCCACAAAAATCATCATGATCCCACCCTTGGGAGTTTTTTAATTTTATAAAAATGCCAAAATCTGCTCTAGAAAGCGCAATTCTTAAAATTTCTCAATGAAAATCACATTAGAATACTTCAAATAATTCTACCAATCAATTAATATCATTAGTTGAATTTGTTTCTTGGAAAAATTCCCACCAAAAATCATCATGATCCCACCCTTGGGAGTTTTTTTTTTAATTTTTTAAAAATGCCAAAATCTGCTCTAGAAAGCGCAATTCTTAATATTTCTCAATGAAAATCACATTAGAATACTTCAAATAATTCTACCAATCAATTAATATCATTAGTTGAATTTTTTTCTTGGAAAAATTCCCACCAAAACTCATCATGATCCCACCCTTGGGAGTTTTTTTTTATTTTTAAAAAATAACAAAATCTGCTCTAGAAACCGCAATTCTTAAAATTTCTCAATGAAAATCACATTAGAATACTTCAAATAATTCTGCCAATCAATTAATATCATTAGTTGAATTTTTTTCTTGGAAAAATTCCCACCAAAAATCATCATGATCCCACCCTTGGGAGTTTTTTTTTAATTTTTTAAAAATGCCAAAATCTGCTCCAAAAACCGCAATTCTTAAAATTTCTCAATGAAAATCACATTAGAATACTTCAAATAATTCTATCAATCAATTAATATCATTAGTTGAATTTTTTTCTTGGAAAAATTCCCACAAAAATCATCATGATCCCACCCTTGGGAGTTTTTTAATTTTATAAAAATGCCAAAATCTGCTCTAGAAAGCGCAATTCTTAAAATTTCTCAATGAAAATCACATTAGAATACTTCAAATAATTCTACCAATCAATTAATATCATTAGTTGAATTTGTTTCTTGGAAAAATTCCCACCAAAAATCATCATGATCCCACCCTTGGGAGTTTTTTTTTTAATTTTTTAAAAATGCCAAAATCTGCTCTAGAAAGCGCAATTCTTAATATTTCTCAATGAAAATCACATTAGAATACTTCAAATAATTCTACCAATCAATTAATATCATTAGTTGAATTTGTTTCTTGGAAAAATTCCCACCAAAAATCATCATGATCCCACCCTTGGGAGTTTTTTTTTAATTTTTTAAAAATGCCAAAATCTGCTCTAAAAACCGCAATTCTTAAAATTTCTCAATGAAAATCACATTAGAATACTTCAAATAATTCTACCAATCAATTAATATCATTAGTTGAATTATTTTCTTGGAAAAATTCCCACCAAAAATCATCATGATCCCACCCTTGGGAGTTTTTTCTTAATTTTTTAAAAATGCCAAAATCTGCTCTAGAAACCGCAATTCTTAAAATTTCTCAATGAAAATCACATTAGAATACTTCAAATAATTCTACCAATCAATTAATATCATTAGTTGAATTATTTTCTTGGAAAAATTCCCACAAAAATCATCATGATCCCACCCTTGGGAGTTTTTTTTTAATTTATTAAAAATGCCAAAATCTGCTCTAGAAACCGCGATTCTTAAAATTTCTCAATGAAAATCACATTAGAATACTTCAAATAATTCTACCAATCAATTAATATCATTAGTTGAATTTGTTTCTTGGAAAAATTCCCACCAAAAATCATCATGATCCCACCCTTGGGAGTTTTTTTTTTAATTTTTTAAAAATGCCAAAATCTGCTCTAGAAAGCGCAATTCTTAATATTTCTCAATGAAAATCACATTAGAATACTTCAAATAATTCTGTCAATCAATTAATATCATTAGTTGATTTTTTTTCTTGGAAAAATTCCCACCAAAACTCATCATGATCCCACCCTTGGGAGTTTTTTTTAATTTTTTAAAAATAACAAAATCTGCTCTAGAAACCGCAATTCTTAAAATTTCTCAATGAAAATCACATTAGAATACTTCAAATAATTCTACCAATCAATTAATATCATTAGTTGAATTTTTTTCTTGGAAAAATTCCCACCAAAAATCATCATGATCCCACCCTTGGGAGTTTTTTTTTAATTTTTTAAAAATGCCAAAATCTGCTCTAAAAACCGCAATTCTTAAAATTTCTCAATGAAAATCACATTAGAATACTTCAAATAATTCTACCAATCAATTAATATCATTAGTTGAATTATTTTCTTGGAAAAATTCCCACCAAAAATCATCATGATCCCACCCTTGGGAGTTTTTTTTTTAATTTTTTAAAAATGCCAAAATCTGCTCTAGAAACCGCAATTCTTAAAATTTCTCAATGAAAATCACATTAGAATACTTCAAATAATTCTACCAATCAATTAATATCATTAGTTGAATTTGTTTCTTGGAAAAATTCCCACCAAAAATCATCATGATCCCACCCTTGGGAGTTTTTTTTTTAATTTTTTAAAAATGCCAAAATCTGCTCTAGAAAGCGCAATTCTTAATATTTCTCAATGAAAATCACATTAGAATACTTCAAATAATTCTACCAATCAATTAATATCATTAGTTGATTTTTTTTCTTGGAAAAATTCCCACCAAAACTCATCATGATCCCACCCTTGGGAGTTTTTTTTAATTTTTTAAAAATAACAAAATCTGCTCTAGAAACCGCAATTCTTAAAATTTCTCAATGAAAATCACATTAGAATACTTCAAATAATTCTACCAATCAATTAATATCATTAGTTGAATTTTTTTCTTGGAAAAATTCCCACCAAAAATCATCATGATCCCACCCTTGGGAGTTTTTTTTTAATTTTTTAAAAATGCCAAAATCTGCTCCAAAAACCGCAATTCTTAAAATTTCTCAATGAAAATCACATTAGAATACTTCAAATAATTCTATCAATCAATTAATATCATTAGTTGAATTTTTTTCTTGGAAAAATTCCCACAAAAATCATCATGATCCCACCCTTGGGAGTTTTTTAATTTTATAAAAATGCCAAAATCTGCTCTAGAAAGCGCAATTCTTAAAATTTCTCAATGAAAATCACATTAGAATACTTCAAATAATTCTACCAATCAATTAATATCATTAGTTGAATTTGTTTCTTGGAAAAATTCCCACCAAAAATCATCATGATCCCACCCTTGGGAGTTTTTTTTTTAATTTTTTAAAAATGCCAAAATCTGCTCTAGAAAGCGCAATTCTTAATATTTCTCAATGAAAATCACATTAGAATACTTCAAATAATTCTGTCAATCAATTAATATCATTAGTTTAATTTTTTTCTTGGAAAAATTCCCACCAAAAATCATCATGATCCCACCCTTGGGAGTTTTTTTTTTAATTTTTTAAAAATGCCAAAATCTGCTCTAAAAACCGCAATTCTTAAAATTTCTCAATGAAAATCACATTAGAATACTTCAAATAATTCTGCCAATCAATTAATATCATTAGTTGAATTTTTTTCTTGGAAAAATTCCCACCAAAACTCATCATGATCCCACCCTTGGGAGTTTTTTTTTAATTTTTTAAAAATGCCAAAATCTGCTCTAAAAACCGCAATTCTTAAAATTTCTCAATGAAAATCACATTAGAATACTTCAAATAATTCTACCAATCAATTAATATCATTAGTTGAATTATTTTCTTGGAAAAATTCCCACCAAAAATCATCATGATCCCACCCTTGGGAGTTTTTTTTTAATTTTTTAAAAATGCCAAAATCTGCTCTAGAAACCGCGATTCTTAAAATTTCTCAATGAAAATCACATTATAATACTTCAAATAATTCTACCAATAAATTAGTATCATTAGTTGAATTATTTTCTTGGAAAAATTCCCACAAAAATCATCATGATCCCACCCTTGGGAGTTTTTTTTTAATTTTTTAAAAATGCCAAAATCTGCTCTAGAAACCGCGATTCTTAAAATTTCTCAATGAAAATCACATTAGAATACTTCAAATAATTCTACTAATCAATTAATATCATTAGTTGATTTTTTTTCTTGGAAAAATTCCCACCAAAACTCATCATGATCCCACCCTTGGGAGTTTTTTTTTAATTTTTTAAAAATGCCAAAATCTGCTCTAGAAACCGCAATTCTTAAAATTTCTCAATGAAAATCACATTAGAATACTTCAAATAATTCTACCAATCAATTAATATCATTAGTTTATTTTTTTTCTTGGAAAAATTCCCACCAAAAATCATCATGATCCCACCCTTGGGAGTTTTTTTTTTAATTTTTTAAAAATGCCAAAATCTGCTCTAGAAACCGCAATTCTTAAAATTTCTCAATGAAAATCACATTAGAATACTTCAAATAATTCTACCAATCAATTAATATCATTAGTTGAATTTGTTTCTTGGAAAAATTCCCACCAAAAATCATCATGATCCCACCCTTGGGAGTTTTTTTTTTAATTTTTTAAAAATGCCAAAATCTGCTCTAGAAAGCGCAATTCTTAATATTTCTCAATGAAAATCACATTAGAATACTTCAAATAATTCTACCAATCAATTAATATCATTAGTTGAATTTTTTTCTTGGAAAAATTCCCACCAAAACTCATCATGATCCCACCCTTGGGAGTTTTTTTTTATTTTTAAAAAATAACAAAATCTGCTCTAGAAACCGCAATTCTTAAAATTTCTCAATGAAAATCACATTAGAATACTTCAAATAATTCTACCAATCAATTAATATCATTAGTTCAATTTTTTTCTTGGAAAAATTCCCACCAAAAATCATCATGATCCCACCCTTGGGAGTTTTTTTTTAATTTTTTTAAAAATGCCAAAATCTGCTCTAGAAAGCGCAATTCTTAAAATTTCTCAATGAAAATCACATTATAATACTTCAAATAATTCTATCAATCAATTAATATCATTAGTTGAATTTTTTCTTGGAAAAATTCCCACAAAAATCATCATGATCCCACCCTTGGGAGTTTTTTAATTTTTTAAAAATGCCAAAATCTGCTCTAGAAACCGCAATTCTTAAAATTTCTCAATGAAAATCACATTAGAATACTTCAAATAATTCTAACAATCAATTAATATCTTTAGTTGAATTTTTTTCTTGGAAAAATTCCCACCAAAAATCATCATGATCCCAACCTTGGGAGTTTTTTTTAATTTTTTAAAAATGCCAAAATTGCTCTAGAAAGCGCAATTCTTAAAATTTCTCAATGAAAATCACATTGGAATACTTCAAATAATTCTATCAATCAATTAATATCATTAGTTGAATTTTTTTCTTGGAAAAATTCCCACAAAAATCATCATGATCCCACCCTTGGGAGTTTTTTTTTTAATTTTTTAAAAATGCCAAAATCTGCTCTAGAAACCGCAATTCTTAAAATTTCTCAATGAAAATCACATTAGAATACTTCAAATAATTCTACCAATCAATTAATATCATTAGTTGAATTTTTTTCTTGGAAAAATTCCCACCAAAAATCATCATGATCCCACCCTTGGGAGTTTTTTTTTTAATTTTTTAAAAATGCCAAAATCTGCTCTAAAAACCACAATTCTTAAAATTTCTCAATGAAAATCACATTAGAATACTTCAAATAATTCTGTCAATCAATTAATATCATTAGTTGAATTTTTTTCTTGGAAAAATTCCCACCAAAAATCATCATGATCCCACCCTTGGGAGTTTTTTTTTTAATTTTTTAAAAATGCCAAAATCTGCTCTAAAAACCGCAATTCTTAAAATTTCTCAATGAAAATCACATTAGAATACTTCAAATAATTCTGCCAATCAATTAATATCATTAGTTGAATTTTTTTCTTGGAAAAATTCCCACCAAAACTCATCATGATCCCACCCTTGGGAGTTTTTTTTTAATTTTTTAAAAATGCCAAAATCTGCTCTAAAAACCGCAATTCTTAAAATTTCTCAATGAAAATCACATTAGAATACTTCAAATAATTCTACCAATCAATTAATATCATTAGTTGAATTATTTTCTTGGAAAAATTCCCACCAAAAATCATCATGATCCCACCCTTGGGAGTTTTTTTTTAATTTTTTAAAAATGCCAAAATCTGCTCTAGAAACCGCGATTCTTAAAATTTCTCAATGAAAATCACATTATAATACTTCAAATAATTCTACCAATAAATTAGTATCATTAGTTGAATTATTTTCTTGGAAAAATTCCCACAAAAATCATCATGATCCCACCCTTGGGAGTTTTTTTTTAATTTTTTAAAAATGCCAAAATCTGCTCTAGAAACCGCGATTCTTAAAATTTCTCAATGAAAATCACATTAGAATACTTCAAATAATTCTACTAATCAATTAATATCATTAGTTGAATTTTTTTCTTGGAAAAATTCCGACAAAAATCATCATGATCTCACCGTTGGGAGTTTTTTTTAATTTTTTAAAAATGCCAAAATCTGCTCTAGAAACCGCAATTCTTAAAATTTCTCAATGAAAATCACATTAGAATACTTCAAATAATTCTACCAATCAATTAATATCATTAGTTGAATTTTTTTCTTGGAAAAATTCCCACCAAAACTCATAATGATCCCACCCTTGGGAGTTTTTTTTAATTTTTTAAAAATGCCAAAATCTGCTCTAGAAACCTCAATTCTTAAAATTTCTCAATGAAAATCACATTAGAATACTTCAAATAATTCTATCAATAAATTAATATCATTAGTTGAATTTTTTTCTTGGAAAAATTCCCACCAAAAATCATCATGATCCCACCCTTGGGAGTTTTTTTTTTAAAAATTTTTTAAAAATGCCAAAATCTGCTCTAGAAACCGCAATTCTTAAAATTTCTCAATGAAAATCACATTATAATACTTCAAATAATTCTACCAATAAATTAGAATACTTCAAATAATTCTATCAATCAATTAATATCATTAGTTGAATTATTTTCTTGGAAAAATTCCCACAAAAATCATCATGATCCCACCCTTGGGAGTTTTTTTTAATTTTTTAAAAATGCCAAAATCTGCTCTAGAAACCGAAATTCTTAAAATTTCTCAATGAAAATCACATTAGAATACTTCAAATAATTCTACCAATCAATTAATATCATTAGTTGAATTTTTTTCTTGGAAAAATTCCCACCAAAAATCATCATGATCCCACCCTTGGGAGTTTTTTTTTAATTTTTTAAAAATGCCAAAATCTGCTCTAGAAACCGCAATTCTTAAAATTTCTCAATGAAAGTCACATTAGAATACTTCAAATAATTCTACCAATCAATTAATATCATTAGTTGAATTTTTTTCTTGGAAAAATTCCCACCAAAAATCATCATGATCCCACCCTTGGGAGTTTTTTTTTAATTTTTTAAAAATGCCAAAATCTGCTCTAGAAACCGCAATTCTTAAAATTTCTCAATGAAAATCACATTAGAATACTTCAAATAATTCTAGCAATCAATTAGTATCATTAGTTGAATTTGTTTCTTGGAAAAATTCCCACCAAAAATAATCATAATCCCACCCTTGGGAGTTTTTTTTTAATTTTTTAAAAATGCCAAAATCTGCTCTAGAAACCGCAATTCTTAAAATTTCTCAATGAAAATCACATTAGAATACTTCAAATAATTCTACCAATCAATTAATATCATTAGTTGAATTATTTTCTGGGAAAAATTCCCACAAAAATCATCATGATCCCACCCTTGGGAGTTTTTTTTAATTTTTTAAAAATGCCAAAATCTGCTCTAGAAACCGCAATTCTTAAAATTTCTCAATGAAAATCACATTAGAATACTTCAAATAATTCTACCAATCAATTAATATCATTAGTTGATTTTTTTTCTTGGAAAAATTCCCACCAAAAATCATCATGATCCCACCCTTGGGAGTTTTTTTTTAATTTTTTAAAAATGCCAAAATCTGCTCTAGAAACCGCAATTCTTAAAATTTCTCAATGAAAATCACATTAGAATACTTCAAATAATTCTACCAATCAATTAATATCATTAGTTGAATTTGTTTCTTGGAAAAATTCCCACCAAAAATCATCATGATCCCACCCTTGGGAGTTTTTTTTTAATTTTTTAAAAATGCCAAAATCTGCTCTAGAAAGCGCAATTCTTAAAATTTCTCAATGAAAATCACATTAGAATACTTCAAATAATTCTATCAATCAATTCATATCATTAGTTGAATTTTTTTCTTGGAAAAATTCCCACCAAAACTCATCATAATCCCACCCTTGGGAGTTTTTTTTTTAATTTTTAAAAAATGCCAAAATCTGCTCTAGAAACCGCAATTCTTAAAATTTCTCAATGAAAATCACATTAGAATACTTCAAATAATTCTACCAATCAATTAATATCATTAGTTGAATTTTTTTCTTGGAAAAATTCCCACCAAAAATCATCATGATCCCACCCTTGGGAGTTTTTTTTTAATTTTTTAAAAATGCCAAAATCTGCTCCAAAAACCGCAATTCTTAAAATTTCTCAATGAAAATCACATTAGAATACTTCAAATAATTCTATCAATCAATTAATATCATTAGTTGAATTTTTTTCTTGGAAAAATTCCCACAAAAATCATCATGATCCCACCCTTGGGAGTTTTTTAATTTTTTAAAAATGCCAAAATCTGCTCTAGAAAGCGCAATTCTTAAAATTTCTCAATGAAAATCACATTAGAATACTTCAAATAATTCTACCAATCAATTAATATCATTAGTTGAATTTTTTTCTTGGAAAAATTCCGACAAAAATCATCATGATCTCACCGTTGGGAGTTTTTTTTAATTTTTTAAAAATGCCAAAATCTGCTCTAGAAACCGCAATTCTTAAAATTTCTCAATGAAAATCACATTAGAATACTTCAAATAATTCTACCAATCAATTAATATCATTAGTTGAATTTTTTTCTTGGAAAAATTCCCACCAAAACTCATAATGATCCCACCCTTGGGAGTTTTTTTTAATTTTTTAAAAATGCCAAAATCTGCTCTAGAAACCGAAATTCTTAAAATTTCTCAATGAAAATCACATTAGAATACTTCAAATAATTCTACCAATCAATTAATATCATTAGTTGAATTTTTTTCTTGGAAAAATTCCCACCAAAAATCATCATGATCCCACCCTTGGGAGTTTTTTTTTAATTTTTTAAAAATGCCAAAATCTGCTCTAGAAACCGCAATTCTTAAAATTTCTCAATGAAAGTCACATTAGAATACTTCAAATAATTCTACCAATCAATTAATATCATTAGTTGAATTTTTTTCTTGGAAAAATTCCCACCAAAAATCATCATGATCCCACCCTTGGGAGTTTTTTTTTAATTTTTTAAAAATGCCAAAATCTGCTCTAGAAACCGCAATTCTTAAAATTTCTCAATGAAAATCACATTAGAATACTTCAAATAATTCTACCAATCAATTAGTATCATTAGTTGAATTTGTTTCTTGGAAAAATTCCCACCAAAAATCATCATGATCCCACCCTTGGGAGTTTTTTTTTAATTTTTTAAAAATGCCAAAATCTGCTCTAGAAACCGCAATTCTTAAAATTTCTCAATGAAAATCACATTAGAATACTTCAAATAATTCTACCAATCAATTAATATCATTAGTTGAATTATTTTCTTGGAAAAATTCCCACAAAAATCATCATGATCCCACCCTTGGGAGTTTTTTTTAATTTTTTAAAAATGCCAAAATCTGCTCTAGAAACCGCAATTCTTAAAATTTCTCAATGAAAATCACATTAGAATACTTCAAATAATTCTACCAATCAATTAATATCATTAGTTGATTTTTTTTCTTGGAAAAATTCCCACCAAAAATCATCATGATCCCACCCTTGGGAGTTTTTTTTTAATTTTTTAAAAATGCCAAAATCTGCTCTAGAAACCGCAATTCTTAAAATTTCTCAATGAAAATCACATTAGAATACTTCAAATAATTCTACCAATCAATTAATATCATTAGTTGAATTTGTTTCTTGGAAAAATTCCCACCAAAAATCATCATGATCCCACCCTTGGGAGTTTTTTTTTAATTTTTTAAAAATGCCAAAATCTGCTCTAGAAAGCGCAATTCTTAAAATTTCTCAATGAAAATCACATTAGAATACTTCAAATAATTCTATCAATCAATTAATATCATTAGTTGAATTTTTTTCTTGGAAAAATTCCCACCAAAACTCATCATAATCCCACCCTTGGGAGTTTTTTTTTTAATTTTTTAAAAATGCCAAAATCTGCTCTAAAAACCGCAATTCTTAAAATTTCTCAATGAAAATCACATTAGAATACTTCAAATAATTCTACCAATTAATTAATATCATTAGTTGAATTATTTTCTTGTAAAAATTCCCACCAAAAATCATCATGATCCCACCCTTGGGAGTTTTTTTTAATTTTTAAAAAATGCCAAAATCTGCTCTAGAAACCGCAATTCTTAAAATTTCTCAATGAAAATCACATTAGAATACTTCAAATAATTCTACCAATCAATTAATATCATTAGTTGAATTTTTTTCTTGGAAAAATTCCCACCAAAAATCATCATGATCCCACCCTTGGGAGTTTTTTTTTAATTTTTTAAAAATGCCAAAATCTGCTCTAGAAACCGCAATTCTTAAAATTTCTCAATGAAAATCACATTAGAATACTTCAAATAATTCTATCAATCAATTAATATCATTAGTTGAATTATTTTCTTGAAAAAATTCCCACAAAAATCATCATGATCCCACCCTTGGGAGTTTTTTAATTTTTTAAAAATGCCAAAATCTGCTCTAAGAACCGCAATTCTTAAAATTTCTCAATGAAAATCACATTAGAATACTTCAAATAATTCTACCAATCAATTAATATCATTAGTTGAATTATTTTCTTGGAAAAGTTCCCACCAAAAATCATCATGACCCCACCCTTGGGAGGTTTTTTTTAATTTTTTAAAAATGCCAAAATCTGCTCTAGAAACCGCAATTCTTAAAATTTCTCAATGAAAATCACATTATAATACTTCAAATAATTCTACCAATCAATTAGTATCATTAGTTGAATTATTTTCTTGGAAAAATTCCCACCAAAAATCATCATGACCCCACCCTTGGGAGTTTTATTTAATTTTTTAGAAATGACAAAATCTGCTCTAGAAACCGCAATTCTTAAAATTTCTCAATGAAAATCGCATTAGAATACTTCAAATAATTCTACCAATCAATTAATGTCATTAGTTGAATTATTTTCTTGGAAAAATTCCCACCAAAAATCATCATGACCCCACCCTTGGGAGGTTTTTTTTTAATTTTTTAAAAATGCCAAAATCTGCTCTAGAAACCGCAATTCTTAAAATTTCTCAATGAAAATCACATTAGAATACTTCAAATAATTCTACCAATCAATTAATATCATTAGTTGAATTATTTTCTTGGAAAAATTCCCACAAAAATCATCATGATCCCACCCTTGGGAGTTTTTTTTTAATTTATTAAAAATGCCAAAATCTGCTCTAGAAACCGCGATTCTTAAAATTTCTCAATGAAAATCACATTAGAATACTTCAAATAATTCTACCAATCAATTAGTATTATTAGTTGAATTATTTTCTTGGAAAAATTCCCACAAAAATCATCATGATCCCACCCTTGGGAGTTTTTTTTTAATTTTTTAAAAATGCCAAAATCTGCTCTAGAAACCGCGATTCTTAAAATTTCTCAATGAAAATCACATTAGAATACTTCAAATAATTCTACCAATTAATTAATATCATTAGTTGATTTTTTTTCTTGGAAAAACTCCCACCAAAACTCATCATGATCCCATCCTTGGGAGTTTTTTTTAATTTTTAAAAAATGCCAAAATCTGCTCCAGAAACCGCAATTCTTAAAATTTCTCAATGAAAATTACATTAGAATACTTCAAATAATTCTACCAATCAATTAATATCATTAGTTGAATTTTTTTCTTGGAAAAATTCCCACCAAAAATCATCATGATCCCACCCTTGGGAGTTTTTTTTTTTAATTTTTTAAAAATGCCAAAATCTGCTCTAGAAACCGCAATTCTTAAAATTTCTCAATGAAAATCACATTAGAATACTTCAAATAATTCTACCAATCAATTAATATCATTAGTTGAATTTGTTTCTTGGAAAAATTCCCACCAAAAATCATCATGATCCCACCCTTGGGAGTTTTTTTTTTAATTTTTTAAAAATGCCAAAATCTGCTCTAGAAACCGCAATTCTTAAAATTTCTCAATGAAAATCACATTAGAATACTTCAAATAATTCTACCAATCAATTAATATCATTAGTTGAATTTTTTTCTTGGAAAAATTCCCACCAAAAATCATCATGATCCCACCCTTGGGAGTTTTTTTTTAAATTTTTTAAAAATGCCAAAATCTGCTCTAGAAACCGCAATTCTTAAAATTTCTCAATGAAAATCACATTAGAATACTTCAAATAATTCTACCAATCAATTAATATCATTAGTTGAATTTGTTTCTTGGAAAAATTCCCACCAAAAATCATCATGATCCCACCCTTGGGAGTTTTTTTTTAATTTTTTAAAAATGCCAAAATCTGCTCTAGAAAGCGCAATTCTTAATATTTCTCAATGAAAATCACATTAGAATACTTCAAATAATTCTATCAATCAATTAATATCATTAGTTGAATTTTTTTCTTGGAAAAATTCCCACCAAAACTCATCATGATCCCACCCTTGGGAGTTTTTTTTAATTTTTTAAAAATGCCAAAATCTGCTCTAAAAACCGCAATTCTTAAAATTTCTCAATGAAAATCACATTAGAATACTTCAAATAATTCTACCAATCAATTAATATCATTAGTTGAATTATTTTCTTGGAAAAATTCCCACCAAAAATCATCATGATCCCACCCTTGGGAGTTTTTTTTTAATTTTTTAAAAATGCCAAAATCTGCTCTAGAAACCGCGATTCTTAAAATTTCTCAATGAAAATCACATTATAATACTTCAAATAATTCTACCAATCAATTAGTATCATTAGTTGAATTATTTTCTTGGAAAAATTCCCACAAAAATCATCATGATCCCACCCTTGGGAGTTTTTTTTAATTTTTTAAAAATGCCAAAATCTGCTCTAGAAACCGCGATTCTTAAAATTTCTCAATGAAAATCACATTAGAATACTTCAAATAATTCTACCAATCAATTAATATCATTAGTTGAATTTTTTTCTTGGAAAAATTCCCACCAAAACTCATCATGATCCCACCCTTGGGAGTTTTTTTTTATTTTTAAAAAATAACAAAATCTGCTCTAGAAACCGCAATTCTTAAAATTTCTCAATGAAAATCACATTAGAATACTTCAAATAATTCTACCAATCAATTAATATCATTAGTTCAATTTTTTTCTTGGAAAAATTCCCACCAAAAATCATCATGATCCCACCCTTGGGAGTTTTTTTTTAATTTTTTAAAAATGCCAAAATCTGCTCTAAAAACCGCAATTCTTAAAATTTCTCAATGAAAATCACATTAGAATACTTCAAATAATTCTATCAATCAATTAATATCATTAGTTGAATTATTTTCTTGAAAAAATTCCCACAAAAATCATCATGATCCCACCCTTGGGAGTTTTTTAATTTTTTAAAAATGCCAAAATCTGCTCTAAAAACCGCAATTCTTAAAATTTCTCAATGAAAATCACATTAGAATACTTCAAATAATTCTATCAATCAATTAATATCATTAGTTGAATTTTTTTCTTGGAAAAATTCCCACCAAAACTCATCATGATCCCACCCTTGGGAGTTTTTTTTTAATTTTTTTAAAAATGCCAAAATCTGCTCTAGAAAGCGCAATTCTTAAAATTTCTCAATGAAAATCACATTATAATACTTCAAATAATTCTATCAATCAATTAATATCATTAGTTGAATTTTTTCTTGGAAAAATTCCCACAAAAATCATCATGATCCCACCCTTGGGAGTTTTTTAATTTTTTAAAAATGCCAAAATCTGCTCTAGAAACCGCAATTCTTAAAATTTCTCAATGAAAATCACATTAGAATACTTCAAATAATTCTACCAATCAATTAGTATCATTAGTTGAATTATTTTCTTGGAAAAATTCCCACCAAAAATCATCATGATCCCACCCTTGGGAGTTTTTTTTTAATTTTTTAAAAATGCCAAAATCTGCTCTAGAAGCCGCAATTCTTAAAATTTCTCAATGAAAATCACATTAGAATACTTCAAATAATTCTACCAATCAATTAATATCATTAGTTGAATTATTTTCTTGGAAAAATTCCCACCAAAAATCATCATGACCCCACCCTTGGGAGGTTTTTTTTATTTTTTTAAAAATGCCAAAATCTGCTCTAGAAACCGCAATTCTTAAAATTTCTCAATGAAAATCACATTAGAAAACTTCAAATAATTCTACCAATCAATTAATATCATTAGTTGAATTATTTTCTTGGAAAAATTCCCACAAAAATCATCATGATCCCACCCTTGGGAGTTTTTTTTTAATTTATTAAAAATGCCAAAATCTGCTCTAGAAACCGCGATTCTTAAAATTTCTCAATGAAAATCACATTAGAATACTTCAAATAATTCTACCAATCAATTAATATCATTAGTTGAATTATTTTCTTGGAAAAATTCCCACAAAAATCATCATGATCCCACCCTTGGGAGTTTTTTTTAATTTTTTAAAAATGCCAAAATCTGCTCTAGAAACCGTTATTCTTAAAATTTCTCAATGAAAATCACATTAGAATACTTCAAATAATTCTACCAATCAATTAATATCATTAGTTGAATTTTTTTCTTGGAAAAACTCCCACCAAAACTCATCATGATCCCATCCTTGGGAGTTTTTTTAATTTTTAAAAAATGCCAAAATCTGCTCTAGAAACCGCAATTCTTAAAATTTCTCAATGAAAATTACATTAGAATACTTCAAATAATTCTACCAATCAATTAATATCATTAGTTGAATTTTTTTCTTGGAAAAATTCCCACCAAAAATCATCATGATCCCACCCTTGGGAGTTTTTTTTTTTAATTTTTTAAAAATGCCAAAATCTGCTCTAGAAACCGCAATTCTTAAAATTTCTCAATGAAAATTACATTAGAATACTTCAAATAATTCTACCAATCAATTAATATCATTAGTTGAATTATTTTCTTGGAAAAATTCCCACAAAAATCATCATGATCCCACCCTTGGGAGTTTTTTTTTAATTTTTTAAAAATGCCAAAATCTGCTCTAGAAACCGTGATTCTTAAAATTTCTCAATGAAAATCACATTAGAATACTTCAAATAATTCTACCAATCAATTAATATCATTAGTTGAATTTTTTTCTTGGAAAAACTCCCACCAAAACTCATCATGATCCCATCCTTGGGAGTTTTTTTAATTTTTAAAAAATGCCAAAATCTGCTCTAGAAACCGCAATTCTTAAAATTTCTCAATGAAAATTACATTAGAATACTTCAAATAATTCTACCAATCAATTAATATCATTAGTTGAATTTGTTTCTTGGAAAAATTCCCACCAAAAATCATCATGATCCCATCCTTGGGAGTTTTTTTAATTTTTAAAAAATGCCAAAATCTGCTCTAGAAACCGCAATTCTTAAAATTTCTCAATGAAAATCACATTAGAATACTTCAAATAATTCTACCAATCAATTAATATCATTAGTTGAATTATTTTCTTGGAAAAATTCCCACCAAAAATCATCATGGTCCCACCCTTGGGAGTTTTTTTTTTTTAATTTTTTAAAAATGCCAAAATCTGCTCTAGAAACCGCAATTCTTAAAATTTCTCAATGAAAATTACATTAGAATACTTCAAATAATTCTACCAATCAATTAATATCATTAGTTGAATTATTTTCTTGGAAAAATTCCCACAAAAATCATCATGATCCCACCCTTGGGAGTTTTTTTTAATTTTTTAAAAATGCCAAAATCTGCTCTAGAAACCGTGATTCTTAAAATTTCTCAATGAAAATCACATTAGAATACTTCAAATAATTCTACCAATCAATTAATATCATTAGTTGAATTTTTTTCTTGGAAAAACTCCCACCAAAACTCATCATGATCCCATCCTTGGGAGTTTTTTTAATTTTTAAAAAATGCCAAAATCTGCTCTAGAAACCGCAATTCTTAAAATTTCTCAATGAAAATTACATTAGAATACTTCAAATAATTCTACCAATCAATTAATATCATTAGTTGAATTTGTTTCTTGGAAAAATTCCCACCAAAAATCATCATGATCCCATCCTTGGGAGTTTTTTTAATTTTTAAAAAATGCCAAAATCTGCTCTAGAAACCGCAATTCTTAAAATTTCTCAATGAAAATCACATTAGAATACTTCAAATAATTCTACCAATCAAATAATATCATTAGTTGAATTATTTTCTTGGAAAAATTCCCACCAAAAATCATCATGGTCCCACCCTTGGGAGTTTTTTTTAATTTTTTAAAAATGCCAAAATCTGCTCTAGAAACCGCGATTCTTGAAATTTCTCAATGAAAATCACATTAGAATACTTCAAATAATTCTACCAATCAATTAGTATCATTAGTTGAATTATTTTCTTGGAAAAATTCCCACCAAAAATCATCATGACCCCACCCTTGGGAGGTTTTTTTAATTTTTTAAAAATGCCAAAATCTGCTCTAGAAACCGCAATTCTTAAAATTTCTCAATGAAAATCACATTAGAATACTTCAAATAATTCTACCAATCAATTAGTATCATTAGTTGAATTATTTTCTTGGAAAAATTCCCACAAAAATCATCATGATCCCACCCTTGGGAGTTTTTTTTAATTTTTTAAAAATGCCAAAATCTGCTCTAGAAACCGTGATTCTTAAAACTTCTCAATGAAAATCACATTAGAATACTTCAAATAATTCTACCAATCAATTAATATCATTAGTTGAATTTTTTTCTTGGAAAAATTCCCACCAAAAATCATCATGATCCCACCCTTGGGAGTTTTTTTTTTTAATTTTTTAAAAATGCCAAAATCTGCTCTAGAAACCGCAATTCTTAAAATTTCTCAATGAAAATTACATTAGAATACTTCAAATAATTCTACCAATCAATTAATATCATTAGTTGAATTATTTTCTTGGAAAAATTCCCACAAAAATCATCATGATCCCACCCTTGGGAGTTTTTTTTAATTTTTTAAAAATGCCAAAATCTGCTCTAGAAACCGCAATTCTTAAAATTTCTCAATGAAAATCACATTAGAATACTTCAAATAATTCTACCAATCAATTAGTATCATTAGTTGAATTATTTTCTTGGAAAAATTCCCACAAAAATCATCATGATCCCACCATTGGGAGTTTTTTTTAATTTTTTAAAAATGCCAAAATCTGCTCTAGAAACCGTGATTCTTAAAATTTCTCAATGAAAATCACATTAGAATACTTCAAATAATTCTACCAATCAATTAATATCATTAGTTGAATTATTTTCTTGGAAAAATTCCCACAAAAATCATCATGATCCCACCCTTGGGAGTTTTTTTTAATTTTTTAAAAATGCCAAAATCTGCTCTAGAAACCGCAATTCTTAAAATTTCTCAATGAAAATCACATTAGAATACTTCAAATAATTCTATCAATCAAGTAATATCATTAGTTGAATTATTTTCTTGGAAAAATTCCCACCAAAAATCATCATGACCCCACCCTTGGGAGTTTTTTTTTAATTTTTTAAAAATGCCAAAATCTGCTCTAGAAACCGCAATTCTTAAAATTTCTCAATGAAAATCACATTAGAATACTTCAAATAATTCTACCAATCAATTAATATCATTAGTTGAATTTTTTTCTTGGAAAAACTCCCACCAAAACTCATCATGATCCCATCCTTGGGAGTTTTTTTAATTTTTAAAAAATGCCAAAATCTGCTCTAGAAACCGCAATTCTTAAAATTTCTCAATGAAAATTACATTAGGATACTTCAAATAATTCTACCAATCAATTAATATCATTAGTTGAATTTTTTTCTTGGAAAAATTCCCACCAAAAATCATCATGATCCCACCCTTGGGAGTTTTTTTTTTTAATTTTTTAAAAATGCCAAAATCTGCTCTAGAAACCGCAATTCTTAAAATTTCTCAATGAAAATCACATTAGAATACTTCAAATAATTCTACCAATCAATTAGTATCATTAGTTGAATTATTTTCTTGGAAAAATTCCCACAAAAATCATCATGATCCCACCCTTGGGAGTTTTTTTTAATTTTTTAAAAATGCCAAAATCTGCTCTAGAAACCGTGATTCTTAAAATTTCTCAATGAAAATCACATTAGAATACTTCAAATAATTCTACCAATCAATTAATATCATTAGTTGAATTTTTTTCTTGGAAAAACTCCCACCAAAGCTCATCATGATCCCATCCTTGGGAGTTTTTTTAATTTTTAAAAAATGCCAAAATCTGCTCTAGAAACCGCAATTCTTAAAATTTCTCAATGAAAATCACATTAGAATACTTCAAATAATTCTACCAATCAATTAGTATCATTAGTTGAATTATTTTCTTGGAAAAATTCCCACAAAAATCATCATGATCCCACCCTTGGGAGTTTTTTTTAATTTTTTAAAAATGCCAAAATCTGCTCTAGAAACCGCAATTCTTAAAATTTCTCAATGAAAATCACATTAGAATACTTCAAATAATTCTATCAATCAAGTAATATCATTAGTTGAATTATTTTCTTGGAAAAATTCCCACCAAAAATCATCATGACCCCACCCTTGGGAGTTTTTTTTAATTTTTTAAAAATGCCAAAATCTGCTCTAGAAACCGCAATTCTTAAAATTTCTCAATGAAAATCACATTAGAATACTTCAAATAATTCTACCAATCAATTAGTATCATTAGTTGAATTATTTTCTTGGAAAAATTCCCACAAAAATCATCATGATCCCACCATTGGGAGTTTTTTTTAATTTTTTAAAAATGCCAAAATCTGCTCTAGAAACCGTGATTCTTAAAATTTCTCAATGAAAATCACATTAGAATACTTCAAATAATTCTACCAATCAATTAATATCATTAGTTGAATTATTTTCTTGGAAAAATTCCCACAAAAATCATCATGATCCCACCCTTGGGAGTTTTTTTTAATTTTTTAAAAATGCCAAAATCTGCTCTAGAAACCGCAATTCTTAAAATTTCTCAATGAAAATCACATTAGAATACTTCAAATAATTCTACCAATCAATTAGTATCATTAGTTGAATTATTTTCTTGGAAAAATTCCCACAAAAATCATCATGATCCCACCCTTGGGAGTTTTTTTTAATTTTTTAAAAATGCCAAAATCTGCTCTAGAAACCGCAATTCTTAAAATTTCTCAATGAAAATCACATTAGAATACTTCAAATAATTCTATCAATCAAGTAATATCATTAGTTGAATTATTTTCTTGGAAAAATTCCCACCAAAAATCATCATGACCCCACCCTTGGGAGTTTTTTTTAATTTTTTAAAAATGCCAAAATCTGCTCTAGAAACCGCAATTCTTAAAATTTCTCAATGAAAATCACATTAGAATACTTCAAATAATTCTACCAATCAATTAGTATCATTAGTTGAATTATTTTCTTGGAAAAATTCCCACAAAAATCATCATGATCCCACCATTGGGAGTTTTTTTTAATTTTTTAAAAATGCCAAAATCTGCTCTAGAAACCGTGATTCTTAAAATTTCTCAATGAAAATCACATTAGAATACTTCAAATAATTCTACCAATCAATTAATATCATTAGTTGAATTATTTTCTTGGAAAAATTCCCACAAAAATCATCATGATCCCACCCTTGGGAGTTTTTTTTAATTTTTTAAAAATGCCAAAATCTGCTCTAGAAACCGCAATTCTTAAAATTTCTCAATGAAAATCACATTAGAATACTTCAAATAATTCTATCAATCAAGTAATATCATTAGTTGAATTATTTTCTTGGAAAAATTCCCACCAAAAATCATCATGACCCCACCCTTGGGAGTTTTTTTTTAATTTTTTAAAAATGCCAAAATCTGCTCTAGAAACCGCAATTCTTAAAATTTCTCAATGAAAATCACATTAGAATACTTCAAATAATTCTACCAATCAATTAATATCATTAGTTGAATTTTTTTCTTGGAAAAACTCCCACCAAAACTCATCATGATCCCATCCTTGGGAGTTTTTTTAATTTTTAAAAAATGCCAAAATCTGCTCTAGAAACCGCAATTCTTAAAATTTCTCAATGAAAATTACATTAGAATACTTCAAATAATTCTACCAATCAATTAATATCATTAGTTGAATTTTTTTCTTGGAAAAATTCCCACCAAAAATCATCATGATCCCACCCTTGGGAGTTTTTTTTTTAATTTTTTAAAAATGCCAAAATCTGCTCTAGAAACCGCAATTCTTAAAATTTCTCAATGAAAATCACATTAGAATACTTCAAATAATTCTACCAATCAATTAGTATCATTAGTTGAATTATTTTCTTGGAAAAATTCCCACAAAAATCATCATGATCCCACCCTTGGGAGTTTTTTTTAATTTTTTAAAAATGCCAAAATCTGCTCTAGAAACCGTGATTCTTAAAATTTCTCAATGAAAATCACATTAGAATACTTCAAATAATTCTACCAATCAATTAATATCATTAGTTGAATTTTTTTCTTGGAAAAACTCCCACCAAAGCTCATCATGATCCCATCCTTGGGAGTTTTTTTAATTTTTAAAAAATGCCAAAATCTGCTCTAGAAACCGCAATTCTTAAAATTTCTCAATGAAAATTACATTAGAATACTTCAAATAATTCTACCAATCAATTAATATCATTAGTTGAATTTGTTTCTTGGAAAAATTCCCACCAAAAATCATCATGATCCCATCCTTGGGAGTTTTTTTAATTTTTAAAAAATGCCAAAATCTGCTCTAGAAACCGCAATTCTTAAAATTTCTCAATGAAAATCACATTAGAATACTTCAAATAATTCTACCAATCAATTAATATCATTAGTTGAATTATTTTCTTGGAAAAATTCCCACCAAAAATCATCATGGTCCCACCCTTGGGAGTTTTTTTTAATTTTTTAAAAATGCCAAAATCTGCTCTAGAAACCGCGATTCTTGAAATTTCTCAATGAAAATCACATTAGAATACTTCAAATAATTCTACCAATCAATTAGTATCATTAGTTGAATTATTTTCTTGGAAAAATTCCCACCAAAAATCATCATGACCCCACCCTTGGGAGGTTTTTTTTAATTTTTTAAAAATGCCAAAATCTGCTCTAGAAACCGCAATTCTTAAAATTTCTCAATGAAAATCACATTAGAATACTTCAAATAATTCTACCAATCAATTAGTATCATTAGTTGAATTATTTTCTTGGAAAAATTCCCACAAAAATCATCATGATCCCACCCTTGGGAGTTTTTTAATTTTTTAAAAATGCCAAAATCTGCTCTAAAAACCGCAATTCTTAAAATTTCTCAATGAAAATCACATTAGAATACTTCAAATAATTCTACCAATCAATTAGTATCATTAGTTGAATTATTTTCTTGGAAAAATTCCCACAAAAATCATCATGATCCCACCCTTGGGAGTTTTTTAATTTTTTAAAAATGCCAAAATCTGCTCTAAAAACCGCAATTCTTAAAATTTCTCAATGAAAATCACATTAGAATACTTCAAATAATTCTACCAATCAATTAATATCATTAGTTGAATTATTTTCTTGGAAAAATTCCCACCAAAAATCATCATGACCCCACCCTTGGGAGGTTTTTTTTAATTTTTTAAAAATGCCAAAATCTGCTCTAGAAACCGCAATTCTTAAAATTTCTCAATGAAAATCACATTAGAATACTTCAAATAATTCTACCAATCAATTAGTATCATTAGTTGAATTATTTTCTTGGAAAAATTCCCACAAAAATCATCATGATCCCACCCTTGGGAGTTTTTTTTAATTTTTTAAAAATGCCAAAATCTGCTCTAGAAACCGTGATTCTTAAAATTTCTCAATAAAAATCACATTAGAATACTTCAAATAATTCTACCAATCAATTAGTATCATTAGTTGAATTATTTTCTTGGAAAAATTCCCACAAAAATCATCATGATCCCACCCTTGGGAGTTTTTTAATTTTTTAAAAATGCCAAAATCTGCTCTAAAAACCGCAATTCTTAAAATTTCTCAATGAAAATCACATTAGAATACTTCAAATAATTCTACCAATCAATTAATATCATTAGTTGAATTATTTTCTTGGAAAAATTCCCACAAAAATCATCATGATCCCACCCTTGGGAGTTTTTTTAAATTTTTTAAAAATGCCAAAATCTGCTCTAGAAACCGCAATTCTTAAAATTTCTCAATGAAAATCACATTAGAATACTTCAAATAATTCTATCAATCAAGTAATATCATTAGTTGAATTATTTTCTTGGAAAAATTCCCACCAAAAATCATGACCCCACCCTTGGGAGGTTTTTTTTAATTTATTAAAAATGCCAAAATCTGCTCTAGAAACCGCAATTCTTAAAATTTCTCAATGAAAATCACATTAGAATACTTCAAATAATTCTACCAATCAATTAATATCATTAGTTGAATTATTTTCTTGGAAAAATTCCCACCAAAAATCATCATGGTCCCACCCTTGGGAGTTTTTTTTAATTTTTTAAAAATGCCAAAATCTGCTCTAGAAACCGCGATTCTTGAAATTCCTCAATGAAAATCACATTAGAATACTTCAAATAATTCTACCAATCAATTAATATCATTAGTTGAATTATTTTCTTGGAAAAATTCCCACCAAAAATCATCATGGTCCCACCCTTGGGCGTTTTTTTTAAATTTTTAAAAATGCCAAAATCTGCTCTAGAAACCGCGATTCTTGAAATTTCTCAATGAAAATCACATTAGAATACTTCAAATAATTCTACCAATCAATTAGTATCATTAGTTGAATTATTTTCTTGGAAAAATTCCCACCAAAAATCATCATGACCCCACCCTTGGGAGTTTTTTTTAATTTTTTAAAAATGCCAAAATCTGCTCTAGAAACCGCAATTCTTAAAATTTCTCAATGAAAATCACATTAGAATACTTCAAATAATTCTACCAATCAATTAATATCATTAGTTGAATTATTTTCTTGGAAAAATTCCCACAAAAATCATCATGATCCCACCCTTGGGAGTTTTTTTTTATTTTTTAAAAATGCCAAAATCTGCTCTAGAAGCCGCAATTCTTAAAATTTCTCAATGAAAATCACATTAGAATACTTCAAATAATTCTACCAATCAATTAATATCATTAGTTGAATTATTTTCTTGGAAAAATTCCCACCAAAAATCATCATGACCCCACCCTTGGGAGGTTTTTTTTAATTTTTTAAAAATGCCAAAATCTGCTCTAGAAACCGTAATTCTTAAAATTTCTCAATGAAAATCACATTAGAATACTTCAAATAATTCTACCAATCAATTAATATCATTAGTTGAATTATTTTCTTGGAAAAATTCCCACCAAAAATCATCATGACCCCACCCTTGGGAGTTTTTTTTTAATTTTTTAAAAATGCCAAAATCTGCTCTAGAAACCGCAATTCTTAAAATTTCTCAATGAAAATCACATTAGAATACTTCAAATAATTCTACCAATCAATTAATATCATTAGTTGAATTATTTTCTTGGAAAAATTCCCACCAAAAATCATCATGACCCCACCCTTGGGAGGTTTTTTTTAATTTTTTAAAAATGCCAAAATCTGCTCTAGAAACCGCAATTCTTAAAATTTCTCAATGAAAATCACATTAGAATACTTCAAATAATTCTACCAATCAATTAATATCATTAGTTGAATTTTTTTCTTGGAAAAATTCCCACAAAAATCATCATGATCCCACCCTTGGGAGTTTTTTAATTTTTTAAAAATGCCAAAATCTGCTCTAGAAACCGCGATTCTTAAAATTTCTCAATGAAAATCACATTAGAATACTTCAAATAATTCTACCAATCAATTAATATCATTAGTTGAATTATTTTCTTGGAAAAATTCCCACAAAAATCATCATGATCCCACCCTTGGGAGTTTTTTTTAATTTTTTAAAAATGCCAAAATCTGCTCTAGAAACCGCGATTCTTAAAATTTCTCAATGAAAATCACATTAGAATACTTCAAATAATTCTACCAATCAATTAATATCATTAGTTGAATTTTTTTCTTGGAAAAATTCCCACCAAAACTCATCATGATCCCATCCTTGGGAGTTTTTTTTTAATTTTTAAAAAATGCCAAAATCTGCTCTAGAAACCGCAATTCTTAAAATTTCTCAATGAAAATCACATTAAAATACTTCAAATAATTCTACCAATCAATTAATATCATTAGTTGAATTTTTTTCTTGGAAAAATTCCCACCAAAAATCATCATGATCCCACCCTTGGGAGTTTTTTTTTTAATTTTTTAAAAATGCCAAAATCTGCTCTAAAAACCGCAATTCTTAAAATTTCTCAATGAAAATCACATTAGAATACTTCAAATAATTCTTTCAATTATTTAATATCATTAGTTGAATTGTTTTCTTGGAAAAATTCCCACAAAAATCATCATGATCCCGCCCTTGGGAGTTTTTTAATTTTTTAAAAATGCCAATTCTAAAAACCGTTTTAAAATTTCTCAATGAAAATCACATTAGAAAAAATAATTCTACCAATAAATTAATATCATTAGTTGAATTATTTTCTTGGAAAAATTCCCACCAAAGATCATGATCCCACCCTTGGGAGTTTTTTTTTAATTTTTTAAAAATGCCAAAATCTGCTCTAAAAACCGCAATTCTTAAAATTTCTCAATGAAAATCACATTAGAATACTTCAAATAATTCTACCAATAAATTAATATCATTAGTTGAATTATTTTCTTGGAAAAATTCCCACCAAAGATCATCATGATCCCACCCTTGGGAGTTTTTTTTAATTTTTTAAAAATGCCAAAATCTGCTCTAAAAACCGCAATTCTTAAAATTTCTCAATGAAAATCACATTAGAATACTTCAAATAATTCTATCAATTAATTAATATCATTAGTTGAATTATTTTCTTGGAAAAATTCCCACAAAAATCATCATGATCCCACCCTTGGGAGTTTTTTAATTTTTTAAAAATGCCAAAATCTGCTCTAAAAACCGCAATTCTTAAAATTTCTCAATGAAAATCACATTAGAATACTTCAAATAATTTTACCAATCAATTAATATCATTAGTTGAATTATTTTCTTGGAAAAATTCCCACCAAAAATCATCATGATCTCACCCTTGGGAGTTTTTTTTTTAATTTTTTAAAAATGCCAAAATCTGCTCTAAAAACCGCAATTCTTAAAATTTCTCAATGAAAATCACATTAGAATACTTCAAATTATTCTACCAATCAATTAATATCATTAGTTGAATTATTTTCTTGGAAAAATTCCCACCAAAATTCATCATGATCCCACCCTTGGGAGTTTTTTTTTTAATTTTTTAAAAATGCCAAAATCTGCTCTAAAAACCGCAATTCTTAAAATTTCTCAATGAAAATCACATTAGAATACTTCAAATAATTCTACCAATCAATTAGTATCATTAGTTGAATTTGTTTCTTGGAAAAATTCCCACCAAAAATCATCATGATCCCACCCTTGGGAGTTTTTTTTTTAATTTTTTAAAAATGCCAAAATCTGCTCTAGAAACCGCAATTCTTAAAATTTCTCAATGAAAATCACATTAGAATACTTCAAATAATTCTACCAATCAATTAATATCATTAGTTGATTTTTTTTCTTGGAAAAATTCCCACCAAAAATCATCATGATCCCACCCTTGGGAGTTTTTTTTTAATTTTTTAAAAATGCCAAAATCTGCTCTAGAAACCGCAATTCTTAAAATTTCTCAATGAAAATCACATTAGAATACTTCAAATAATTCTACCAATCAATTAATATCATTAGTTGAATTTGTTTCTTGGAAAAATTCCCACCAAAAATCATCATGATCCCACCCTTGGGAGTTTTTTTTTAATTTTTTAAAAATGCCAAAATCTGCTCTAGAAAGCGCAATTCTTAAAATTTCTCAATGAAAATCACATTAGAATACTTCAAATAATTCTATCAATCAATTAATATCATTAGTTGATTTTTTTTCTTGGAAAAATTCCCACCAAAACTCATCATAATCCCACCCTTGGGAGTTTTTTTTTTAATTTTTTAAAAATGCCAAAATCTGCTCTAAAAACCGCAATTCTTAAAATTTCTCAATGAAAATCACATTAGAATACTTCAAATAATTCTACCAATAAATTAATATCATTAGTTGAATTATTTTCTTGTAAAAATTCCCACCAAAAATCATCATGATCCCACCCTTGGGAGTTTTTTTTAATTTTTTAAAAATGCCAAAATCTGCTCTAGAAACCGCAATTCTTAAAATTTCTCAATGAAAATCACATTAGAATACTTCAAATAATTCTACCAATCAATTAATATCATTAGTTGAATTTTTTTCTTGGAAAAATTCCCACCAAAAATCATCATGATCCCACCCTTGGGAGTTTTTTTTTAATTTTTTAAAAATGCCAAAATCTGCTCTAGAAACCGCAATTCTTAAAATTTCTCAATGAAAATCACATTAGAATACTTCAAATAATTCTATCAATCAATTAATATCATTAGTTGAATTATTTTCTTGAAAAAATTCCCACAAAAATCATCATGATCCCACCCTTGGGAGTTTTTTAATTTTTTAAAAATGCCAAAATCTGCTCTAAGAACCGCAATTCTTAAAATTTCTCAATGAAAATCACATTAGAATACTTCAAATAATTCTACCAATCAATTAGTATCATTAGTTGAATTTGTTTCTTGGAAAAATTCCCACCAAAAATCATCATGATCCCACCCTTGGGAGTTTTTTTTTAATTTTTTAAAAATGCCAAAATCTGCTCTAGAAACCGCAATTCTTAAAATTTCTCAATGAAAATCACATTAGAATACTTCAAATAATTCTTTCAATTATTTAATATCATTAGTTGAATTGTTTTCTTGGAAAAATTCCCACAAAAATCATCATGATCCCGCCCTTGGGAGTTTTTTAATTTTTTAAAAATGCCAAAATCTGCTCTAAAAACCGCAATTCTTAAAATTTCTCAATGAAAATCACATTAGAATACTTCAAATAATTCTACCAATAAATTAATATCATTAGTTGATTTTTTTTCTTGGAAAAATTCCCACCAAAACTCATCATAATCCCACCCTTGGGAGTTTTTTTTTTAATTTTTTAAAAATGCCAAAATCTGCTCTAAAAACCGCAATTCTTAAAATTTCTCAATGAAAATCACATTAGAATACTTCAAATAATTCTACCAATAAATTAATATCATTAGTTGAATTATTTTCTTGTAAAAATTCCCACCAAAAATCATCATGATCCCACCCTTGGGAGTTTTTTTTAATTTTTAAAAAATGCCAAAATCTGCTCTAGAAACCGCAATTCTTAAAATTTCTCAATGAAAATCACATTAGAATACTTCAAATAATTCTACCAATCAATTAATATCATTAGTTGAATTTTTTTCTTGGAAAAATTCCCACCAAAAATCATCATGATCCCACCCTTGGGAGTTTTTTTTTAATTTTTTAAAAATGCCAAAATCTGCTCTAGAAACCGCAATTCTTAAAATTTCTCAATGAAAATCACATTAGAATACTTCAAATAATTCTATCAATCAATTAATATCATTAGTTGAATTATTTTCTTGAAAAAATTCCCACAAAAATCATCATGATCCCACCCTTGGGAGTTTTTTAAATTTTTTAAAAATGCCAAAATCTGCTCTAAGAACCGCAATTCTTAAAATTTCTCAATGAAAATCACATTAGAATACTTCAAATAATTCTACCAATCAATTAGTATCATTAGTTGAATTTGTTTCTTGGAAAAATTCCCACCAAAAATCATCATGATCCCACCCTTGGGAGTTTTTTTTTAATTTTTTAAAAATGCCAAAATCTGCTCTAGAAACCGCAATTCTTAAAATTTCTCAATGAAAATCACATTAGAATACTTCAAATAATTCTTTCAATTATTTAATATCATTAGTTGAATTGTTTTCTTGGAAAAATTCCCACAAAAATCATCATGATCCCGCCCTTGGGAGTTTTTTAATTTTTTAAAAATGCCAAAATCTGCTCTAAAAACCGCAATTCTTAAAATTTCTCAATGAAAATCACATTAGAATACTTCAAATAATTCTACCAATCAATTAATATCATTAGTTGAATTATTTTCTTGGAAAAATTCCCACCAAAGATCATCATGATCCCACCCTTGGGAGTTTTTTTTTAATTTTTTAAAAATGCCAAAATCTGCTCTAAAAACCGCAATTCTTAAAATTTCTCAATGAAAATCACATTAGAATACTTCAAATAATTCTATCAATTAATTAATATCATTAGTTGAATTATTTTCTTGGAAAAATTCCCACAAAAATCATCATGATCCCACCCTTGGGAGTTTTTTAATTTTTTAAAAATGCCAAAATCTGCTCTAAAAACCGCAATTCTTAAAATTTCTCAATGAAAATCACATTAGAATACTTCAAATAATTTTACCAATCAATTAATATCATTAGTTGAATTATTTTCTTGGAAAAATTCCCACCAAAAATCATCATGATCTCACCCTTGGGAGTTTTTTTTTTAATTTTTTAAAAATGCCAAAATCTGCTCTAAAAACCGCAATTCTTAAAATTTCTCAATGAAAATCACATTAGAATACTTCAAATAATTCTACCAATCAATTAGTATCATTAGTTGAATTTGTTTCTTGGAAAAATTCCCACCAAAAATCATCATGATCCCACCCTTGGGAGTTTTTTTTTAATTTTTTAAAAATGCCAAAATCTGCTCTAGAAACCGCAATTCTTAAAATTTCTCAATGAAAATCACATTAGAATACTTCAAATAATTCTACCAATCAATTAATATCATTAGTTGAATTATTTTCTTGGAAAAATTCCCACAAAAATCATCATGATCCCACCCTTGGGAGTTTTTTTTAATTTTTTAAAAATGCCAAAATCTGCTCTAGAAACCGCAATTCTTAAAATTTCTCAATGAAAATCACATTAGAATACTTCAAATAATTCTACCAATCAATTAATATCATTAGTTGATTTTTTTTCTTGGAAAAATTCCCACCAAAAATCATCATGATCCCACCCTTGGGAGTTTTTTTTTAATTTTTTAAAAATGCCAAAATCTGCTCTAGAAACCGCAATTCTTAAAATTTCTCAATGAAAATCACATTAGAATACTTCAAATAATTCTACCAATCAATTAATATCATTAGTTGAATTTGTTTCTTGGAAAAATTCCCACCAAAAATCATCATGATCCCACCCTTGGGAGTTTTTTTTTAATTTTTTAAAAATGCCAAAATCTGCTCTAGAAAGCGCAATTCTTAAAATTTCTCAATGAAAATCACATTAGAATACTTCAAATAATTCTATCAATCAATTAATATCATTAGTTGAATTTTTTTCTTGGAAAAATTCCCACCAAAACTCATCATAATCCCACCCTTGGGAGTTTTTTTTTTAATTTTTTAAAAATGCCAAAATCTGCTCTAAAAACCGCAATTCTTAAAATTTCTCAATGAAAATCACATTAGAATACTTCAAATAATTCTACCAATTAATTAGTATCATTAGTTGAATTATTTTCTTGTAAAAATTCCCACCAAAAATCATCATGATCCCACCCTTGGGAGTTTTTTTTAATTTTTAAAAAATGCCAAAATCTGCTCTAGAAACCGCAATTCTTAAAATTTCTCAATGAAAATCACATTAGAATACTTCAAATAATTCTACCAATCAATTAATATCATTAGTTGAATTTTTTTCTTGGAAAAATTCCCACTAAAAATCATCATGATCCCACCCTTGGGAGTTTTTTTTTAATTTTTTAAAAATGCCAAAATCTGCTCTAGAAACCGCAATTCTTAAAATTTCTCAATGAAAGTCACATTAGGATACTTCAAATAATTCTATCAATCAATTAATATCATTAGTTGAATTATTTTCTTGAAAAAATTCCCACAAAAATCATCATGATCCCACCCTTGGGAGTTTTTTAATTTTTTAAAAATGCCAAAATCTGCTCTAAGAACCGCAATTCTTAAAATTTCTCAATGAAAATCACATTAGAATACTTCAAATAATTCTACCAATCAATTAATATCATTAGTTGAATTATTTTCTTGGAAAAGTTCCCACCAAAAATCATCATGACCCCACCCTTGGGAGGTTTTTTTTAATTTTTTAAAAATGCCAAAATCTGCTCTAGAAACCGCAATTCTTAAAATTTCTCAATGAAAATCACATTATAATACTTCAAATAATTCTACCAATCAATTAGTATCATTAGTTGAATTATTTTCTTGGAAAAATTCCCACCAAAAATCATCATGACCCCACCCTTGGGAGTTTTATTTAATTTTTTAGAAATGCCAAAATCTGCTCTAGAAACCGCAATTCTTAAAATTTCTCAATGAAAATCACATTAGAATACTTCAAATAATTCTACCAATCAATTAATATCATTAGTTGAATTATTTTCTTGGAAAAATTCCCACAAAAATCATCATGATCCCACCCTTGGGAGTTTTTTTTTTTAATTTTTTAAAAATGCCAAAATCTGCTCTAGAAACCGCAATTCTTAAAATTTCTCAATGAAAATCACATTAGAATACTTCAAATAATTCTACCAATCAATTAATATCATTAGTTGAATTATTTTCTTGGAAAAATTCCCACCAAAAATCATCATGACCCCACCCTTGGGAGGTTTTTTTTAATTTTTTAAAAATGCCAAAATCTGCTCTAGAAACCGTAATTCTTAAAATTTCTCAATGAAAATCACATTAGAATACTTCAAATAATTCTATCAATCAATTAATATCATTAGTTGAATTTTTTTCTTGGAAAAATTCCCACCAAAAATCATCGTGACCCCACCCTTGGGAGTTTTTTTTTTAATTTTTTAAAAATGCCAAAATCTGCTCTAGAAACCGCAATTCTTAAAATTTCTCAATGAAAATCACATTAGAATACTTCAAATAATTCTACCAATTAATTAATATCATTAGTTGAATTATTTTCTTGTAAAAATTCCCACCAAAAATCATCATGACCCCACCCTTGGGAGGTTTTTTTTAATTTTTTAAAAATGCCAAAATCTGCTCTAGAAACCGCAATTCTTAAAATTTCTCAATGAAAATCACATTAGAATACTTCAAATAATTCTACCAATCAATTAATATCATTAGTTGAATTATTTTCTTGGAAAAATTCCCACAAAAATCATCATGATCCCACCCTTGGGAGTTTTTTAATTTTTTAAAAATGCCAAAATCTGCTCTAGAAACCGCGATTCTTAAAATTTCTCAATGAAAATCACATTAGAATACTTCAAATAATTCTACCAATCAATTAATATCATTAGTTGAATTATTTTCTTGGAAAAATTCCCACAAAAATCATCATGATCCCACCCTTGGGAGTTTTTTTTAATTTTTTAAAAATGCCAAAATCTGCTCTAGAAACCGCGATTCTTAAAATTTCTCAATGAAAATCACATTAGAATACTTCAAATAATTCTACCAATCAATTAATATCATTAGTTGAATTTTTTTCTTGGAAAAATTCCCACCAAAACTCATCATGATCCCATCCTTGGGAGTTTTTTTTAATTTTTAAAAAATGCCAAAATCTGCTCTAGAAACCGCAATTCTTAAAATTTCTCAATGAAAATCACATTAAAATACTTCAAATAATTCTACCAATCAATTAATATCATTAGTTGAATTTTTTTCTTGGAAAAATTCCCACCAAAAATCATCATGATCCCACCCTTGGGAGTTTTTTTTTTAATTTTTTAAAAATGCCAAAATCTGCTCTAAAAACCGCAATTCTTAAAATTTCTCAATGAAAATCACATTAGAATACTTCAAATAATTCTTTCAATTATTTAATATCATTAGTTGAATTGTTTTCTTGGAAAAAATTCCCACAAAAATCATCATGATCCCGCCCTTGGGAGTTTTTTAATTTTTTAAAAATGCCAAAATCTGCTCTAAAAACCGCAATTCTTAAAATTTCTCAATGAAAATCACATTAGAATACTTCAAATAATTCTACCAATAAATTAATATCATTAGTTGAATTATTTTCTTGGAAAAATTCCCACCAAAGATCATCATGATCCCACCCTTGGGAGTTTTTTTTTAATTTTTTAAAAATGCCAAAATCTGCTCTAGAAACCGCAATTCTTAAAATTTCTCAATGAAAATCACATTAGAATACTTCAAATAATTCTACCAATCAATTAATATCATTAGTTGATTTTTTTTCTTGGAAAAATTCCCACCAAAAATCATCATGATCCCACCCTTGGGAGTTTTTTTTTAATTTTTTAAAAATGCCAAAATCTGCTCTAGAAACCGCAATTCTTAAAATTTCTCAATGAAAATCACATTAGAATACTTCAAATAATTCTACCAATCAATTAATATCATTAGTTGAATTATTTTCTTGGAAAAATTCCCACAAAAATCATCATGATCCCACCCTTGGGAGTTTTTTTTTAATTTTTTAAAAATGCCAAAATCTGCTCTAGAAACCGCAATTCTTAAAATTTCTCAATGAAAATCACATTAGAATACTTCAAATAATTCTACCAATCAATTAGTATTATTAGTTGAATTATTTTCTTGGAAAAATTCCCACAAAAATCATCATGATCCCACCCTTGGGAGTTTTTTTTTAATTTATTAAAAATGCCAAAATCTGCTCTAGAAACCGCGATTCTTAAAATTTCTCAATGAAAATCACATTAGAATACTTCAAATAATTCTACCAATCAATTAGTATTATTAGTTGAATTATTTTCTTGGAAAAATTCCCACAAAAATCATCATGATCCCACCCTTGGGAGTTTTTTTTTTAATTTATTAAAAATGCCAAAATCTGCTCTAGAAACCGCGATTCTTAAAATTTCTCAATGAAAATCACATTAGAATACTTCAAATAATTCTACCAATCAATTAGTATTATTAGTTGAATTATTTTCTTGGAAAAATTCCCACAAAAATCATCATGATCCCACCCTTGGGAGTTTTTTTTTAATTTTTTAAAAATGCCAAAATCTGCTCTAGAAACCGCAATTCTTAAAATTTCTCAATGAAAGTCACATTAGAATACTTCAAATAATTCTATCAATCAATTAATATCATTAGTTGAATTATTTTCTTGAAAAAATTCCCACAAAAATCATCATGATCCCACCCTTGGGAGTTTTTTTAATTTTTTAAAAATGCCAAAATCTGCTCTAAGAACCGCAATTCTTAAAATTTCTCAATGAAAATCACATTAGAATACTTCAAATAATTCTACCAATCAATTAATATCATTAGTTGAATTATTTTCTTGGAAAAGTTCCCACCAAAAATCATCATGACCCCACCCTTGGGAGGTTTTTTTTAATTTTTTAAAAATGCCAAAATCTGCTCTAGAAACCGCAATTCTTAAAATTTCTCAATGAAAATCACATTATAATACTTCAAATAATTCTACCAATCAATTAGTATCATTAGTTGAATTATTTTCTTGGAAAAATTCACACCAAAAATCATCATGACCCCACCCTTGGGAGTTTTATTTAATTTTTTAGAAATGCCAAAATCTGCTCTAGAAACCGCAATTCTTAAAATTTCTCAATGAAAATCGCATTAGAATACTTCAAATAATTCTACCAATCAATTAATGTCATTAGTTGAATTTTTTTCTTGGAAAAATTCCCACCAAAAATCATCATGATCCCACCCTTGGGAGTTTTTTTTTTAATTTTTTAAAAATGCCAAAATCTGCTCTAGAAACCGCAATTCTTAAAATTTCTCAATGAAAATCACATTAGAATACTTCAAATAATTCTACCAATCAATTAATATCATTAGTTGAATTTGTTTCTTGGAAAAATTCCCACCAAAAATCATCATGATCCCACCCTTGGGAGTTTTTTTTTTAATTTTTTAAAAATGCCAAAATCTGCTCTAGAAACCGCAATTCTTAAAATTTCTCAATGAAAATCACATTAGAATACTTCAAATAATTCTACCAATCAATTAATATCATTAGTTTATTTTTTTTCTTGGAAAAATTCCCACCAAAAATCATCATGATCCCACCCTTGGGAGTTTTTTTTTTTAATTTTTTAAAAATGCCAAAATCTGCTCTAGAAACCGCAATTCTTAAAATTTCTCAATGAAAATCACATTAGAATACTTCAAATAATTCTACCAATCAATTAATATCATTAGTTGAATTTGTTTCTTGGAAAAATTCCCACCAAAAATCATCATGATCCCACCCTTGGGAGTTTTTTTTTTAATTTTTTAAAAATGCCAAAATCTGCTCTAGAAAGCGCAATTCTTAATATTTCTCAATGAAAATCACATTAGAATACTTCAAATAATTCTATCAATCAATTAATATCATTAGTTGAATTTTTTTCTTGGAAAAATTCCCACCAAAACTCATCATGATCCCACCCTTGGGAGTTTTTTTTAATTTTTTAAAAATGCCAAAATCTGCTCTAAAAACCGCAATTCTTAAAATTTCTCAATGAAAATCACATTAGAATACTTCAAATAATTCTACCAATCAATTAATATCATTAGTTGAATTATTTTCTTGGAAAAATTCCCACCAAAAATCATCATGATCCCACCCTTGGGAGTTTTTTTTTAATTTTTTAAAAATGCCAAAATCTGCTCTAGAAACCGCGATTCTTAAAATTTCTCAATGAAAATCACATTATAATACTTCAAATAATTCTACCAATCAATTAGTATCATTAGTTGAATTTTTTTCTTGGAAAAATTCCCACCAAAACTCATCATGATCCCACCCTTGGGAGTTTTTTTTTATTTTTAAAAAATAACAAAATCTGCTCTAGAAACCGCAATTCTTAAAATTTCTCAATGAAAATCACATTAGAATACTTCAAATAATTCTACCAATCAATTAATATCATTAGTTGAATTATTTTCTTGGAAAAATTCCCACCAAAAATCATCATGATCCCACCCTTGGGAGTTTTTTTTTAATTTTTTAAAAATGCCAAAATCTGCTCTAAAAACCGCAATTCTTAAAATTTCTCAATGAAAATCACATTAGAATACTTCAAATAATTCTATCAATCAATTAATATCATTAGTTGAATTATTTTCTTGAAAAAATTCCCACAAAAATCATCATGATCCCACCCTTGGGAGTTTTTTAATTTTTTAAAAATGCCAAAATCTGCTCTAAAAACCGCAATTCTTAAAATTTCTCAATGAAAATCACATTAGAATACTTCAAATAATTCTATCAATCAATTAATATCATTAGTTGAATTTTTTTCTTGGAAAAATTCCCACCAAAACTCATCATGATCCCACCCTTGGGAGTTTTTTTTTAATTTTTTTAAAAATGCCAAAATCTGCTCTAGAAAGCGCAATTCTTAAAATTTCTCAATGAAAATCACATTAGAATACTTCAAATAATTCTATCAATCAATTAATATCATTAGTTGAATTTTTTCTTGGAAAAATTCCCACAAAAATCATCATGATCCCACCCTTGGGAGTTTTTTAATTTTTTAAAAATGCCAAAATCTGCTCTAAAAACCGCAATTCTTAAAATTTCTCAATGAAAATCACATTAGAATACTTCAAATAATTCTACCAATCAATTAATATCATTAGTTGAATTATTTTCTTGGAAAAATTCCCACAAAAATCATCATGATCCCACCCTTGGGAGTTTTTTTTTAATTTATTAAAAATGCCAAAATCTGCTCTAGAAACCGCGATTCTTAAAATTTCTCAATGAAAATCACATTAGAATACTTCAAATAATTCTACCAATCAATTAATATCATTAGTTGAATTATTTTCTTGGAAAAATTCCCACAAAAATCATCATGATCCCACCCTTGGGAGTTTTTTTTAATTTTTTAAAAATGCCAAAATCTGCTCTAGAAACCGTTATTCTTAAAATTTCTCAATGAAAATCACATTAGAATACTTCAAATAATTCTACCAATCAATTAATATCATTAGTTGAATTTTTTTCTTGGAAAAACTCCCACCAAAACTCATCATGATCCCATCCTTGGGAGTTTTTTTAATTTTTAAAAAATGCCAAAATCTGCTCTAGAAACCGCAATTCTTAAAATTTCTCAATGAAAATTACATTAGAATACTTCAAATAATTCTACCAATCAATTAATATCATTAGTTGAATTTTTTTCTTGGAAAAATTCCCACCAAAAATCATCATGATCCCACCCTTGGGAGTTTTTTTTTTTAATTTTTTAAAAATGCCAAAATCTGCTCTAAAAACCGCAATTCTTAAAATTTCTCAATGAAAATCACATTAGAATACTTCAAATAATTCTACCAATCAATTAGTATCATTAGTTGAATTATTTTCTTGGAAAAATTCCCACCAAAAATCATCATGGTCCCACCCTTGGGAGGTTTTTTTTAATTTTTTAAAAATGCCAAAATCTGCTCTAGAAACCGCAATTCTTAAAATTTCTCAATGAAAATCACATTAGAATACTTCAAATAATTCTACCAATCAATTAGTATCATTAGTTGAATTATTTTCTTGGAAAAATTCCCACAAAAATCATCATGATCCCACCCTTGGGAGTTTTTTTTAATTTTTTAAAAATGCCAAAATCTGCTCTAGAAACCGTGATTCTTAAAATTTCTCAATGAAAATCACATTAGAATACTTCAAATAATTCTACCAATCAATTAATATCATTAGTTGAATTTTTTTCTTGGAAAAACTCCCACCAAAACTCATCATGATCCCATCCTTGGGAGTTTTTTTAATTTTTAAAAAATGCCAAAATCTGCTCTAGAAACCGCAATTCTTAAAATTTCTCAATGAAAATTACATTAGAATACTTCAAATAATTCTACCAATCAATTAATATCATTAGTTGAATTTGTTTCTTGGAAAAATTCCCACCAAAAATCATCATGATCCCACCCTTGGGAGTTTTTTTTTTAATTTTTTAAAAATGCCAAAATCTGCTCTAAAAACCGCAATTCTTAAAATTTCTCAATGAAAATCACATTAGAATACTTCAAATAATTCTATCAATCAATTAATATCATTAGTTGAATTTTTTCTTGGAAAAATTCCCACAAAAATCATCATGATCCCATCCTTGGGAGTTTTTTTAATTTTTAAAAAATGCCAAAATCTGCTCTAGAAACCGCAATTCTTAAAATTTCTCAATGAAAATCACATTAGAATACTTCAAATAATTCTACCAATCAATTAATATCATTAGTTGAATTATTTTCTTGGAAAAATTCCCACCAAAAATCATCATGACCCCACCCTTGGGAGGTTTTTTTTAATTTTTTAAAAATGCCAAAATCTGCTCTAGAAACCGCAATTCTTAAAATTTCTCAATGAAAATCACATTAGAATACTTCAAATAATTCTACCAATCAATTAGTATCATTAGTTGAATTATTTTCTTGGAAAAATTCCCACAAAAATCATCATGATCCCACCCTTGGGAGTTTTTTTTTAATTTTTTAAAAATGCCAAAATCTGCTCTAGAAACCGTGATTCTTAAAATTTCTCAATGAAAATCACATTAGAATACTTCAAATAATTCTACCAATCAATTAGTATCATTAGTTGAATTATTTTCTTGGAAAAATTCCCACAAAAATCATCATGATCCCACCCTTGGGAGTTTTTTAATTTTTTAAAAATGCCAAAATCTGCTCTAAAAACCGCAATTCTTAAAATTTCTCAATGAAAATCACATTAGAATACTTCAAATAATTCTACCAATCAATTAATATCATTAGTTGAATTATTTTCTTGGAAAAATTCACACAAAAATCATCATGATCCCACCCTTGGGAGTTTTTTTTAATTTTTTAAAAATGCCAAAATCTGCTCTAGAAACCGTGATTCTTAAAATTTCTCAATGAAAATCACATTAGAATACTTCAAATAATTCTATCAATCAAGTAATATCATTAGTTGAATTATTTTCTTGGAAAAATTCCCACCAAAAATCATCATGACCCCACCCTTGGGAGGTTTTTTTTAATTTTTTAAAAATGCCAAAATCTGCTCTAGAAACCGCAATTCTTAAAATTTCTCAATGAAAATCACATTAGAATACTTCAAATAATTCTACCAATCAATTAATATCATTAGTTGAATTATTTTCTTGGAAAAATTCCCACCAAAAATCATCATGGTCCCACCCTTGGGAGTTTTTTTTTAATTTTTTAAAAATGCCATGCTCTAGAAACCGCGATTCTTGAAATTTCTCAATGAAAATCACATTAGAATACTTCAAATAATTCTACCAATCAATTAATATCATTAGTTGAATTATTTTCTTGGAAAAATTCCCACCAAAAATCATCATGGTCCCACCCTTGGGAGTTTTTTTTAAATTTTTAAAAATGCCAAAATCTGCTCTAGAAACCGCGATTCTTGAAATTTCTCAATGAAAATTACATTAGAATACTTCAAATAATTCTACCAATCAATTAGTATCATTAGTTGAATTATTTTCTTGGAAAAATTCCCACCAAAAATCATCATGACCCCACCCTTGGGAGGTTTTTTTTAATTTTTTAAAAATGCCAAAATCTGCTCTAGAAACCGCAATTCTTAAAATTTCTCAATGAAAATCACATTAGAATACTTCAAATAATTCTACCAATCAATTAATATCATTAGTTGAATTATTTTCTTGGAAAAATTCCCACAAAAATCATCATGATCCCACCCTTGGGAGTTTTTTTTAATTTTTTAAAAATGCCAAAATCTGCTCTAGAAGCCGCAATTCTTAAAATTTCTCAATGAAAATCACATTAGAATACTTCAAATAATTCTACCAATCAATTAATATCATTAGTTGAATTATTTTCTTGGAAAAATTCCCACCAAAAATCATCATGACCCCACCCTTGGGAGTTTTTTTTTAATTTTTTAAAAATGCCAAAATCTGCTCTAGAAACCGCAATTCTTAAAATTTCTCAATGAAAATCACATTAGAATACTTCAAATAATTCTACCAATCAATTAATATCATTAGTTGAATTATTTTCTTGGAAAAATTCCCACCAAAAATCATCATGACCCCACCCTTGGGAGGTTTTTTTTAATTTTTTAAAAATGCCAAAATCTGCTCTAGAAACCGCAATTCTTCAAATTTCTCAATGAAAATCACATTAGAATACTTCAAATAATTCTACCAATCAATTAATATCATTAGTTGAATTATTTTCTTGGAAAAATTCCCACAAAAATCATCATGATCCCACCCTTGGGAGTTTTTTAATTTTTTAAAAATGCCAAAATCTGCTCTAGAAACCGCGATTCTTAAAATTTCTCAATGAAAATCACATTAGAATACTTCAAATAATTCTACCAATCAATTAATATCATTAGTTGAATTATTTTCTTGGAAAAATTCCCACAAAAATCATCATGATCCCACCCTTGGGAGTTTTTTAATTTTTTAAAAATGCCAAAATCTGCTCTAGAAACCGCGATTCTTAAAATTTCTCAATGAAAATCACATTAGAATACTTCAAATAATTCTACCAATCAATTAATATCATTAGTTGAATTTTTTTCTTGGAAAAATTCCCACCAAAACTCATCATGATCCCATCCTTGGGAGTTTTTTTTAATTTTTAAAAAATGCCAAAATCTGCTCTAGAAACCGCAATTCTTAAAATTTCTCAATGAAAATCACATTAAAATACTTCAAATAATTCTACCAATAAATTAATATCATTAGTTGAATTATTTTCTTGGAAAAATTCCCACCAAAGATCATCATGATCCCACCCTTGGGAGTTTTTTTTTAATTTTTTAAAAATGCCAAAATCTGCTCTAAAAACCGCAATTCTTAAAATTTCTCAATGAAAATCACATTAGAATACTTCAAATAATTCTATCAATCAATTAATATCATTAGTTGAATTATTTTCTTGGAAAAATTCCCACCAAAAATCATCATGATCTCACCCTTGGGAGTTTTTTTTTTAATTTTTTAAAAATGCCAAAATCTGCTCTAAAAACCGCAATTCTTAAAATTTCTCAATGAAAATCACATTAGAATACTTCAAATAATTCTACCAATCAATTAATATCATTAGTTGAATTATTTTCTTGGAAAAATTCCCACCAAAATTCATCATGATCCCACCCTTGGGAGTTTTTTTTTAATTTTTTAAAAATGCCAAAATCTGCTCTAAAAACCGCAATTCTTAAAATTTCTCAATGAAAATCACATTAGAATACTTCAAATAATTCTACCAATCAATTAATATCATTAGTTGAATTTTTTTCTTGGAAAAATTCCCACAAAAATCATCATGATCCCACCCTTGGGAGTTTTTTTTTAATTTTTTAAAAATGCCAAAATCTGCTCTAGAAACCGTAATTCTTAAAATTTCTCAATGAAAATCACATTAGAATACTTCAAATAATTCTACCAATCAATTAATATCATTAGTTGAATTTTTTTCTTGGAAAAATTCCCACCAAAAATCATCATGATCCCACCCTTGGGAGTTTTTTTTTATTTTTTTAAAAATGCCAAAATCTGGTCTAGAAGCCGCAATTCTTAAAATTTATCGATGAAAATCACATTAGAATACGTCAAATAATTCTACCAATCAATTAATATCATTAGTTGAATTTTTTTCTTGGAAAAATTCCCACCAAAAATCATCATGATCCCACCCTTGGGAGTTTTTCTTTTAATTTTTTAAAAATGCCAAAATCTGCTCTAGAAACCGCAATTCTTAAAATTTCTCAATGAAAATCACATTAGAATACTTCAAATAATTCTACCAATCAATTAATTTCATTAGTTGAATTTTTTTCTTGGAAAAATTCCCACCAAAAATCATCATGATCCCACCCTTGGGAGTTTTTTAATTTTTTAAAAATGCCAAAATCTGCTCTAAAAACCGCAATTCTTAAAATTTCTCAATGAAAATCACATTAGAATACTTCAAATAATTCTACCAATCAATTAATATCATTAGTTGAATTATTTTCTTGGAAAAATTCCCACAAAAATCATCATGATCCCACCCTTGGGAGTTTTTTTTAATTTTTTAAAAATGCCAAAATCTGCTCTAGAAACCGTGATTCTTAAAATTTCTCAATGAAAATCACATTAGAATACTTCAAATAATTCTATCAATCAAGTAATATCATTAGTTGAATTATTTTCTTGGAAAAATTCCCACAAAAATCATCATGATCCCACCCTTGGGAGTTTTTTAATTTTTTAAAAATGCCAAAATCTGCTCTAGAAACCGCAATTCTTAAAATTTCTCAATGAAAATCACATTAGAATACTTCAAATAATTCTACCAATCAATTAATATCATTAGTTGAATTATTTTCTTGGAAAAATTCCCACCAAAAATCATCATGGTCCCACCCTTGGGAGTTTTTTTTAATTTTTTAAAAATGCCAAAATCTGCTCTAGAAACCGCGATTCTTGAAATTTCTCAATGAAAATCACATTAGAATACTTCAAATAATTCTACCAATCAATTAGTATCATTAGTTGAATTATTTTCTTGGAAAAATTCCCACCAAAAATCATCATGACCCCACCCTTGGGAGTTTTTTTTTAATTTTTTAAAAATGCCAAAATCTGCTCTAGAAACCGCAATTCTTAAAATTTCTCAATGAAAATCACATTAGAATACTTCAAATAATTCTACCAATTAATTAATATCATTAGTTGAATTTTTTTCTTGGAAAAATTCCCACCAAAACTCATCATGATCCCACCCTTGGGAGTTTTTTTTTAATTTTTTAAAAATGCCAAAATCTGCTCTAGAAACCGCAATTCTTAAAATTTCTCAATGAAAATCACATTAGAATACTTCAAATAATTCTACCAATCAATTAATATCATTAGTTGAATTATTTTCTTGGAAAAATTCCCACCAAAAATCATCATGACCCCACCCTTGGGAGGTTTTTTTTAATTTTTTAAAAATGCCAAAATCTGCTCTAGAAACCGTAATTCTTAAAATTTCTCAATGAAAATCACATTAGAATACTTCAAATAATTCTACCAATCAATTAATATTATTAGTTGAATTATTTTCTTGGAAAAATTCCCACAAAAATCATCATGATCCCACCCTTGGGAGTTTTTTTTAATTTTTTAAAAATGCCAAAATCTGCTCTAGAAACCGCAATTCTTAAAATTTCTCAATGAAAATCACATTAGAATACTTCAAATAATTCTATCAAGCAATTAATATCATTAGTTGAATTTTTTTCTTGGAAAAATTCCCACCAAAACTCATCATGATCCCACCCTTGGGAGTTTTTTTTTTAATTTTTTAAAAATGCCAAAATCTGCTCTAGAAACCGCGATTCTTAAAATTTCTCAATGAAAATCACATTAGAATACTTCAAATAATTCTATCAATCAATTAATATCATTTGTTGAATTTTTTTCTTGGAAAAATTCCCACAAAAATCATCATGATCCCACCCTTGGGAGTTTTTTTTTAATTTTTTAAAAATGCCAAAATCTGCTCTAGAAACCGCAATTCTTAAAATTTCTCAATGAAAATCACATTAGAATACTTCAAATAATTCTACCAATCAATTAATATCATTAGTTGAATTTTTTTCTTGGAAAAATTCCCACCAAAAATCATCATGATCCCACCCTTGGGAGTTTTTTTTTTAATTTTTTAAAAATGCCAAAATCTGCTCTAGAAGCCGCAATTCTTAAAATTTCTCAATGAAAATCACATTAGAATACTTCAAATAATTCTATCAATCAATTAATATCATTAGTTGAATTTTTTTCTTGGAAAAATTCCCACCAAAACTCATCATGATCCCACCCTTGGGAGTTTTTTTTTTAATTTTTTAAAAATGCCAAAATCTGCTCTAGAAACCGCAATTCTTAAAATTTCTCAATGAAAATCACATTAGAATACTTCAAATAATTCTATCAATCAATTAATATCATTAGTTGAATTTTTTTCTTGGAAAAATTCCCACAAAAATCATCATGATCCCACCCTTGGGAGTTTTTTTTAATTTTTTAAAAATGCCAAAATCTGCTCTAGAAAACGCAATTCTTAAAATTTCTCAATGAAAATCACATTAGAATACTTCAAATAATTTTATCAATCAATTAATATCATTAGTTGATTTTTTTTCTTGGAAAAATACCCACAAAAATCATCATGATCCCACCCTTGGGAGTTTTTTTTAATTTTTTAAAAATGCCAAAATCTGCTCTAGAAACCGCAATTCTTAAAATTTCTCAATGAAAATCACATTATAATACTTCAAATAATTCTATCAAGCAATTAATATCATTAGTTGAATTTTTTTCTTGGAAAAATTCCCACCAAAACTCATCATGATCCCACCCTTGGGAGTTTTTTTTTTAATTTTTTAAAAATGCCAAAATCTGCTCTAGAAACCGCAATTCTTAAAATTTCTCAATGAAAATCACATTAGAATACTTCAAATAATTCTATTAAGCAATTAATATCATTAGTTGAATTTTTTTCTTGGAAAAATTCCCACCAAAACTCATCATGATCCCACCCTTGGGAGTTTTTTTTTTTAATTTTTTAAAAATGCCAAAATCTGCTCTAGAAACCGCAATTCTTAAAATTTCTCAATGAAAATCACATTAGAATACTTCAAACAATTCTATCAATCAATTAATATCATTTGTTGAATTTTTTTCTTGGAAAAATTCCCACAAAAATCATCATGATCCCACCCTTGGGAGTTTTTTTTTAATTTTTTAAAAATGCCAAAATCTGCTCTAGAAACCGCAATTCTTAAAATTTCTCAATGAAAATCACATTAGAATACTTCAAATAATTCTACCAATCAATTAATATCATTAGTTGAATTTTTTTCTTGGAAAAATTCCCACCAAAAATCATCATGATCCCACCCTTGGGAGTTTTTTTTTAATTTTTTAAAAATGCCAAAATCTGCTCTAGAACCCGCAATTCTTAAAATTTCTCAATGAAAATCACATTAGAATACTTCAAATAATTCTATCAATCAATTAATATCATTAGTTGAATTTTTTTCTTGGAAAAATTCCCACCAAAACTCATCATGATCCCACCCTTGGGAGTTTTTTTTTTAATTTTTTAAAAATGCCAAAATCTGCTCTAGAAACCGCAATTCTTAAAATTTCTCAATGAAAATCACATTAGAATACTTCAAATAATTCTATCAATCAATTAATATCATTAGTTGAATTTTTTTCTTGGAAAAATTCCCACAAAAATCATCATGATCCCACCCTTGGGAGTTTTTTTTAATTTTTTAAAAATGCCAAAATCTGCTCTAGAAAACGCAATTCTTAAAATTTCTCAATGAAAATCACATTAGAATACTTCAAATAATTTTATCAATCAATTAATATCATTAGTTGATTTTTTTCTTGGAAAAATACCCACAAAAATCATCATGATCCCACCCTTGGGAGTTTTTTTTAATTTTTTAAAAATGCCAAAATCTGCTCTAGAAACCGCAATTCTTAAAATTTCTCAATGAAAATCACATTAGAATACTTCAAATAATTCTATCAATCAATTAATATCATTTGTTGAATTTTTTTCTTGGAAAAATTCCCACAAAAATCATCATGATCCCACCCTTGGGAGTTTTTTTTTAATTTTTTAAAAATGCCAAAATCTGCTCTAGAAACCGCAATTCTTAAAATTTCTCAATGAAAATCACATTAGAATACTTCAAGTAATTCTACCAATCAATTAATATCATTAGTTGAATTTTTTTCTTGGAAAAATTCCCACCAAAACTCATCATGATCCCACCCTTGGGAGTTTTTTTTTTTAATTTTTTAAAAATGCCAAAATCTGCTCTAGAAACCGCAATTCTTAAAATTTCTCAATGAAAATCACATTAGAATACTTCAAACAATTCTATCAATCAATTAATATCATTTGTTGAATTTTTTTCTTGGAAAAATTCCCACAAAAATCATCATGATCCCACCCTTGGGAGTTTTTTTTTAATTTTTTAAAAATGCCAAAATCTGCTCTAGAAACCGCAATTCTTAAAATTTCTCAATGAAAATCACATTAGAATACTTCAAATAATTCTACCAATCAATTAATATCATTAGTTGAATTTTTTTCTTGGAAAAATTCCCACCAAAAATCATCATGATCCCACCCTTGGGAGTTTTTTTTTAATTTTTTAAAAATGCCAAAATCTGCTCTAGAAGCCGCAATTCTTAAAATTTCTCAATGAAAATCACATTAGAATACTTCAAATAATTCTATCAATCAATTAATATCATTAGTTGAATTTTTTTCTTGGAAAAATTCCCACCAAAACTCATCATGATCCCACCCTTGGGAGTTTTTTTTTTAATTTTTTAAAAATGCCAAAATCTGCTCTAGAAACCGCAATTCTTAAAATTTCTCAATGAAAATCACATTAGAATACTTCAAATAATTCTATCAATCAATTAATATCATTAGTTGAATTTTTTTCTTGGAAAAATTCCCACAAAAATCATCATGATCCCACCCTTGGGAGTTTTTTTTAATTTTTTAAAAATGCCAAAATCTGCTCTAGAAAACGCAATTCTTAAAATTTCTCAATGAAAATCACATTAGAATACTTCAAATAATTTTATCAATCAATTAATATCATTAGTTGATTTTTTTTCTTGGAAAAATACCCACAAAAATCATCATGATCCCACCCTTGGGAGTTTTTTTTAATTTTTTAAAAATGCCAAAATCTGCTCTAGAAACCGCAATTCTTAAAATTTCTCAATGAAAATCACATTAGAATACTTCAAATAATTCTATCAAGCAATTAATATTATTAGTTGAATTTTTTTCTTGGAAAAATTCCCACCAAAACTCATCATGATCCCACCCTTGGGAGTTTTTTTTTTAATTTTTTAAAAATGCCAAAATCTGCTCTAGAAACCGCAATTCTTAAAATTTCTCAATGAAAATCACATTAGAATACTTCAAATAATTCTATCAATCAATTAATATCATTTGTTGAATTTTTTTCTTGGAAAAATTCCCACAAAAATCATCATGATCCCACCCTTGGGAGTTTTTTTTTAATTTTTTAAAAATGCCAAAATCTGCTCTAGAAACCGCAATTCTTAAAATTTCTCAATGAAAATCACATTAGAATACTTCAAATAATTCTACCAATCAATTAATATCATTAGTTGAATTTTTTTCTTGGAAAAATTCCCACCAAAAATCATCATGATCCCACCCTTGGGAGTTTTTTTTTTAATTTTTTAAAAATGCCAAAATCTGCTCTAGAAGCCGCAATTCTTAAAATTTCTCAATGAAAATCACATTAGAATACTTCAAATAATTCTATCAATCAATTAATATCATTAGTTGAATTTTTTTCTTGGAAAAATTCCCACCAAAACTCATCATGATCCCACCCTTGGGAGTTTTTTTTTTAATTTTTTAAAAATGCCAAAATCTGCTCTAGAAACCGCAATTCTTAAAATTTCTCAATGAAAATCACATTAGAATACTTCAAATAATTCTATCAATCAATTAATATCATTAGTTGAATTTTTTTCTTGGAAAAATTCCCACAAAAATCATCATGATCCCACCCTTGGGAGTTTTTTTTAATTTTTTAAAAATGCCAAAATCTGCTCTAGAAAACGCAATTCTTAAAATTTCTCAATGAAAATCACATTAGAATACTTCAAATAATTTTATCAATCAATTAATATCATTAGTTGATTTTTTTTCTTGGAAAAATACCCACAAAAATCATCATGATCCCACCCTTGGGAGTTTTTTTTTATTTTTTAAAAATGCCAAAATCTGCTCTAGAAACCGCAATTCTTAAAATTTCTCAATGAAAATCACATTAGAATACTTCAAATAATTCTATCAATCAATTAATATCATTTGTTGAATTTTTTTCTTGGAAAAATTCCCACAAAAATCATCATGATCCCACCCTTGGGAGTTTTTTTTTAATTTTTTAAAAATGCCAAAATCTGCTCTAGAAACCGCAATTCTTAAAATTTCTCAATGAAAATCACATTAGAATACTTCAAATAATTCTACCAATCAATTAATATCATTAGTTGAATTTTTTTCTTGGAAAAATTCCCACCAAAAATCATCATGATCCCACCCTTGGGAGTTTTTTTTTTAATTTTTTAAAAATGCCAAAATCTGCTCTAGAAGCCGCAATTCTTAAAATTTCTCAATGAAAATCACATTAGAATACTTCAAATAATTCTATCAATCAATTAATATCATTAGTTGAATTTTTTTCTTGGAAAAATTCCCACCAAAACTCATCATGATCCCACCCTTGGGAGTTTTTTTTAATTTTTTAAAAATGCCAAAATCTGCTCTAAAAACCGCAATTCTTAAAATTTCTCAATGAAAATCACATTAGAATACTTCAAGTAATTCTATCAAGCAATTAATATCATTAGTTGAATTATTTTCTTGAAAAAATTCCCACAAAAATCATCATGATCCCACCCTTGGGAGTTTTTTTATTTTTTAAAAATGCCAAAATCTGCTCTAGAAACCGCAATTCTTAAAATTTCTCAATGAAAATCACATTAGAATACTTCAAATAATTCTATCAAGCAATTAATATCATTAGTTGAATTATTTTCTTGGAAAAATTCCCACAAAAATCATCATGATCCCACCCTTGGGAGTTTTTTTTTAATTTTTTAAAAATGCCAAAATCTGCTCTAGAAACCGCAATTCTTAAAATTTCTCAATGAAAATCACATTAGAATACTTCAAATAATTCTATCAATCAATTAATATCATTAGTTGAATTTTTTTCTTGGAAAAATTCCCACAAAAATCATCATGATCCCACCCTTGGGAGTTTTTTTTTTAATTTTTTAAAAATGCCAAAATCTGCTCTAGAAATCGCAATTCTTAAAATTTCTCAATGAAAATCACATTAGAATACTTCAAATAATTCTACCAATCAATTAATATCATTAGTTGAATTTTTTTCTTGGAAAAATTCCCACCAAAAATCATCATGATCCCACCCTTGGGAGTTTTTTTTTAATTTTTAAAAAATGCCAAAATCTGCTCTAGAAGCCGCGATTCTTAAAATTTCTCAATGAAAATCACATTAGAATACTTCAAATAATTCTATCACTCAATTAATATCATTAGTTGAATTTTTTTCTTGGAAAAATTCCCACAAAAATCATCATGATCCCACCCTTGGGAGTTTTTTTTTAATTTTTAAAAAATGCCAAAATCTGCTCTAGAAAGCGCAATTCTTAAAATTTCTCAATGAAAATCACATTAGAATACTTCAAATAATTCTACCAATCAATTAATATCATTAGTTGAATTTTTTTCTTGGAAAAGTTCCCACCAAAAATCATCATGATCCCACCCTTGGGAGTTTTTTTTAATTTTTAAAAATGCCAAAATCTGCTCTAGAAGCCGCAATTCTTCAAATTTCTCAATGAAAATCACATTAGAATACTTCAAATAATTCTGCCAATCAATTAATATCATTAGTTGAATTTTTTTCTTGGAAAAATTCCCACCAAAACTTATCATGATCCCACCCTTGGGAGTTTTTTTTTTAATTTTTTAAAAATGCCAAAATCTGCTCTAGAAACCGCAATTCTTAAAATTTCTCAATGAAAATCACATTAGAATACTTCAAATAATTCTATCAATCAATTAATATCATTAGTTGAATTTTTTTCTTGGAAAAATTCCCACAAAAATCATCATGATCCCACCCTTGGGAGTTTTTTTTAATTTTTTAAAAATGCCAAAATCTGCTCTAGAAAACGCAATTCTTAAAATTTCTCAATGAAAATCACATTAGAATACTTCAAATAATTTTATCAATCAATTAATATCATTAGTTGATTTTTTTTCTTGGAAAAATACCCACAAAAATCATCATGATCCCACCCTTGGGAGTTTTTTTTAATTTTTTAAAAATGCCAAAATCTGCTCTAGAAACCGCAATTCTTAAAATTTCTCAATGAAAATCACATTAGAATACTTCAAATAATTCTATCAATCAATTAATATCATTAGTTGATTTTTTTTCTTGGAAAAATTCCCACAAAAATCATCATGATCCCACCCTTGGGAGTTTTTTTTAATTTTTTAAAAATGCCAAAATCTGCTCTAGAAACCGCAATTCTTAAAATTTCTCAATGAAAATCACATTAGAATACTTCAAATAATTCTATCAAGCAATTAATATCATTAGTTGAATTTTTTTCTTGGAAAAATTCCCACCAAAACTCATCATGATCCCACCCTTGGGAGTTTTTTTTTTAATTTTTTAAAAATGCCAAAATCTGCTCTAGAAACCGCAATTCTTAAAATTTCTCAATGAAAATCACATTAGAATACTTCAAATAATTCTATCAATCAATTAATATCATTTGCTGAATTTTTTTCTTGGAAAAATTCCCACAAAAATCATCATGATCCCACCCTTGGGAGTTTTTTTTTAATTTTTTAAAAATGCCAAAATCTGCTCTAGAAACCGCAATTCTTAAAATTTCTCAATGAAAATCACATTAGAATACTTCAAATAATTCTATCAATCAATTAATATCATTAGTTGAATTTTTTTCTTGGAAAAATTCCCACAAAAATCATCATGATCCCACCCTTGGGAGTTTTTTTTAATTTTTTAAAAATGCCAAAATCTGCTCTAGAAAACGCAATTCTTAAAATTTCTCAATGAAAATCACATTAGAATACTTCAAATAATTTTATCAATCAATTAATATCATTAGTTGATTTTTTTTCTTGGAAAAGTACCCACAAAAATCATCATGATCGCACCCTTGGGAGTTTTTTTTAATTTTTTAAAAATGCCAAAATCTGCTCTAGAAGCCGCAATTCTTAAAATTTCTCAATGAAAATCACATTAGAATACTTCAAATAATTCTATCAATCAATTAATATCATTAGTTGATTTTTTTTTCTTGGAAAAATTCCCACAAAAATCATCATGATCCCACCCTTGGGAGTTTTTTTTAATTTTTTAAAAATGCCAAAATCTGCTCTAGAAACCGCAATTCTTAAAATTTCTCAATGAAAATCACATTAGAATACTTCAAATAATTCTATCAAGCAATTAATATCATTAGTTGAATTTTTTTCTTGGAAAAATTCCCACCAAAACTCATCATGATCCCACCCTTGGGAGTTTTTTTTTTAATTTTTTAAAAATGCCAAAATCTGCTCTAGAAACCGCAATTCTTAAAATTTCTCAATGAAAATCACATTAGAATACTTCAAATAATTCTATCAATCAATTAATATCATTTGTTGAATTTTTTTCTTGGAAAAATTCCCACAAAAATCATCATGATCCCACCCTTGGGAGTTTTTTTTTAATTTTTTAAAAATGCCAAAATCTGCTCTAGAAACCGCAATTCTTAAAATTTCTCAATGAAAATCACATTAGAATACTTCAAATAATTCTACCAATCAATTAATATCATTAGTTGAATTTTTTTCTTGGAAAAATTCCCACCAAAAATCATCATGATCCCACCCTTGGGAGTTTTTTTTTTAATTTTTTTCTTAAAAATGCCAAAATTTTTTCTTAAAAAATGCACAAAATCTGCTCAATAATTAATATCATTAGAAGCCGCACCCTTGGGAGTTTTTTTTTTAATTTTTTAAAAATGCCAAAATCTGCTCTAAAAACTTTCTCAATGAAAATCACATTAGAATACTTCAAATAATTCTATCAATCAATTAATATCATTAGTTGAATTTTTTTCTTGGAAAAATTCCCACCAAAACTCATCATGATCCCACCCTTGGGAGTTTTTTTTAATTTTTTAAAAATGCCAAAATCTGCTCTAAAAACCGCAATTCTTAAAATTTCTCAATGAAAATCACATTAGAATACTTCAAGTAATTCTATCAAGCAATTAATATCATTAGTTGAATTATTTTCTTGGAAAAATTCCCACAAAAATCATCATGATCCCACCCTTGGGAGTTTTTTTATTTTTTAAAAATGCCAAAATCTGCTCTAGAAACCGCAATTCTTAAAATTTCTCAATGAAAATCACATTAGAATACTTCAAATAATTCTATCAAGCAATTAATATCATTAGTTGAATTATTTTCTTGGAAAAATTCCCACAAAAATCATCATGATCCCACCCTTGGGAGTTTTTTTTTAATTTTTTAAAAATGCCAAAATCTGCTCTAGAAACCGCAATTCTTAAAATTTCTCAATGAAAATCACATTAGAATACTTCAAATAATTCTATCAATCAATTAATATCATTAGTTGAGTTTTTTTCTTGGAAAAATTCCCACCAAAACTCATCATGATCCAACCCTTGGGAGTTTTTTTTTAATTTTTTAAAAATGCCAAAATCTGCTCTAGAAACCGCAATTCTTAAAATTTCTCAATGAAAATCACATTAGAATACTTCAAATAATTCTATCAATCAATTAATATCATTAGTTGATTTTTTTTCTTGGAAAAATTCCCACAAAAATCATCATGATCCCACCCTTGGGAGTTTTTTTTAATTTTTTAAAAATGCCAAAATCTGCTCTAGAAACCGCAATTCTTAAAATTTCTCAATGAAAATCACATTAGAATACTTCAAATAATTCTATCAATCAATTAATATCATTAGTTGAATTATTTTCTTGGAAAAATTCCCACAAAAATCATCATGATCCCACCCTTGGGAGTTTTTTTTTTAATTTTTTAAAAATGCCAAAATCTGCTCTAGAAAGCGCAATTCTTAAAATTTCTCAATGAAAATCACATTAGAATACTTCAAATAATTCTACCAATCAATTAATATCATTAGTTGAATTTTTTTCTTGGAAAAATTCCCACAAAAATCATCATGATCCCACCCTTGGGAGTTTTTTTTTAATTTTTTAAAAATGCCAAAATCTGCTCTAGAAACCGCAATTCTTAAAATTTCTCAATGAAAATCACATTAGAATACTTCAGATAATTCTATCAATCAATTAATATCATTAGTTGAATTTTTTTCTTGGAAAAATTCCCACAAAAATCATCATGATCCCACCCTTGGGAGTTTTTTTTTAATTTTTTAAAAATGCCAAAATCTGCTCTAGAAATCGCAATTCTTAAAATTTCTCAATGAAAATCACATTAGAATACTTCAAATAATTCTACCAATCAATTAATATCATTAGTTGAATTTTTTTCTTGGAAAAATTCCCACCAAAAATCATCATGATCCCACCCTTGGGAGTTTTTTTTTAATTTTTAAAAAATGCCAAAATCTGCTCTAGAAGCCGCGATTCTTAAAATTTCTCAATGAAAATCACATTAGAATACTTCAAATAATTCTATCACTCAATTAATATCATTAGTTGAATTTTTTTCTTGGAAAAATTCCCACAAAAATCATCATGATCCCACCCTTGGGAGTTTTTTTTTAATTTTTAAAAAATGCCAAAATCTGCTCTAGAAAGCGCAATTCTTAAAATTTCTCAATGAAAATCACATTAGAATACTTCAAATAATTCTACCAATCAATTAATATCATTAGTTGAATTTTTTCTTGGAAAAGTTCCCACCAAAAATCATCATGATCCCACCCTTGGGAGTTTTTTTTTAATTTTTTAAAAATGCCAAAATCTGCTCTAGAAACCGCAATTCTTAAAATTTCTCAATGAAAATCACATTAGAATACTTCAAATAATTCTATCAATCAATTAATATCATTAGTTGAATTTTTTTCTTGGAAAAATTCCCACCAAAACTCATCATGATCCAACCCTTGGGAGTTTTTTTTTAATTTTTTAAAAATGCCAAAATCTGCTCTAGAAACCGCAATTCTTAAAATTTCTCAATGAAAATCACATTAGAATACTTCAAATAATTCTATCAATCAATTAATATCATTAGTTGATTTTTTTTCTTGGAAAAATTCCCACAAAAATCATCATGATCCCACCCTTGGGAGTTTTTTTTAATTTTTTAAAAATGCCAAAATCTGCTCTAGAAACCGCAATTCTTAAAATTTCTCAATGAAAATCACATTAGAATACTTCAAATAATTCTATCAATCAATTAATATCATTAGTTGAATTATTTTCTTGGAAAAATTCCCACAAAAATCATCATGATCCCACCCTTGGGAGTTTTTTTTAATTTTTTAAAAATGCCAAAATCTGCTCTAGAAACCGCAATTCTTAAAATTTCTCAATGAAAATCACATTAGAATACTTCAAATAATTCTACCAATCAATTAATATCATTAGTTGAATTTGTTTCTTGGAAAAATTCCCACCAAAAATCATCATGATCCCACCCTTGGGAGTTTTTTTTTAATTTTTTAAAAATGCCAAAATCTGCTCTAGAAACCGCAATTCTTAAAATTTCTCAATGAAAATCACATTAGAATACCTCAAATAATTCTACCAATCAATTAATATCATTAGTTGAATTTTTTTCTTGGAAAAATTCGCACAAAAATCATCATGATCCCACCCTTGGGAGTTTTTTTTTAATTTTTTAAAAATGCCAAAATCTGCTCTAGAAACCGCAATTCTTAAAATTTCTCAATGAAAATCAAATTAGAATACTTCAGATAATTCTATCAATCAATTAATATCATTAGCTGAATTTTTTTCTTGGAAAAATTCCCACAAAAATCATCATGATCCCACCCTTGGGAGTTTTTTTTTAATTTTTTAAAAATGCCAAAATCTGCTCTAGAAATCGCAATTCTTAAAATTTCTCAATGAAAATCACATTAGAATACTTCAAATAATTCTACCAATCAATTAATATCATTAGTTGAATTTTTTTCTTGGAAAAATTCCCACCAAAAATCATCATGATCCCACCCTTGGGAGTTTTTTTTTTAATTTTTAAAAAATGCCAAAATCTGCTCTAGAAGCCGCGATTCTTAAAATTTCTCAATGAAAATCACATTAGAATACTTCAAATAATTCTATCACTCAATTAATATCATTAGTTGAATTTTTTTCTTGGAAAAATTCCCACCAAAACTCATCATGATCCCACCCTTGGGAGTTTTTTTTTTAATTTTTTAAAAATGCCAAAATCTGCTCTAGAAACCGCAATTCTTAAAATTTCTCAATGAAAATCACATTAGAATACTTCAAATAATTCTACCAATCAATTAATATCATTAGTTGAATTTTTTTCTTGGAAAAATTCCCACCAAAACTCATCATGATCCCACCCTTGGGAGTTTTTTTTTTAATTTTTTAAAAATGCCAAAATCTGCTCTAGAAACCGCAATTCTTAAAATTTCTCAATGAAAATCACATTAGAATACTTCAAATAATTCTATCAATCAATTAATATCATTTGTTGAATTTTTTTTTGGAAAAATTCCCACAAAAATCATCATGATCCCACCCTTGGGAGTTTTTTTTTAATTTTTTAAAAATGCCAAAATCTGCTCTAGAAACCGCAATTCTTAAAATTTCTCAATGAAAATCACATTAGAATACTTCAAATAATTCTATCAATCAATTAATATCATTAGTTGAATTTTTTTCTTGGAAAAATTCCCACAAAAATCATCATGATCCCACCCTTGGGAGTTTTTTTTAATTTTTTAAAAATGCCAAAATCTGCTCTAGAAAACGCAATTCTTAAAATTTCTCAATGAAAATCACATTAGAATACTTCAAATAATTTTATCAATCAATTAATATCATTAGTTGATTTTTTTTCTTGGAAAAATACCCACAAAAATCATCATGATCCCACCCTTGGGAGTTTTTTTTAATTTTTTAAAAATGCCAAAATCTGCTCTAGAAACCGCAATTCTTAAAATTTCTCAATGAAAATCACATTAGAATACTTCAAATAATTCTATCAATCAATTAATATCATTAGTTGAATTATTTTTTTTCTTGGAAAAATTCCCACAAAAATCATCATGATCCCACCCTTGGGAGTTTTTTTTAATTTTTTAAAAATGCCAAAATCTGCTCTAGAAACCGCAATTCTTAAAATTTCTCAATGAAAATCACATTAGAATACTTCAAATAATTCTATCAAGCAATTAATATCATTAGTTGAATTTTTTTCTTGGAAAAATTCCCACCAAAACTCATCATGATCCCACCCTTGGGAGTTTTTTTTTTAATTTTTTAAAAATGCCAAAATCTGCTCTAGAAACCGCAATTCTTAAAATTTCTCAATGAAAATCACATTAGAATACTTCAAACAATTCTATCAATCAATTAATATCATTTGTTGAATTTTTTTCTTGGAAAAATTCGCACAAAAATCATCATGATCCCACCCTTGGGAGTTTTTTTTTAATTTTTTAAAAATGCCAAAATCTGCTCTAGAAACCGCAATTCTTAAAATTTCTCAATGAAAATCACATTAGAATACTTCAGATAATTCTATCAATCAATTAATATCATTAGCTGAATTTTTTTCTTGGAAAAATTCCCACAAAAATCATCATGATCCCACCCTTGGGAGTTTTTTTTTAATTTTTTAAAAATGCCAAAATCTGCTCTAGAAATCGCAATTCTTAAAATTTCTCAATGAAAATCACATTAGAATACTTCAAATAATTCTACCAATCAATTAATATCATTAGTTGAATTTTTTTCTTGGAAAAATTCCCACCAAAAATCATCATGATCCCACCCTTGGGAGTTTTTTTTTAATTTTTAAAAAATGCCAAAATCTGCTCTAGAAGCCGCGATTCTTAAAATTTCTCAATGAAAATCACATTAGAATACTTCAAATAATTCTACCAATCAATTAATATCATTAGTTGAATTTTTTTCTTGGAAAAATTCCCACCAAAACTCATCATGATCCCACCCTTGGGAGTTTTTTTTTTAATTTTTTAAAAATGCCAAAATCTGCTCTAGAAACCGCAATTCTTAAAATTTCTCAATGAAAATCACATTAGAATACTTCAAATAATTCTATCAATCAATTAATATCATTTGTTGAATTTTTTTCTTGGAAAAATTCCCACAAAAATCATCATGATCCCACCCTTGGGAGTTTTTTTTTAATTTTTTAAAAATGCCAAAATCTGCTCTAGAAACCGCAATTCTTAAAATTTCTCAATGAAAATCACATAAGAATACTTCAAATAATTCTATCAATCAATTAATATCATTAGTTGAATTTTTTTCTTGGAAAAATTCCCACAAAAATCATCATGATCCCACCCTTGGGAGTTTTTTTTAATTTTTTAAAAATGCCAAAATCTGCTCTAGAAAACGCAATTCTTAAAATTTCTCAATGAAAATCACATTAGAATACTTCAAATAATTTTATCAATCAATTAATATCATTAGTTGATTTTTTTTCTTGGAAAAATACCCACAAAAATCATCATGATCCCACCCTTGGGAGTTTTTTTTAATTTTTTAAAAATGCCAAAATCTGCTCTAGAAACCGCAATTCTTAAAATTTCTCAATGAAAATCACATTAGAATACTTCAAATAATTCTATCAATCAATTAATATCATTAGTTGATTTTTTTTCTTGGAAAAATTCCCACAAAAATCATCATGATCCCACCCTTGGGAGTTTTTTTTAATTTTTTAAAAATGCCAAAATCTGCTCTAGAAACCGCAATTCTTAAAATTTCTCAATGAAAATCACATTAGAATACTTCAAATAATTCTATCAAGCAATTAATATCATTAGTTGAATTTTTTTCTTGGAAAAATTCCCACCAAAACTCATCATGATCCCACCCTTGGGAGTTTTTTTTTTAATTTTTTAAAAATGCCAAAATCTGCTCTAGAAACCGCAATTCTTAAAATTTCTCAATGAAAATCACATTAGAATACTTCAAACAATTCTATCAATCAATTAATATCATTTGTTGAATTTTTTTCTTGGAAAAATTCCCACAAAAATCATCATGATCCCACCCTTGGGAGTTTTTTTTTAATTTTTTAAAAATGCCAAAATCTGCTCTAGAAACCGCAATTCTTAAAATTTCTCAATGAAAATCACATTAGAATACTTCAAATAATTCTACCAATCAATTAATATCATTAGTTGAATTTTTTTCTTGGAAAAATTCCCACCAAAAATCATCATGATCCCACCCTTGGGAGTTTTTTTTTAATTTTTTAAAAATGCCAAAATCTGCTCTAGAAGCCGCAATTCTTAAAATTTCTCAATGAAAATCACATTAGAATACTTCAAATAATTCTATCAATCAATTAATATCATTAGTTGAATTTTTTTCTTGGAAAAATTCCCACAAAAATCATCATGATCCCACCCTTGGGAGTTTTTTTTAATTTTTTAAAAATGCCAAAATCTGCTCTAGAAAACGCAATTCTTAAAATTTCTCAATGAAAATCACATTAGAATACTTCAAATAATTCTATCAATCAATTAATATCATTAGTTGAATTTTTTTCTTGGAAAAATTCCCACAAAAATCATCATGATCCCACCCTTGGGAGTTTTTTTTAATTTTTTAAAAATGCCAAAATCTGCTCTAGAAAACGCAATTCTTAAAATTTCTCAATGAAAATCACATTAGAATACTTCAAATAATTTTATCAATCAATTAATATCATTAGTTGATTTTTTTTCTTGGAAAAATACCCACAAAAATCATCATGATCCCACCCTTGGGAGTTTTTTTTAATTTTTTAAAAATGCCAAAATCTGCTCTAGAAACCGCAATTCTTAAAATTTCTCAATGAAAATCACATTAGAATACTTCAAATAATTCTATCAAGCAATTAATATCATTAGTTGAATTTTTTTCTTGGAAAAATTCCCACCAAAACTCATCATGATCCCACCCTTGGGAGTTTTTTTTTTAATTTTTTAAAAATGCCAAAATCTGCTCTAGAAACCGCAATTCTTAAAATTTCTCAATGAAAATCACATTAGAATACTTCAAATAATTCTATCAATCAATTAATATCATTTGTTGAATTTTTTTCTTGGAAAAATTCCCACAAAAATCATCATGATCCCACCCTTGGGAGTTTTTTTTTAATTTTTTAAAAATGCCAAAATCTGCTCTAGAAACCGCAATTCTTAAAATTTCTCAATGAAAATCACATTAGAATACTTCAAATAATTCTACCAATCAATTAATATCATTAGTTGAATTTTTTTCTTGGAAAAATTCCCACCAAAAATCATCATGATCCCACCCTTGGGAGTTTTTTTTTAATTTTTTAAAAATGCCAAAATCTGCTCTAGAAGCCGCAATTCTTAAAATTTCTCAATGAAAATCACATTAGAATACTTCAAATAATTCTATCAATCAATTAATATCATTAGTTGAATTTTTTTCTTGGAAAAATTCCCACAAAAATCATCATGATCCCACCCTTGGGAGTTTTTTTTAATTTTTTAAAAATGCCAAAATCTGCTCTAGAAAACGCAATTCTTAAAATTTCTCAATGAAAATCACATTAGAATACTTCAAATAATTTTATCAATCAATTAATTTCATTAGTTGATTTTTTTTCTTGGAAAAATACCCACAAAAATCATCATGATCCCACCCTTGGGAGTTTTTTTTAATTTTTTAAAAATGCCAAAATCTGCTCTAGAAACCGCAATTCTTAAAATTTCTCAATGAAAATCACATTAGAATACTTCAAATAATTCTATCAATCAATTAATATCATTTGTTGAATTTTTTTCTTGGAAAAATTCCCACAAAAATCATCATGATCCCACCCTTGGGAGTTTTTTTTTAATTTTTTAAAAATGCCAAAATCTGCTCTAGAAACCGCAATTCTTAAAATTTCTCAATGAAAATCACATTAGAATACTTCAAATAATTCTACCAATCAATTAATATCATTAGTTGAATTTTTTTCTTGGAAAAATTCCCACCAAAAATCATCATGATCCCACCCTTGGGAGTTTTTTTTTAATTTTTTAAAAATGCCAAAATCTGCTCTAGAAGCCGCAATTCTTAAAATTTCTCAATGAAAATCACATTAGAATACTTCAAATAATTCTATCAATCAATTAATATCATTAGTTGAATTTTTTTCTTGGAAAAATTCCCACCAAAACTCATCATGATCCCACCCTTGGGAGTTTTTTTTAATTTTTTAAAAATGCCAAAATCTGCTCTAAAAACCGCAATTCTTAAAATTTCTCAATGAAAATCACATTAGAATACTTCAAGTAATTCTATCAAGCAATTAATATCATTAGTTGAATTATTTTCTTGGAAAAATTCCCACAAAAATCATCATGATCCCACCCTTGGGAGTTTTTTTATTTATTAAAAATGCCAAAATCTGCTCTAGAAACCGCAATTCTTAAAATTTCTCAATGAAAATCACATTAGAATACTTCAAATAATTCTATCAAGCAATTAATATCATTAGTTGAATTATTTTCTTGGAAAAATTCCCACAAAAATCATCATGATCCCACCCTTGGGAGTTTTTTTTTAATTTTTTAAAAATGCCAAAATCTGCTCTAGAAACCGCAATTCTTAAAATTTCTCAATGAAAATCACATTAGAATACTTCAAATAATTCTATCAATCAATTAATATCATTAGTTGAATTTTTTTCTTGGAAAAATTCCCACAAAAATCATCATGATCCCACCCTTGGGAGTTTTTTTTTTAATTTTTTAAAAATGCCAAAATCTGCTCTAGAAATCGCTATTCTTAAAATTTCTCAATGAAAATCACATTAGAATACTTCAAATAATTCTACCAATCAATTAATATCATTAGTTGAATTTTTTTCTTGGAAAAATTCCCACCAAAAATCATCATGATCCCACCCTTGGGAGTTTTTTTTTAATTTTTAAAAAATGTCAAAATCTGCTCTAGAAGCCGCGATTCTTAAAATTTCTCAATGAAAATCACATTAGAATACTTCAAATAATTCTATCACTCAATTAATATCATTAGTTGAATTTTTTTCTTGGAAAAATTCCCACAAAAATCATCATGATCCCACCCTTGGGAGTTTTTTTTTAATTTTTTAAAAATGCCAAAATCTGCTCTAGAAAGCGCAATTCTTAAAATTTCTCAATGAAAATCACATTAGAATACTTCAAATAATTCTACCAATCAATTAATATCATTAGTTGAATTTTTTTCTTGGAAAAGTTCCCACCAAAAATCATCATGATCCCACCCTTGGGAGTTTTTTTTAATTTTTAAAAATGCCAAAATCTGCTCTAGAAGCCGCAATTCTTCAAATTTCTCAATGAAAATCACATTAGAATACTTCAAATAATTCTACCAATCAATTAATATCATTAGTTGAATTTTTTTCTTGGAAAAATTCCCACCAAAACTTATCATGATCCCACCCTTGGGAGTTTTTTTTTTAATTTTTTAAAAATGCCAAAATCTGCTCTAGAAACCGCAATTCTTAAAATTTCTCAATGAAAATCACATTAGAATACTTCAAATAATTCTATCAATCAATTAATATCATTAGTTGAATTTTTTTCTTGGAAAAATTCCCACAAAAATCATCATGATCCCACCCTTGGGAGTTTTTTTTTAATTTTTTAAAAATGCCAAAATCTGCTCTAGAAAACGCAATTCTTAAAATTTCTCAATGAAAATCACATTAGAATACTTCAAATAATTTTATCAATCAATTAATATCATTAGTTGATTTTTTTTCTTGGAAAAATACCCACAAAAATCATCATGATCCCACCCTTGGGAGTTTTTTTTAATTTTTTAAAAATGCCAAAATCTGCTCTAGAAACCGCAATTCTTAAAATTTCTCAATGAAAATCACATTAGAATACTTCAAATAATTCTATCAATCAATTAATATCATTAGTTGATTTTTTTTCTTGGAAAAATTCCCACAAAAATCATCATGATCCCACCCTTGGGAGTTTTTTTTAATTTTTTAAAAATGCCAAAATCTGCTCTAGAAACCGCAATTCTTAAAATTTCTCAATGAAAATCACATTAGAATACTTCAAATAATTCTATCAAGCAATTAATATCATTAGTTGAATTTTTTTCTTGGAAAAATTCCCACCAAAACTCATCATGATCCCACCCTTGGGAGTTTTTTTTTTAATTTTTTAAAAATGCCAAAATCTGCTCTAGAAACCGCAATTCTTAAAATTTCTCAATGAAAATCACATTAGAATACTTCAAATAATTCTATCAATCAATTAATATCATTTGTTGAATTTTTTTCTTGGAAAAATTCCCACAAAAATCATCATGATCCCACCCTTGGGAGTTTTTTTTAATTTTTTAAAAATGCCAAAATCTGCTCTAGAAACCGCAATTCTTAAAATTTCTCAATGAAAATCACATTAGAATACTTCAAATAATTCTATCAATCAATTAATATCATTAGTTGAATTTTTTTCTTGGAAAAATTCCCACAAAAATCATCATGATCCCACCCTTGGGAGTTTTTTTTAATTTTTTAAAAATGCCAAAATCTGCTCTAGAAAACGCAATTCTTAAAATTTCTCAATGAAAATCACATTAGAATACTTCAAATAATTTTATCAATCAATTAATATCATTAGTTGATTTTTTTTCTTGGAAAAATACCCACAAAAATCATCATGATCCCACCCTTGGGAGTTTTTTTTAATTTTTTAAAAATGCCAAAATCTGCTCTAGAAACCGCAATTCTTAAAATTTCTCAATGAAAATCACATTAGAATACTTCAAATAATTCTATCAATCAATTAATATCATTAGTTGATTTTTTTTCTTGGAAAAATTCCCACAAAAATCATCATGATCCCACCCTTGGGAGTTTTTTTTAATTTTTTAAAAATGCCAAAATCTGCTCTAGAAACCGCAATTCTTAAAATTTCTCAATGAAAATCACATTAGAATACTTCAAATAATTCTATCAAGCAATTAATATCATTAGTTGAATTTTTTTCTTGGAAAAATTCCCACCAAAACTCATCATGATCCCACCCTTGGGAGTTTTTTTTTTAATTTTTTAAAAATGCCAAAATCTGCTCTAGAAACCGCAATTCTTAAAATTTCTCAATGAAAATCACATTAGAATACTTCAAATAATTCTATCAATCAATTAATATCATTTGTTGAATTTTTTTCTTGGAAAAATTCCCACAAAAATCATCATGATCCCACCCTTGGGAGTTTTTTTTTAATTTTTTAAAAATGCCAAAATCTGCTCTAGAAACCGCAATTCTTAAAATTTCTCAATGAAAATCACATTAGAATACTTCAAATAATTCTACCAATCAATTAATATCATTAGTTGAATTTTTTTCTTGGAAAAATTCCCACCAAAAATCATCATGATCCCACCCTTGGGAGTTTTTTTTTTAATTTTTTAAAAATGCCAAAATCTGCTCTAGAAGCCGCAATTCTTAAAATTTCTCAATGAAAATCACATTAGAATACTTCAAATAATTCTATCAATCAATTAATATCATTAGTTGAATTTTTTTCTTGGAAAAATTCCCACCAAAACTCATCATGATCCCACCCTTGGGAGTTTTTTTTAATTTTTTAAAAATGCCAAAATCTGCTCTAAAAACCGCAATTCTTAAAATTTCTCAATGAAAATCACATTAGAATACTTCAAGTAATTCTATCAAGCAATTAATATCATTAGTTGAATTATTTTCTTGGAAAAATTCCCACAAAAATCATCATGATCCCACCCTTGGGAGTTTTTTTATTTTTTAAAAATGCCAAAATCTGCTCTAGAAACCGCAATTCTTAAAATTTCTCAATGAAAATCACATTAGAATACTTCAAATAATTCTATCAAGCAATTAATATCATTAGTTGAATTATTTTCTTGGAAAAATTCCCACAAAAATCATCATGATCCCACCCTTGGGAGTTTTTTTTTAATTTTTAAAAATGCCAAAATCTGCTCTAGAAACCGCAATTCTTAAAATTTCTCAATGAAAATCACATTAGAATACTTCAAATAATTCTATCAATCAATTAATATCATTAGTTGAATTTTTTTCTTGGAAAAATTCCCACCAAAACTCATCATGATCCAACCCTTGGGAGTTTTTTTTTAATTTTTTAAAAATGCCAAAATCTGCTCTAGAAACCGCAATTCTTAAAATTTCTCAATGAAAATCACATTAGAATACTTCAAATAATTCTATCAATCAATTAATATCATTAGTTGATTTTTTTTCTTGGAAAAATTCCCACAAAAATCATCATGATCCCACCCTTGGGAGTTTTTTTTAATTTTTTAAAAATGCCAAAATCTGCTCTAGAAACCGCAATTCTTAAAATTTCTCAATGAAAATCACATTAGAATACTTCAAATAATTCTATCAATCAATTAATATCATTAGTTGAATTATTTTCTTGGAAAAATTCCCACAAAAATCATCATGATCCCACCCTTGGGAGTTTTTTTTTTAATTTTTTAAAAATGCCAAAATCTGCTCTAGAAAGCGCAATTCTTAAAATTTCTCAATGAAAATCACATTAGAATACTTCAAATAATTCTACCAATCAATTAGTATCATTAGTTGAATTATTTTCTTGGAAAAATTCCCACCAAAAATCATCATGATCCCACCCTTGGGAGTTTTTTTTTAATTTTTTAAAAATGCCAAAATCTGCTCTAGAAGCCGCAATTCTTAAAATTTCTCAATGAAAATCACATTAGAATACTTCAAATAATTCTACCAATCAATTAATATCATTAGTTGAATTTTTTTCTTGGAAAAATTCCCACAAAAATCATCATGATCCCACCCTTGGGAGTTTTTTTTTAATTTTTTAAAAATGCCAAAATCTGCTCTAGAAACCGCAATTCTTAAAATTTCTCAATGAAAATCACATTAGAATACTTCAGATAATTCTATCAATCAATTAATATCATTAGTTGAATTTTTTTCTTGGAAAAATTCCCACAAAAATCATCATGATCCCACCCTTGGGAGTTTTTTTTTTAATTTTTTAAAAATGCCAAAATCTGCTCTAGAAATCGCAATTCTTAAAATTTCTCAATGAAAATCACATTAGAATACTTCAAATAATTCTACCAATCAATTAATATCATTAGTTGAATTTTTTTCTTGGAAAAATTCCCACCAAAAATCATCATGATCCCACCCTTGGGAGTTTTTTTTTAATTTTTAAAAAATGCCAAAATCTGCTCTAGAAGCCGCGATTCTTAAAATTTCTCAATGAAAATCACATTAGAATACTTCAAATAATTCTGTCACTCAATTAATATCATTAGTTGAATTATTTTCTTGGAAAAATTCCCACAAAAATCATCATGATCCCACCCTTGGGAGTTTTTTTTTAATTTTTAAAAAATGCCAAAATCTGCTCTAGAAAGCGCAATTCTTAAAATTTCTCAATGAAAATCACATTAGAATACTTCAAATAATTCTACCAATCAATTAATATCATTAGTTGAATTTTTTTCTTGGAAAAGTTCCCACCAAAAATCATCATGATCCCACCCTTGGGAGTTTTTTTTTAATTTTTTAAAAATGCCAAAATCTGCTCTAGAAACCGCAATTCTTAAAATTTCTCAATGAAAATCACATTAGAATACTTCAAATAATTCTATCAATCAATTAATATCATTAGTTGAATTTTTTTCTTGGAAAAATTCCCACCAAAACTCATCATGATCCAACCCTTGGGAGTTTTTTTTTAATTTTTTAAAAATGCCAAAATCTGCTCTAGAAACCGCAATTCTTAAAATTTCTCAATGAAAATCACATTAGAATACTTCAAATAATTCTATCAATCAATTAATATCATTAGTTGATTTTTTTTCTTGGAAAAATTCCCACAAAAATCATCATGATCCCACCCTTGGGAGTTTTTTTTAATTTTTTAAAAATGCCAAAATCTGCTCTAGAAACCGCAATTCTTAAAATTTCTCAATGAAAATCACATTAGAATACTTCAAATAATTCTATCAATCAATTAATATCATTAGTTGAATTATTTTCTTGGAAAAATTCCCACAAAAATCATCATGATCCCACCCTTGGGAGTTTTTTTTAATTTTTTAAAAATGCCAAAATCTGCTCTAGAAACCGCAATTCTTAAAATTTCTCAATGAAAATCACATTAGAATACTTCAAATAATTCTACCAATCAATTAATATCATTAGTTGAATTTGTTTCTTGGAAAAATTCCCACCAAAAATCATCATGATCCCACCCTTGGGAGTTTTTTTTTTTAATTTTTTAAAAATGCCAAAATCTGCTCTAGAAACCGCAATTCTTAAAATTTCTCAATGAAAATCACATTAGAATACTTCAAATAATTCTACCAATCAATTAATATCATTAGTTGAATTTTTTTCTTGGAAAAATTCGCACAAAAATCATCATGATCCCACCCTTGGGAGTTTTTTTTTAATTTTTTAAAAATGCCAAAATCTGCTCTAGAAACCGCAATTCTTAAAATTTCTCAATGAAAATCACATTAGAATACTTCAGATAATTCTATCAATCAATTAATATCATTAGCTGAATTTTTTTCTTGGAAAAATTCCCACAAAAATCATCATGATCCCACCCTTGGGAGTTTTTTTTTAATTTTTTAAAAATGCCAAAATCTGCTCTAGAAATCGCAATTCTTAAAATTTCTCAATGAAAATCACATTAGAATACTTCAAATAATTCTACCAATCAATTAATATCATTAGTTGAATTTTTTTCTTGGAAAAATTCCCACCAAAAATCATCATGATCCCACCCTTGGGAGTTTTTTTTTAATTTTTAAAAAATGCCAAAATCTGCTCTAGAAGCCGCGATTCTTAAAATTTCTCAATGAAAATCACATTAGAATACTTCAAATAATTCTATCACTCAATTAATATCATTAGTTGAATTTTTTTCTTGGAAAAATTCCCACAAAAATCATCATGATCCCACCCTTGGGAGTTTTTTTTTAATTTTTAAAAAATGCCAAAATCTGCTCTAGAAAGCGCAATTCTTAAAATTTCTCAATGAAAATCACATTAGAATACTTCAAATAATTCTACCAATCAATTAATATCATTAGTTGAATTTTTTTCTTGGAAAAGTTCCCACCAAAAATCATCATGATCCCACCCTTGGGAGTTTTTTTTTTTAATTTTTTAAAAATGCCAAAATCTGCTCTAGAAACCGCAATTCTTAAAATTTCTCAATGAAAATCACATTAGAATACTTCAAATAATTCTATCAATCAATTAATATCATTAGTTGAATTTTTTTCTTGGAAAAATTCCCACAAAAATCATCATGATCCCACCCTTGGGAGTTTTTTTTAATTTTTTAGAAATGCCAAAATCTGCTCTAGAAACCGCAATTCTTAAAATTTCTCAATGAAAATCACATTAGAATACTTCAAATAATTCTACCAATCAATTAATATCATTAGTTGAATTTTTTTTACTTCAAATAATTCTACCAATCAATTAATATCATTAGTTGAATTTTTTTCTTGGAAAAGTTCCCACCAAAAATCATCATGATCCCACCCTTGGGAGTTTTTTTTTTTAATTTTTTAAAAATGCCAAAATCTGCTCTAGAAACCGCAATTCTTAAAATTTCTCAATGAAAATCACATTAGAATACTTCAAATAATTCTACCAATCAATTAATATCATTAGTTGAATTTTTTTCTTGGAAAAATTCCCACCAAAAATCATCATGATCCCACCCTTGGGAGTTTTTTTTTAATTTTTAAAAAATGCCAAAATCTGCTCTAGAAGCCGCGATTCTTAAAATTTCTCAATGAAAATCACATTAGAATACTTCAAATAATTCTATCACTCAATTAATATCATTAGTTGAATTTTTTTCTTGGAAAAATTCCCACAAAAATCATCATGATCCCACCCTTGGGAGTTTTTTTTTAATTTTTAAAAAATGCCAAAATCTGCTCTAGAAAGCGCAATTCTTAAAATTTCTCAATGAAAATCACATTAGAATACTTCAAATAATTCTACCAATCAATTAATATCATTAGTTGAATTTTTTTCTTGGAAAAATTCCCACCAAAAATCATCATGATCCCACCCTTGGGAGTTTTTTTTTAATTTTTAAAAAATGCCAAAATCTGCTCTAGAAGCCGCGATTCTTAAAATTTCTCAATGAAAATCACATTAGAATACTTCAAATAATTCTATCACTCAATTAATATCATTAGTTGAATTTTTTTCTTGGAAAAATTCCCACAAAAATCATCATGATCCCACCCTTGGGAGTTTTTTTTAATTTTTAAAAATGCCAAAATCTGCTCTAGAAGCCGCAATTCTTCAAATTTCTCAATGAAAATCACATTAGAATACTTCAAATAATTCTACCAATCAATTAATATCATTAGTTGAATTTTTTTCTTGGAAAAATTCCCACCAAAACTTATCATGATCCCACCCTTGGGAGTTTTTTTTTTTAATTTTTTAAAAATGCCAAAATCTGCTCTAGAAACCGCAATTCTTAAAATTTCTCAATGAAAATCACATTAGAATACTTCAAATAATTCTATCAATCAATTAATATCATTAGTTGAATTTTTTTCTTGGAAAAATTCCCACAAAAATCATCATGATCCCACCCTTGGGAGTTTTTTTTAATTTTTTAAAAATGCCAAAATCTGCTCTAGAAAACGCAATTCTTAAAATTTCTCAATGAAAATCACATTAGAATACTTCAAATAATTCTACCAATCAATTAATATCATTAGTTGATTTTTTTTCTTGGAAAAATACCCACAAAAATCATCATGATCCCACCCTTGGGAGTTTTTTTTAATTTTTTAGAAATGCCAAAATCTGCTCTAGAAACCGCAATTCTTAAAATTTCTCAATGAAAATCACATTAGAATACTTCAAATAATTCTATCAATCAATTAATATCATTAGCTGATTTTTTTTCTTGGAAAAATTCCCACAAAAATCATCATGATCCCACCCTTGGGAGTTTTTTTTAATTTTTTAAAAATGCCAAAATCTGCTCTAAAAACCGCAATTCTTAAAATTTCTCAATGAAAATCACATTAGAATACTTCAAATAATTCTATCAAGCAATTAATATCATTAGTTGAATTATTTTCTTGGAAAAATTCCCACAAAAATCATCATGATCCCACCCTTGGGAGTTTTTTTTTAATTTTTAAAAAATGCCAAAATCTGCTCTAGAAACCGCAATTCTTAAAATTTCTCAATGAAAATCACATTAAAATACTTCAAATAATTCTATCAAGCAATTAATATCATTAGTTGAATTATTTTCTTGGAAAAATTCCCACAAAAATCATCATGATCCCACCCTTGGGAGTTTTTTTTTAATTTTTTAAAAATGCCAAAATCTGCTCTAGAAACCGCAATTCTTAAAATTTCTCAATGAAAATCACATTAGAATACTTCAAATAATTCTATCAATCAATTAATATCATTAGTTGAATTTTTTTCTTGGAAAAATTCCCACCAAAACTCATCATGATCCAACCCTTGGGAGTTTTTTTTTAATTTTTTAAAAATGCCAGAATCTGCTCTAGAAACCGCAATTCTTAAAATTTCTCAATGAAAATCACATTAGAATACTTCAAATAATTCTATCAATCAATTAATATCATTAGTTGAATTTTTTTCTTGGAAAAATTCCCACAAAAATCATCATGATCCCACCCTTGGGAGTTTTTTTTTAATTTTTTAAAAATGCCAAAATCTGCTCTAGAAACCGCAATTCTTAAAATTTCTCAATGAAAATCACATTAGAATACTTCAAATAATTCTATCAATCAATTAATATCATTAGTTGAATTATTTTCTTGGAAAAATTCCCACAAAAATCATCATGATCCCACCCTTGGGAGTTTTTTTTTTAATTTTTTAAAAATGCCAAAATCTGCTCTAGAAAGCGCAATTCTTAAAATTTCTCAATGAAAATCACATTAGAATACTTCAAATAATTCTACCAATCAATTAATATCATTAGTTGAATTATTTTCTTGGAAAAATTCCCACCAAAAATCATCATGATCCCACCCTTGGGAGTTTTTTTTTAATTTTTTAAAAATGCCAAAATCTGCTCTAGAAGCCGCAATTCTTAAAATTTCTCAATGAAAATCACATTAGAATACTTCAAATAATTCTATCAATCAATTAATATCATTAGTTGAATTATTTTCTTGGAAAAATTCCCACAAAAATCATCATGATCCCACCCTTGGGAGTTTTTTTTAATTTTTTAAAAATGCCAAAATCTGCTCTAGAAACCGCAATTCTTAAAATTTCTCAATGAAAATCACATTAGAATACTTCAAATAATTCTATCAATCAATTAATATCATTAGCTGAATTTGTTTCTTGGAAAAATTCCCACCAAAAATCATCATGATCCCACCCTTGGGAGTTTTTTTTTTAATTTTTTAAAAATGCCAAAATCTGCTCTAGAAACCGCAATTCTTAAAATTTCTCAATGAAAATCACATTAGAATACTTCAAATAATTCTACCAGTCAATTAATATCATTAGTTGAATTTTTTTCTTGGAAAAATTCGCACAAAAATCATCATGATCCCACCCTTGGGAGTTTTTTTTTAATTTTTTAAAAATGCCAAAATCTGCTCTAGAAACCGCAATTCTTAAAATTTCTCAATGAAAATCACATTAGAATACTTCAGATAATTCTATCAATCAATTAATATCATTAGTTGATTTTTTTTCTTGGAAAAATTCCCACAAAAATCATCATGATCCCACCCTTGGGAGTTTTTTTTTAATTTTTTAAAAATGCCAAAATCTGCTCTAGAAATCGCAATTCTTAAAATTTCTCAATGAAAATCACATTAGAATACTTCAAATAATTCTACCAATCAATTAATATCATTAGTTGAATTTTTTTCTTGGAAAAATTCCCACCAAAAATCATCATGATCCCACCCTTGGGAGTTTTTTTTTAATTTTTAAAAAATGCCAAAATCTGCTCTAGAAGCCGCGATTCTTAAAATTTCTCAATGAAAATCACATTAGAATACTTCAAATAATTCTATCACTCAATTAATATCATTAGTTGAATTTTTTTCTTGGAAAAATTCCCACAAAAATCATCATGATCCCACCCTTGGGAGTTTTTTTTTAATTTTTAAAAAATGCCAAAATCTGCTCTAGAAAGCGCAATTCTTAAAATTTCTCAATGAAAATCACATTAGAATACTTCAAATAATTCTACCAATCAATTAATATCATTAGTTGAATTTTTTTCTTGGAAAAGTTCCCACCAAAAATCATCATGATCCCACCCTTGGGAGTTTTTTTTAATTTTTAAAAATGCCAAAATCTGCTCTAGAAGCCGCAATTCTTCAAATTTCTCAATGAAAATCACATTAGAATACTTCAAATAATTCTACCAATCAATTAATATCATTAGTTGAATTTTTTTCTTGGAAAAATTCCCACCAAAACTTATCATGATCCCACCCTTGGGAGTTTTTTTTTTAATTTTTTAAAAATGCCAAAATCTGCTCTAGAAACCGCAATTCTTAAAATTTCTCAATGAAAATCACATTAGAATACTTCAAATAATTCTATCAATCAATTAATATCATTAGTTGAATTTTTTTCTTGGAAAAATTCCCACAAAAATCATCATGATCCCACCCTTGGGAGTTTTTTTTAATTTTTTAAAAATGCCAAAATCTGCTCTAGAAACCGCAATTCTTAAAATTTCTCAATGAAAATCACATTAGAATACTTCAAATAATTCTACCAATCAATTAATATCATTAGTTGAATTTTTTTCTTGGAAAAATTCCCACCAAAACTCATCATGATCCCACCCTTGGGAGTTTTTTTTAATTTTTAAAAAATAACAAAATCTGCTCTAGAAACCGCAATTCTTAAAATTTCTCAATGAAAATCACATTAGAATACTTCAAATAATTCTACCAATCAATTAATATCATTAGTTGAATTTTTTTCTTGGAAAAATTCCCACCAAAAATCATCGTGATCCCACCCTTGGGAGTTTTTTTTTAATTTTTTAAAAATGCCAAAATCTGCTCTAAAAACCGCAATTCTTAAAATTTCTTAATGAAAATCACATTAGAATATTTCAAATAATTCTATCAATCAATTAATATCATTAGTTGAATTTTTTTCTTGGAAAAAATCCCACCAAAAATCATCATGATCCCACCCTTGGGTTTTTTTTTAATTTTTTAAAAATGCCAAAATCTGCTCTAGAAACCGCAATTCTTAAAATTTCTCAATGAAAATCACATTAGAATACTTCAAATAATTCTATCAATCAATTAATATCATTAGTTGAATTTGTTTCTTGGAAAAATTCCCACCAAAAATCATCATGATCCCACCCTTGGGAGTTTTTTTTTTAATTTTTTAAAAATGCCAAAATCTGCTCTAGAAACCGCAATTCTTAAAATTTCTCAATGAAAATCACATTAGAATACTTCAAATAATTCTACCAGTCAATTAATATCATTAGTTGAATTTTTTTCTTGGAAAAATTCGCACAAAAATCATCATGATCCCACCCTTGGGAGTTTTTTTTTAATTTTTTAAAAATGCCAAAATCTGCTCTAGAAACCGCAATTCTTAAAATTTCTCAATGAAAATCACATTAGAATACTTCAGATAATTCTATCAATCAATTAATATCATTAGTTGAATTTTTTTCTTGGAAAAATTCCCACAAAAATCATCATGATCCCACCCTTGGGAGTTTTTTTTTAATTTTTTAAAAATGCCAAAATCTGCTCTAGAAATCGCAATTCTTAAAATTTCTCAATGAAAATCACATTAGAATACTTCAAATAATTCTACCAATCAATTAATATCATTAGTTGAATTTTTTTCTTGGAAAAATTCCCACCAAAAATCATCATGATCCCACCCTTGGGAGTTTTTTTTAATTTTTAAAAAATGCCAAAATCGGCTCTAGAAGCCGCGATTCTTAAAATTTCTCAATGAAAATCACATTAGAATACTTCAAATAATTCTATCACTCAATTAATATCATTAGTTGAATTTTTTTCTTGGAAAAATTCCCACAAAAATCATCATGATCCCACCCTTGGGAGTTTTTTTTAATTTTTTAAAAATGCCAAAATCTGCTCTAGAAACCGCAATTCTTAAAATTTCTCAATGAAAATCACATTAGAATACTTCAAATAATTCTATCAATCAATTAATATCATTAGTTGAATTATTTTCTTGGAAAAATTCCCACAAAAATCATCATGATCCCACCCTTGGGAGTTTTTTTTAATTTTTTAAAAATGCCAAAATCTGCTCTAGAAACCGCAATTCTTAAAATTTCTCAATGAAAATCACATTAGAATACTTCAAATAATTCTACCAATCAATTAATATCATTAGTTGAATTTGTTTCTTGGAAAAATTCCCACCAAAAATCATCATGATCCCACCCTTGGGAGTTTTTTTTTTAATTTTTTAAAAATGCCAAAATCTGCTCTAGAAAGCGCAATTCTTAAAATTTCTCAATGAAAATCACATTAGAATACTTCAAATAATTCTACCAATCAATTAATATCATTAGTTGAATTTTTTTCTTGGAAAAATTCGCACAAAAATCATCATGATCCAACCCTTGGGAGTTTTTTTTTAATTTTTTAAAAATGCCAAAATCTGCTCTAGAAACCGCAATTCTTAAAATTTCTCAATGAAAATCACATTAGAATACTTCAGATAATTCTATCAATCAATTAATATCATTAGCTGAATTTTTTTCTTGGAAAAATTCCCACAAAAATCATCATGATCCCACCCTTGGGAGTTTTTTTTTTAATTTTTTAAAAATGCCAAATCTGCTCTAGAAATCGCAATTCTTAAAATTTCTCAATGAAAATCACATTAGAATACTTCAAATAATTCTACCAATCAATTAATATCATTAGTTGAATTTTTTTCTTGGAAAAATTCCCACCAAAAATCATCATGATCCCACCCTTGGGAGTTTTTTTTTAATTTTTAAAAAATGCCAAAATCTGCTCTAGAAGCCGCGATTCTTAAAATTTCTCAATGAAAATCACATTAGAATACTTCAAATAATTCTATCACTCAATTAATATCATTAGTTGAATTTTTTTCTTGGAAAAATTCCCACAAAAATCATCATGATCCCACCCTTGGGAGTTTTTTTTTAATTTTTAAAAAATGCCAAAATCTGCTCTAGAAAGCGCAATTCTTAAAATTTCTCAATGAAAATCACATTAGAATACTTCAAATAATTCTACCAATCAATTAATATCATTAGTTGAATTTTTTTCTTGGAAAAGTTCCCACCAAAAATCATCATGATCCCACCCTTGGGAGTTTTTTTTAATTTTTAAAAATGCCAAAATCTGCTCTAGAAGCCGCAATTCTTCAAATTTCTCAATGAAAATCACATTAGAATACTTCAAATAATTCTACCAATCAATTAATATCATTAGTTGAATTTTTTTCTTGGAAAAATTCCCACCAAAACTTATCATGATCCCACCCTTGGGAGTTTTTTTTTTTAATTTTTTAAAAATGCCAAAATCTGCTCTAGAAACCGCAATTCTTAAAATTTCTCAATGAAAATCACATTAGAATACTTCAAATAATTCTATCAATCAATTAATATCATTAGTTGAATTTTTTTCTTGGAAAAATTCCCACAAAAATCATCATGATCCCACCCTTGGGAGTTTTTTTTAATTTTTTAAAAATGCCAAAATCTGCTCTAGAAAACGCAATTCTTAAAATTTCTCAATGAAAATCACATTAGAATACTTCAAATAATTCTATCAATCAATTAATATCATTAGTTGATTTTTTTTCTTGGAAAAATACCCACAAAAATCATCATGATCCCACCCTTGGGAGTTTTTTTTAATTTTTTAAAAATGCCAAAATCTGCTCTAGAAACCGCAATTCTTAAAATTTCTCAATGAAAATCACATTAGAATACTTCAAATAATTCTATCAATCAATTAATATCATTAGCTGATTTTTTTTCTTGGAAAAATTCCCACAAAAATCATCATGATCCCACCCTTGGGAGTTTTTTTTTAATTTTTTAAAAATGCCAAAATCTGCTCTAGAAACCGCAATTCTTAAAATTTCTCAATGAAAATCACATTAGAATACTTCAAATAATTCTATCAAGCAATTAATATCATTAGTTGAATTATTTTCTTGGAAAAATTCCCACAAAAATCATCATGATCCCACCCTTGGGAGTTTTTTTATTTTTTAAAAATGCTAAAATCTGCTCTAGAAACCGCAATTCTTAAAATTTCTCAATGAAAATCACATTAGAATACTTCAAATAATTCTATCAAGCAATTAATATCATTAGTTGAATTATTTTCTTGGAAAAATTCCCACAAAAATCATCATGATCCCACCCTTGGGAGTTTTTTTTTAATTTTTTAAAAATGCCAAAATCTGCTCTAGAAACCGCAATTCTTAAAATTTCTCAATGAAAATCACATTAGAATACTTCAGATAATTCTATCAATCAATTAATATCATTAGTTGAATTTTTTTCTTGGAAAAATTCCCACCAAAACTCATCATGATCCAACCCTTGGGAGTTTTTTTTTAATTTTTTAAAAATGCCAAAATCTGCTCTAGAAACCGCAATTCTTAAAATTTCTCAATGAAAATCACATTAGAATACTTCAAATAATTCTATCAATCAATTAATATCATTAGTTGAATTTTTTTCTTGGAAAAATTCCCACAAAAATCATCATGATCCCACCCTTGGGAGTTTTTTTTTAATTTTTTAAAAATGCCAAAATCTGCTCTAGAAACCGCAATTCTTAAAATTTCTCAATGAAAATCACATTAGAATACTTCAAATAATTCTATCAATCAATTAATATCATTAGTTGAATTATTTTCTTGGAAAAATTCCCACAAAAATCATCATGATCCCACCCTTGGGAGTTTTTTTTTTTAATTTTTTAAAAATGCCAAAATCTGCTCTAGAAAGCGCAATTCTTAAAATTTCTCAATGAAAATCACATTAGAATACTTCAAATAATTCTACCAATCAATTAGTATCATTAGTTGAATTATTTTCTTGGAAAAATTCCCACCAAAAATCATCATGATCCCACCCTTGGGAGTTTTTTTTTAATTTTTTAAAAATGCCAAAATCTGCTCTAGAAGCCGCAATTCTTAAAATTTCTCAATGAAAATCACATTAGAATACTTCAAATAATTCTATCAATCAATTAATATCATTAGTTGAATTATTTTCTTGGAAAAATTCCCACAAAAATCATCATGATCCCACCCTTGGGAGTTTTTTTTAATTTTTTAAAAATGCCAAAATCTGCTCTAGAAACCGCAATTCTTAAAATTTCTCAATGAAAATCACATTAGAATACTTCAAATAATTCTATCAATCAATTAATATCATTAGTTGAATTTGTTTCTTGGAAAAATTCCCACCAAAAATCATCATGATCCCACCCTTGGGAGTTTTTTTTTTTAATTTTTTAAAAATGCCAAAATCTGCTCTAGAAACCGCAATTCTTAAAATTTCTCAATGAAAATCACATTAGAATACTTCAAATAATTCTACCAGTCAATTAATATCATTAGTTGAATTTTTTTCTTGGAAAAATTCGCACAAAAATCATCATGATCCCACCCTTGGGAGTTTTTTTTTAATTTTTTAAAAATGCCAAAATCTGCTCTAGAAACCGCAATTCTTAAAATTTCTCAATGAAAATCACATTAGAATACTTCAGATAATTCTATCAATCAATTAATATCATTAGTTGAATTTTTTTCTTGGAAAAATTCCCACAAAAATCATTATGATCCCACCCTTGGGAGTTTTTTTTTAATTTTTTAAAAATGCCAAAATCTGCTCTAGAAATCGCAATTCTTAAAATTTCTCAATGAAAATCACATTAGAATACTTCAAATAATTCTACCAATCAATTAATATCATTAGTTGAATTTTTTTCTTGGAAAAATTCCCACCAAAAATCATCATGATCCCACCCTTGGGAGTTTTTTTTTAATTTTTAAAAAATGCCAAAATCTGCTCTAGAAGCCGCGATTCTTAAAATTTCTCAATGAAAATCACATTAGAATACTTCAAATAATTCTATCACTCAATTAATATCATTAGTTGAATTTTTTTCTTGGAAAAATTCCCACAAAAATCATCATGATCCCACCCTTGGGAGTTTTTTTTTAATTTTTAAAAAATGCCAAAATCTGCTCTAGAAAGCGCAATTCTTAAAATTTCTCAATGAAAATCACATTAGAATACTTCAAATAATTCTACCAATCAATTAATATCATTAGTTGAATTTTTTTCTTGGAAAAGTTCCCACCAAAAATCATCATGATCCCACCCTTGGGAGTTTTTTTTAATTTTTAAAAATGCCAAAATCTGCTCTAGAAGCCGCAATTCTTCAAATTTCTCAATGAAAATCACATTAGAATACTTCAAATAATTCTACCAATCAACTAATATCATTAGTTGAATTTTTTTCTTGGAAAAATTCCCACCAAAACTTATCATGATCCCACCCTTGGGAGTTTTTTTTTTAATTTTTTAAAAATGCCAAAATCTGCTCTAGAAACCGCAATTCTTAAAATTTCTCAATGAAAATCACATTAGAATACTTCAAATAATTCTATCAATCAATTAATATCATTAGCTGATTTTTTTTCTTGGAAAAATTCCCACAAAAATCATCATGATCCCACCCTTGGGAGTTTTTTTTAATTTTTTAAAAATGCCAAAATCTGCTCTAGAAACCGCAATTCTTAAAATTTCTCAATGAAAATCACATTAGAATACTTCAAATAATTCTATCAAGCAATTAATATCATTAGTTGAATTATTTTCTTGGAAAAATTCCCACAAAAATCATCATGATCCCACCCTTGGGAGTTTTTTTATTTTTTAAAAATGCTAAAATCTGCTCTAGAAACCGCAATTCTTAAAATTTCTCAATGAAAATCACATTAGAATACTTCAAATAATTCTATCAAGCAATTAATATCATTAGTTGAATTATTTTCTTGGAAAAATTCCCACAAAAATCATCATGATCCCACCCTTGGGAGTTTTTTTTTAATTTTTTAAAAATGCCAAAATCTGCTCTAGAAACCGCAATTCTTAAAATTTCTCAATGAAAATCACATTAGAATACTTCAAATAATTCTATCAATCAATTAATATCATTAGTTGAATTTTTTTCTTGGAAAAATTCCCACCAAAACTCATCATGATCCAACCCTTGGGAGTTTTTTTTTAATTTTTTAAAAATGCCAAAATCTGCTCTAGAAACCGCAATTCTTAAAATTTCTCAATGAAAATCACATTAGAATACTTCAAATAATTCTATCAATCAATTAATATCATTAGTTGAATTTTTTTCTTGGAAAAATTCCCACAAAAATCATCATGATCCCACCCTTGGGAGTTTTTTTTTTTTTTAAAAAATTTTTTAAAAATGCCAAAATCTGCTCTAGAAACCGCAATTCTTAAAATTTCTCAATGAAAATCACATTAGAATACTTCAAATAATTCTATCAATCAATTAATATCATTAGTTGAATTATTTTCTTGGAAAAATTCCCACAAAAATCATCATGATCCCACCCTTGGGAGTTTTTTTTTTAATTTTTTAAAAATGCCAAAATCTGCTCTAGAAAGCGCAATTCTTAAAATTTCTCAATGAAAATTACATTAGAATACTTCAAATAATTCTATCAATCAATTAATATCATTAGTTGAATTATTTTCTTGGAAAAATTCCCACAAAAATCATCATGATCCCACCCTTGGGAGTTTTTTTTTTAATTTTTTAAAAATGCCAAAATCTGCTCTAGAAAGCGCAATTCTTAAAATTTCTCAATGAAAATCACATTAGAATACTTCAAATAATTCTACCAATCAATTAGTATCATTAGTTGAATTATTTTCTTGGAAAAATTCCCACCAAAAATCATCATGATCCCACCCTTGGGAGTTTTTTTTTAATTTTTTAAAAATGCCAAAATCTGCTCTAGAAACCGCAATTCTTAAAATTTCTCAATGAAAATCACATTAGAATACTTCAAATAATTCTATCAATCAATTAATATCATTAGTTGAATTTGTTTCTTGGAAAAATTCCCACCAAAAATCATCATGATCCCACCCTTGGGAGTTTTTTTTTTAATTTTTTAAAAATGCCAAAATCTGCTCTAGAAACCGCAATTCTTAAAATTTCTCAATGAAAATCACATTAGAATACTTCAAATAATTCTACCAGTCAATTAATATCATTAGTTGAATTTTTTTCTTGGAAAAATTCGCACAAAAATCATCATGATCCCAACCTTGGGAGTTTTTTTTTAATTTTTTAAAAATGCCAAAATCTGCTCTAGAAACCGCAATTCTTAAAATTTCTCAATGAAAATCACATTAGAATACTTCAGATAATTCTATCAATCAATTAATATCATTAGTTGAATTTTTTTCTTGGAAAAATTCCCACAAAAATCATCATGATCCCACCCTTGGGAGTTTTTTTTTAATTTTTTAAAAATGCCAAAATCTGCTCTAGAAATCGCAATTCTTAAAATTTCTCAATGAAAATCACATTAGAATACTTCAAATAATTCTACCAATCAATTAATATCATTAGTTGAATTTTTTTCTTGGAAAAATTCCCACCAAAAATCATCATGATCCCACCCTTGGGAGTTTTTTTTTAATTTTTAAAAAATGCCAAAATCTGCTCTAGAAGCCGCGATTCTTAAAATTTCTCAATGAAAATCACATTAGAATACTTCAAATAATTCTATCACTCAATTAATATCATTAGTTGAATTTTTTTCTTGGAAAAATTCCCACAAAAATCATCATGATCCCACCCTTGGGAGTTTTTTTTTAATTTTTAAAAAATGCCAAAATCTGCTCTAGAAAGCGCAATTCTTAAAATTTCTCAATGAAAATCACATTAGAATACTTCAAATAATTCTACCAATCAATTAATATCATTAGTTGAATTTTTTTCTCGGAAAAGTTCCCACCAAAAATCATCATGATCCCACCCTTGGGAGTTTTTTTTTAATTTTTAAAAATGCCAAAATCTGCTCTAGAAGCCGCAATTCTTCAAATTTCTCAATGAAAATCACATTAGAATACTTCAAATAATTCTACCAATCAATTAATATCATTAGTTGAATTTTTTTCTTGGAAAAATTCCCACCAAAACTTATCATGATCCCACCCTTGGGAGTTTTTTTTTTAATTTTTTAAAAATGCCAAAATCTGCTCTAGAAACCGCAATTCTTAAAATTTCTCAATGAAAATCACATTAGAATACTTCAAATAATTCTATCAATCAATTAATATCATTAGTTGAATTTTTTTCTTGGAAAAATTCCCACAAAAATCATCATGATCCCACCCTTGGGAGTTTTTTTTAATTTTTTAAAAATGCCAAAATCTGCTCTAGAAACCGCAATTCTTAAAATTTCTCAATGAAAATCACATTAGAATACTTCAAATAATTCTACCAATCAATTAATATCATTAGTTGAATTTTTTTCTTGGAAAAATTCCCACCAAAACTCATCATGATCCCACCCTTGGGAGTTTTTTTTAATTTTTAAAAAATAACAAAATCTGCTCTAGAAACCGCAATTCTTAAAATTTCTCAATGAAAATCACATTAGAATACTTCAAATAATTCTACCAATCAATTAATATCATTAGTTGAATTTTTTTCTTGGAAAAATTCCCACCAAAAATCATCGTGATCCCACCCTTGGGAGTTTTTTTTTAATTTTTTAAAAATGCCAAAATCTGCTCTAAAAACCGCAATTCTTAAAATTTCTTAATGAAAATCACATTAGAATATTTCAAATAATTCTATCAATCAATTAATATCATTAGTTGAATTTTTTTCTTGGAAAAAATCCCACCAAAAATCATCATGATCCCACCCTTGGGTTTTTTTTTAATTTTTTAAAAATGCCAAAATCTGCTCTAGAAACCGCAATTCTTAAAATTTCTCAATGAAAATCACATTAGAATACTTCAAATAATTCTATCAATCAATTAATATCATTAGTTGAATTTGTTTCTTGGAAAAATTCCCACCAAAAATCATCATGATCCCACCCTTGGGAGTTTTTTTTTTAATTTTTTAAAAATGCCAAAATCTGCTCTAGAAACCGCAATTCTTAAAATTTCTCAATGAAAATCACATTAGAATACTTCAAATAATTCTACCAGTCAATTAATATCATTAGTTGAATTTTTTTCTTGGAAAAATTCGCACAAAAATCATCATGATCCCACCCTTGGGAGTTTTTTTTTAATTTTTTAAAAATGCCAAAATCTGCTCTAGAAACCGCAATTCTTAAAATTTCTCAATGAAAATCACATTAGAATACTTCAGATAATTCTATCAATCAATTAATATCATTAGTTGAATTTTTTTCTTGGAAAAATTCCCACAAAAATCATCATGATCCCACCCTTGGGAGTTTTTTTTTAATTTTTTAAAAATGCCAAAATCTGCTCTAGAAATCGCAATTCTTAAAATTTCTCAATGAAAATCACATTAGAATACTTCAAATAATTCTACCAATCAATTAATATCATTAGTTGAATTTTTTTCTTGGAAAAATTCCCACCAAAAATCATCATGATCCCACCCTTGGGAGTTTTTTTTTTAATTTTTAAAAAATGCCAAAATCTGCTCTAGAAGCCGCGATTCTTAAAATTTCTCAATGAAAATCACATTAGAATACTTCAAATAATTCTATCACTCAATTAATATCATTAGTTGAATTTTTTTCTTGGAAAAATTCCCACAAAAATCATCATGATCCCACCCTTGGGAGTTTTTTTTTAATTTTTAAAAAATGCCAAAATCTGCTCTAGAAAGCGCAATTCTTAAAATTTCTCAATGAAAATCACATTAGAATACTTCAAATAATTCTACCAATCAATTAATATCATTAGTTGAATTTTTTTCTTGGAAAAATTCCCACAAAAATCATCATGATCCCACCCTTGGGAGTTTTTTTTAATTTTTAAAAATGCCAAAATCTGCTCTAGAAGCCGCAATTCTTCAAATTTCTCAATGAAAATCACATTAGAATACTTCAAATAATTCTACCAATCAATTAATATCATTAGTTGAATTTTTTTCTTGGAAAAATTCCCACCAAAACTTATCATGATCCCACCCTTGGGAGTTTTTTTTTTAATTTTTTAAAAATGCCAAAATCTGCTCTAGAAACCGCAATTCTTAAAATTTCTCAATGAAAATCACATTAGAATACTTCAAATAATTCTATCAATCAATTAATATCATTAGTTGAATTTTTTTCTTGGAAAAATTCCCACAAAAATCATCATGATCCCACCCTTGGGAGTTTTTTTTAATTTTTTAAAAATGCCAAAATCTGCTCTAGAAACCGCAATTCTTAAAATTTCTCAATGAAAATCACATTAGAATACTTCAAATAATTCTACCAATCAATTAATATCATTAGTTGAATTTTTTTCTTGGAAAAATTCCCACCAAAACTCATCATGATCCCACCCTTGGGAGTTTTTTTTAATTTTTAAAAAATAACAAAATCTGCTCTAGAAACCGCAATTCTTAAAATTTCTCAATGAAAATCACATTAGAATACTTCAAATAATTCTACCAATCAATTAATATCATTAGTTGAATTTTTTTCTTGGAAAAATTCCCACCAAAAATCATCGTGATCCCACCCTTGGGAGTTTTTTTTTAATTTTTTAAAAATGCCAAAATCTGCTCTAAAAACCGCAATTCTTAAAATTTCTTAATGAAAATCACATTAGAATATTTCAAATAATTCTATCAATCAATTAATATCATTAGTTGAATTTTTTTCTTGGAAAAAATCCCACCAAAAATCATCATGATCCCACCCTTGGGTTTTTTTTAATTTTTTAAAAATGCCAAAATCTGCTCTAGAAACCGCAATTCTTAAAATTTCTCAATGAAAATCACATTAGAATACTTCAAATAATTCTATCAATCAATTAATATCATTAGTTGAATTTGTTTCTTGGAAAAATTCCCACCAAAAATCATCATGATCCCACCCTTGGGAGTTTTTTTTTAATTTTTTAAAAATGCCAAAATCTGCTCTAGAAACCGCAATTCTTAAAATTTCTCAATGAAAATCACATTAGAATACTTCAAATAATTCTATCAATCAATTAATATCATTAGTTGAATTTGTTTCTTGGAAAAATTCCCACCAAAAATCATCATGATCCCACCCTTGGGAGTTTTTTTTTTAATTTTTTAAAAATGCCAAAATCTGCTCTAGAAACCGCAATTCTTAAAATTTCTCAATGAAAATCACATTAGAATACTTCAAATAATTCTACCAATCAATTAATATCATTAGTTGAATTTGTTTCTTGGAAAAATTCATGATCCACCCTTGGGAGTTTTTTTTTTAAAATCATCATGATCCCACCCTTGGGAGTTTTTTTTTTAATTTTTTAAAAATGCCAAAATCTGCTCTAGAAACCGCAATTCTTAAAATTTCTCAATGAAAATCACATTAGAATACTTCAAATAATTCTACCAATCAATTAATATCATTAGTTGAATTTTTTTCTTGGAAAAATTCCCACCAAAAATCATCATGATCCCACCCTTGGGAGTTTTTTAATTTTTTAAAAATGCCAAAATCTGCTCTAAAAACCGCAATTCTTAAAATTTCTCAATGAAAATCACATTAGAATACTTCAAATAATTCTACCAATCAATTAATATCATTAGTTGAATTTTTTTCTTGGAAAAATTCCCACCAAAACTCATCATGATCCCACCCTTGGGAGTTTTTTTTAATTTTTAAAAAATAACAAAATCTGCTCTAGAAACCGCAATTCTTAAAATTTCTCAATGAAAATCACATTAGAATACTTCAAATAATTCTATCAATCAATTAATATCATTAGTTGAATTTTTTTCTTGGAAAAATTCCCACCAAAAATCATCATGATCCCACCCTTGGGAGTTTTTTAATTTTTTAAAAATGCCAAAATCTGCTCTAGAAACCGCAATTCTTAAAATTTCTCAATGAAAATCACATTAGAATACTTCAAATAATTCTATCAATCAATTAATATCATTAGTTGAATTTTTTTCTTGGAAAAATTCCCACCAAAAATCATCATGATCCCACCCTTGGGAGTTTTTAAATTTTTTAAAAATGCCAAAATCTGCTCTAGAAACCGCAATTCTTAAAATTTCTCAATGAAAATCACATTAGAATACTTCAAATAATTCTATCAATCAATTAATATCATTAGTTGAATTTGTTTCTTGGAAAAATTCCCACCAAAAATCATCATGATCCCACCCTTGGGAGTTTTTTTTTTAATTTTTTAAAAATGCCAAAATCTGCTCTAGAAACCGCAATTCTTAAAATTTCTCAATGAAAATCACATTAGAATACTTCAAATAATTCTACCAATCAATTAATATCATTAGTTGAATTTGTTTCTTGGAAAAATTCCCACCAAAAATCATCATGATCCCACCCTTGGGAGTTTTTTTTTTAATTTTTTAAAAATGCCAAAATCTGCTCTAGAAACCGCAATTCTTAAAATTTCTCAATGAAAATCACATTAGAATACTTCAAATAATTCTACCAATCAATTAATATCATTAGTTGAATTATTTTCTTGGAAAAATTCGCACAAAAATCATCATGATCCCACCCTTGGGAGTTTTTTTTTTAATTTTTTAAAAATGCCAAAATCTGCTCTAGAAACCGCAATTCTTAAAATTTATCAATGAAAATCACATTAGAATACTTCAAATAATTCTACCAATCAATTAATATCATTAGTTGAATTTTTTTCTTGGAAAAATTCCCACCAAAAATCATCATGATCCCACCCTTGGGAGTTTTTTTTTTAATTTTTTAAAAATGCCAAAATCTGCTCTAAAAACCGCAATTCTTAAAATTTCTCAATGAAAATCACATTAGAATACTTCAAATAATTCTATCAATCAATTAATATCATTAGTTGAATTTTTTTCTTGGAAAAATTCCCACCAAAAATCATCATGATCCCACCCTTGGGAGTTTTTTAATTTTTTAAAAATGCCAAAATCTGCTCTAAAAACCGCAATTCTTAAAATTTCTCAATGAAAATCACATTAGAATACTTCAAATAATTCTACCAATCAATTAATATCATTAGTTGAATTTTTTTCTTGGAAAAATTCCCACCAAAACTCATCATGATCCCACCCTTGGGAGTTTTTTTTAATTTTTAAAAAATAACAAAATCTGCTCTAGAAACCGCAATTCTTAAAATTTCTCAATGAAAATCACATTAGAATACTTCAAATAATTCTATCAATCAATTAATATCATTAGTTGAATTTTTTTCTTGGAAAAATTCCCACCAAAAATCATCATGATCCCACCCTTGGGAGTTTTTTAATTTTTTAAAAATGCCAAAATCTGCTCTAGAAACCGCAATTCTTAAAATTTCTCAATGAAAATCACATTAGAATACTTCAAATAATTCTATCAATCAATTAATATCATTAGTTGAATTTTTTTCTTGGAAAAATTCCCACCAAAAATCATCATGATCCCACCCTTGGGAGTTTTTTAATTTTTTAAAAATGCCAAAATCTGCTCTAGAAACCGCAATTCTTAAAATTTCTCAATGAAAATCACATTAGAATACTTCAAATAATTCTATCAATCAATTAATATCATTAGTTGAATTTGTTTCTTGGAAAAATTCCCACCAAAAATCATCATGATCCCACCCTTGGGAGTTTTTTTTTTAATTTTTTAAAAATGCCAAAATCTGCTCTAGAAACCGCAATTCTTAAAATTTCTCAATGAAAATCACATTAGAATACTTCAAATAATTCTACCAATCAATTAATATCATTAGTTGAATTTGTTTCTTGGAAAAATTCCCACCAAAAATCATCATGATCCCACCCTTGGGAGTTTTTTTTTTTAATTTTTTAAAAATGCCAAAATCTGCTCTAGAAACCGCAATTCTTAAAATTTCTCAATGAAAATCACATTAGAATACTTCAAATAATTCTACCAATCAATTAATATCATTAGTTGAATTTTTTTCTTGGAAAAATTCGCACAAAAATCATCATGATCCCACCCTTGGGAGTTTTTTAATTTTTTAAAAATGCCAAAATCTGCTCTAGAAACCGCAATTCTTAAAATTTCTCAATGAAAATCACATTAGAATACTTCAAATAATTCTATCAATCAATTAATATCATTAGTTGAATTTTTTTCTTGGAAAAATTCCCACCAAAAATCATCATGATCCCACCCTTGGGAGTTTTTTAATTTTTTAAAAATGCCAAAATCTGCTCTAGAAACCGCAATTCTTAAAATTTCTCAATGAAAATCACATTAGAATACTTCAAATAATTCTATCAATCAATTAATATCATTAGTTGAATTTGTTTCTTGGAAAAATTCCCACCAAAAATCATTATGATCCCACCCTTGGGAGTTTTTTTTTAATTTTTTAAAAATGCCAAAATCTGCTCTAGAAACCGCAATTCTTAAAATTTCTCAATGAAAATCACATTAGAATACTTCAAATAATTCTACCAATCAATTAATATCATTAGTTGAATTTTTTTCTTGGAAAAATTCGCACAAAAATCATCATGATCCCACCCTTGGGAGTTTTTTTTTAATTTTTTAAAAATGCCAAAATCTGCTCTAGAAACCGCAATTCTTAAAATTCCTCAATGAAAATCACATTAGAATACTTCAAATAATTCTATCAATCAATTAATATCATTAGTTGAATTTTTTTCTTGGAAAAATTCCCACAAAAATCATCATGATCCCACCCTTGGGAGTTTTTTTTTAATTTTTTAAAAATGCCAAAATCTGCTCTAGAAATCGCAATTCTTAAAATTTCTCAATGAAAATCACATTAGAATACTTCAAATAATTCTACCAATCAATTAATATCATTAGTTGAATTTTTTTCTTGGAAAAATTCCCACCAAAAATCATCATGATCCCACCCTTGGGAGTTTTTTTTTAATTTTTAAAAAATGCCAAAATCTGCTCTAGAAGCCGCGATCCTTAAAATTTCTCAATGAAAATCACATTAGAATACTTCAAATAATTCTATCACTCAATTAATATCATTAGTTGAATTTTTTTCTTGGAAAAATTCCCACAAAAATCATCATGATCCCACCCTTGGGAGTTTTTTTTAATTTTTAAAAAATGCCAAAATCTGCTCTAGAAACCGCAATTCTTAAAATTTCTCAATGAAAATCACATTAGAATACTTCAAATAATTCTACCAATCAATTAATATCATTAGTTGAATTATTTACTTGGAAAAATTCCCACAAAAATCATCATGATCCCACCCTTGGGAGTTTTTTTTAATTTTTTAAAAATGCCAAAATCTGCTCTAGAAACCGCAATTCTTAAAATTTCTCAATGAAAATCACATTAGAATACTTCAAATAATTCTACCAATTAATTAATATCATTAGTTGAATTTTTTCTTGGAAAAATTCCCACCAAAACTCATCATGATCCCACCCTTGGGAGTTTTTTTTTTAATTTTTTAAAAATGCCAAAATCTGCTCTAAAAACCGCAATTCTTAAAATTTCTCAATGAAAATCACATTAGAATACTTCAAATAATTCTACCAATCAATTAATATCATTAGCTGAATTTTTTTCTTGGAAAAATTCCCACCAAAACTTATCATGATCCCACCCTTGGGAGTTTTTTTTTTTAATTTTTTAAAAATGCCAAAATCTGCTCTAGAAACCGCAATTCTTAAAATTTCTCAATGAAAATCACATTAGAATACTTCAAATAATTCTATCAATCAATTAATATCATTAGTTGAATTTTTTTCTTGGAAAAATTCCCACAAAAATCATCATGATCCCACCCTTGGGAGTTTTTTTTAATTTTTTAAAAATGCCAAAATCTGCTCTAGAAACCGCAATTCTTAAAATTTCTCAATGAAAATCACATTAGAATACTTCAAATAATTCTATCAATCAATTAATATCATTAGTTGAATTTTTTTCTTGGAAAAATTCCCACAAAAATCATCATGATCCCACCCTTGGGAGTTTTTTTTAATTTTTTAAAAATGCCAAAATCTGCTCTAGAAACCGCAATTCTTAAAATTTCTCAATGAAAATCACATTAGAATACTTCAAATAATTCTACCAATCAATTAATATCATTAGTTGAATTTTTTTCTTGGAAAAATTCCCACCAAAACTCATCATGATCCCACCCTTGGGAGTTTTTTAATTTTTTAAAAATGCCAAAATCTGCTCTAAAAACCGCAATTCTTAAAATTTCTCAATGAAAATCACATTAGAATACTTCAAATAATTCTACCAATCAATTAATATCATTAGTTGATTTTTTTTCTTGGAAAAATTCCCACCAAAAATCATCATGATCCCACCCTTGGGAGTTTTTTTTTTAATTTTTTAAAAATGCCAAAATCTGCTCTAAAAACCGCAATTCTTAAAATTTCTCAATGAAAATCACATTAGAATACTTCAAATAATTCTACCAATCAATTATTATCATTAGTTGAATTTTTTTCTTGGAAAAATTCCCACCAAAACTCATCATGATCCCACCCTTGGGAGTTTTTTTTAATTTTTAAAAAATAACAAAATCTGCTCTAGAAACCGCAATTCTTAAAATTTCTCAATGAAAATCACATTAGAATACTTCAAATAATTCTACCAATCAATTAATATCATTAGTTGAATTTTTTTCTTGGAAAAATTCCCACCAAAAATCATCATGATCCCACCCTTGGGAGTTTTTTTTTAATTTTTTAAAAATGCCAAAATCTGCTCTAGAAACCGCAATTCTTAAAATTTCTCAATGAAAATCACATTAGAATACTTCAAATAATTCTATCAATCAATTAATATCATTAGTTGAATTTTTTTCTTGGAAAAATTCCCACCAAAAATCATCATGATCCCACCCTTGGGAGTTTTTTAATTTTTTAAAAATGCCAAAATCTGCTCTAAAAACCGCAATTCTTAAAATTTCTCAATGAAAATCACATTAGAATACTTCAAATAATTCTACCAATCAATTAATATCATTAGCTGAATTTTTTTCTTGGAAAAATTCCCACCAAAAATCATCATGACCCCACCCTTGGGAGTTTTTTTTTTAATTTTTTAAAAATGCCAAAATCTGCTCTAGAAACCGCAATTCTTAAAATTTCTCAATGAAAATCACATTAGAATACTTCAAATAATTCTATCAATCAATTAATATCATTAGTTGAATTTTTTTCTTGGAAAAATTCCCACAAAAATCATCATGATCCCACCCTTGGGAGTTTTTTAATTTTTTAAAAATGCCAAAATCTGCTCTAGAAACCGCAATTCTTAAAATTTCTCAATGAAAATCACATTAGAATACTTCAAATAATTCTACCAATCAATTAATATCATTAGTTGAATTTTTTTCTTGGAAAAATTCCCACCAAAACTCATCATGATCCCACCCTTGGGAGTTTTTTTTTTAATTTTTTCAAAAATGCCAAAATCTGCTCTAGAAGCCGCAATTCTTAAAATTTCTCAATGAAAATCACATTAGAATACTTCAAATAATTCTACCAATCAATTAATATCATTAGTTGAATTATTTTCTTGGAAAAATTCCCACAAAAATCATCATGATCCCACCCTTGGGAGTTTTTTTTAATTTTTTAAAAATGCCAAAATCTGCTCTAGAAACCGCAATTCTTAAAATTTCTCAATGAAAATCACATTAGAATACTTCAAATAATTCTACCAATCAATTAATATCATTAGTTGAATTTTTTTCTTGGAAAAATTCCCACCAAAAATCATCATGATCCCACCCTTGGGAGTTTTTTTTTTAATTTTTTAAAAATGCCAAAATCTGCTCTAAAAACCGCAATTCTTAAAATTTCTCAATGAAAATCACATTAGAATACTTCAAATAATTCTATCAATCAATTAATATCATTAGTTGAATTTTTTTCTTGGAAAAATTCCCACCAAAAATCATCATGATCCCACCCTTGGGAGTTTTTTAATTTTTTAAAAATGCCAAAATCTGCTCTAAAAACCGCAATTCTTAAAATTTCTCAATGAAAATCACATTAGAATACTTCAAATAATTCTACCAATCAATTAATATCATTAGCTGAATTTTTTTCTTGGAAAAATTCCCACCAAAAATCATCATGACCCCACCCTTGGGAGTTTTTTTTTTAAATTTTTTAAAAATGCCAAAATCTGCTCTAGAAACCGCAATTCTTAAAATTTCTCAATGAAAATCACATTAGAATACTTCAAATAATTCTATCAATAAATTAATATCATTAGTTGAATTTTTTTCTTGGAAAAATTCCCACCAAAAATCATCAAGATCCCACCCTTGGGAGTTTTTTTTTTAATTTTTTAAAAATGCCAAAATCTGCTCTAAAAACCGCAATTCTTAAAATTTCTCAATGAAAATCACATTAGAATACTTCAAATAATTCTATCAATCAATTAATATCATTAGTTGAATTTTTTTCTTGGAAAAATTCCCACCAAAAATCATCATGATCCCACCCTTGGGAGTTTTTTAATTTTTTAAAAATGCCAAAATCTGCTCTAAAAACCGCAATTCTTAAAATTTCTCAATGAAAATCACATTAGAATACTTCAAATAATTCTACCAATCAATTAATATCATTAGCTGAATTTTTTTCTTGGAAAAATTCCCACAAAAATCATCATGATCCCACCCTTGGGAGTTTTTTAATTTTTTAAAAATGCCAAAATCTGCTCTAGAAACCGCAATTCTTAAAATTTCTCAATGAAAATCACATTAGAATACTTCAAATAATTCTATCAATAAATTAATATCATTAGTTGAATTTTTTTCTTGGAAAAATTCCCACCAAAAATCATCATGATCCCACCCTTGGGAGTTTTTTTTAATTTTTTAAAAATGCCAAAATCTGCTCTAGAAACCGCAATTCTTAAAATTTCTCAATGAAAATCACATTAGAATACTTCAAATAATTCTATCAATCAATTAATATCATTAGTTGAATTATTTTCTTGGAAAAATTCCCACAAAAATCATCATGATCCCACCCTTGGGAGTTTTTTTTAATTTTTTAAAAATGCCAAAATCTGCTCTAGAAACCGCAATTCTTAAAATTTCTCAATGAAAATCACATTAGAATACTTCAAATAATTCTACCAATCAATTAATATCATTAGTTGAATTTTTTTCTTGGAAAAATTCCCACCAAAAATCATCATGATCCCACCCTTGGGAGTTTTTTTTTTAATTTTTTAAAAATGCCAAAATCTGCTCTAGAAACCGCAATTCTTAAAATTTCTCAATGAAAGTCACATTAGAATACTTCAAATAATTCTACCAATCAATTAATATCATTAGTTGAATTTTTTTCTTGGAAAAATTCCCACCAAAAATCATCATGATCCCACCCTTGGGAGTTTTTTTTTAATTTTTTAAAAATGCCAAAATCTGCTCTAGAAACCGCAATTCTTAAAATTTCTCAATGAAAATCACATTAGAATACTTCAAATAATTCTACCAATCAATTAATATCATTAGTTGAATTTTTTTCTTGGAAAAATTCCCACAAAAATCATCATGATCCCACCCTTGGGAGTTTTTTTTAATTTTTTAAAAATGCCAAAATCTGCTCTAGAAACCGCAATTCTTAAAATTTCTCAATGAAAATCACATTAGAATACTTCAAATAATTCTATCAATCAATTAATATCATTAGTTGAATTATTTTCTTGGAAAAATTCCAACAAAAATCATCATGATCCCACCCTTGGGAGTTTTTTTTTAATTTTTTAAAAATGCCAAAATCTGCTCTAGAAACCGCAATTCTTAAAATTTCTCAATGAAAATCACATTAGAATACTTCAAATAATTCTATCAATCAATTAATATCATTAGTTGATTTTTTTTCTTGGAAAAATTCCCACCAAAAATCATCATGATCCCACCCTTGGGAGTTTTTTTTAATTTTTTAAAAATGCCAAAATCTGCTCTAAAAACCGCAATTCTTAAAATTTCTCAATGAGAATCACATTAGAATACTTCAAATAATTCTACCAATCAATTAATATCATTAGTTGAATTTTTTTCTTGGAAAAATTCCCACCAAAAATCATCATGATCCCACCCTTGGGAGTTTTTTTTTAATTTTTTAAAAATGCCAAAATCTGCTCTAAAAACCGCAATTCTTAAAATTTCTCAATGAAAATCACATTAGAATACTTCAAATAATTCTATCAATCAATTAATATCATTAGTTGAATTTTTTTCTTGGAAAAATTCCCACCAAAAATCATCATGATCCCACCCTTGGGAGTTTTTTTTTTTAATTTTTTAAAAATGCCAAAATCTGCTCTAAAAACCGCAATTCTTAAAATTTCTCAATGAAAATCACATTAGAATACTTCAAATAATTCTACCAATCAATTAATATCATTAGTTGAATTTGTTTCTTGGAAAAATTCCCACCAAAACTCATCATAATCCCACCCTTGGGAGTTTTTTTTTAATTTTTTAAAAATGCCAAAATCTGCTCTAAAAACCGCAATTCTTAAAATTTCTCAATGAAAATCACATTAGAATACTTCAAATAATTCTACCAATCAATTAATATCATTAGTTGAATTATTTTCTTGGAAAAATTCCCACCAAAAATCATCATGATCCCACCCTTGGGGTTTTTTTTTAATTTTTAAAAAATGCCAAAATCTGCTCTAGAAACCGCAATTCTTAAAATTTCTCAATGAAAATCAAATTAGAATACTTCAAATAATTCTACCAATCAATTAATATCATTAGTTGAATTTTTTTCTTGGAAAAATTCCCACCAAAAATCATCATGATCCCACCCTTGGGAGTTTTTTTTTAATTTTTTAAAAATGCCAAAATCTGCTCTAAAAACCGCAATTCTTAAAATTTCTCAATGAAAATCACATTAGAATACTTCAAATAATTCTATCAATCAATTAATATCATTAGTTGAATTATTTTCTTGAAAAAATTCCCACAAAAATCATCATGATCCCACCCTTGGGAGTTTTTTAATTTTTTAAAAATGCCAAAATCTGCTCTAAGAACCGCAATTCTTAAAATTTCTCAATGAAAATCACATTAGAATACTTCAAATAATTCTACCAATCAATTAATATCATTAGTTGAATTTTTTTCTTGGAAAAATTCCCACCAAAAATCATCATGATCCCACCCTTGGGAGTTTTTTTTTAATTTTTTAAAAATGCCAAAATCTGCTCTAAAAACCGCAATTCTTAAAATTTCTCAATGAAAATCACATTAGAATACTTCAAATAATTCTATCAATCAATTAATATTATTAGTTGAATTATTTTCTTGAAAAAATTCCCACAAAAATCATCATGATCCCACCCTTGGGAGTTTTTTAATTTTTTAAAAATGCCAAAATCTGCTCTAGAAACCGCAATTCTTAAAATTTCTCAATGAAAATCACATTAGAATATTTCAAATAATTCTATCAATCAATTAATATCATTAGTTGAATTTTTTTCTTGGAAAAATTCCCACCAAAAATCATCATGATCCCACCCTTGGGAGTTTTTTTTTAATTTTTTAAAAATGCCAAAATCTGCTCTAGAAACCGCAATTCTTAAAATTTCTCAATGAAAGTCACATTAGAATACTTCAAATAATTCTACCAATCAATTAATATCATTAGTTGAATTTTTTTCTTGGAAAAATTCCCACCAAAAATCATCATGATCCCACCCTTGGGAGTTTTTCTTAATTTTTTAAAAATGCCAAAATCTGCTCTAGAAACCGCAATTCTTAAAATTTCTGAATGAAAATCACATTAGAATACTTCAAATAATTCTACCAATCAATTAGTATCATTAGTTGAATTTGTTTCTTGGAAAACTTCCCACCAAAAATCATCATGATCCCACCCTTGGGAGTTTTTTTTTAATTTTTTAAAAATGCCAAAATCTGCTCTAGAAACCGCAATTCTTAAAATTTCTCAATGAAAATCACATTAGAATACTTCAAATAATTCTACCAATCAATTAATATCATTAGTTGAATTTTTTTCTTGGAAAAATTCCCACAAAAATCATCATGATCCCACCCTTGGGAGTTTTTTTTAATTTTTTAAAAATGCCAAAATCTGCTCTAGAAACCGCAATTCTTAAAATTTCTCAATGAAAATCAAATTAGAATACTTCAAATAATTCTATCAATCAATTAATATCATTAGTTGAATTATTTTCTTGGAAAAATTCCAACAAAAATCATCATGATCCCACCCTTGGGAGTTTTTTTTTAATTTTTTAAAAATGCCAAAATCTGCTCTAGAAAGCGCAATTCTTAAAATTTCTCAATGAAAATCACATTAGAATACTTCAAATAATTCTACCAATCAATTAATATCATTAGTTGATTTTTTTTCTTGGAAAAATTCCCACCAAAAATCATCATGATCCCACCCTTGGGAGTTTTTTTTTAATTTTTTAAAAATGCCAAAATCTGCTCTAAAAACCGCAATTCTTAAAATTTCTCAATGAAAATCACATTAGAATACTTCAAATAATTCTACCAATCAATTAATATCATTAGTTGAATTTGTTTCTTGGAAAAATTCCCACCAAAAATCATCATGATCCCACCCTTGGGAGTTTTTTTTTTAATTTTTTAAAAATGCCAAAATCTGCTCTAAAAACCGCAATTCTTAAAATTTCTCAATGAAAATCACATTAGAATACTTCAAATAATTCTACCATTCAATTAATATCATTAGTTGAATTTTTTTCTTGGAAAAATTCCCACAAAAATCATCATGATCCCACCCCTGGGAGTTTTTTTTTTTAATTTTTTAAAAATGCCAAAATCTGCTCTAAAAACCGCAATTCTTAAAATTTCTCAATGAAAATCACATTAGAATACTTCAAATAATTCTACCAATCAATTAATATCATTAGTTGAATTTGTTTCTTGGAAAAATTCCCACCAAAACTCATCATAATCCCACCCTTGGGAGTTTTCTTAATTTTTAAAAAATGCCAAAATCTGCTCTAAAAACCGCAATTCTTAAAATTTCTCAATGAAAATCACATTAGAATACTTCAAATAATTCTACCAATCAATTAATATCATTAGTTGAATTTTTTTCTTGGAAAAATTCCCACCAAAAATCATCATGACCCCACCCGTGGGAGTTTTTTTTTAAATTTTTTAAAAATGCCAAAATCTGCTCTAGAAACCGCAATTCTTAAAATTTCTCAATGAAAATCACATAAGAATACTTCAAATAATTCTATCAATCAATTAATATCATTAGTTGAATTTTTTCTTGGAAAAATTCCCACAAAAATCATCATGATCCCACCCTTGGGAGTTTTTTAATTTTTTAAAAATGCCAAAATCTGCTCTAGAAACCGCAATTCTTAAAATTTCTCAATGAAAATCACATTAGAATACTTCAAATAATTCTATCAATCAATTAATATCATTAGTTGAATTTTTTTCTTGGAAAAATTCCCACAAAAATCATCATGATCCCACCCTTGGGAGTTTTTTAATTTTTTAAAAATGCCAAAATCTGCTCTAGAAACCGCAATTCTTAAAATTTCTCAATGAAAATCACATTAGAATACTTCAAATAATTCTATCAATAAATTAATATCATTAGTTGAATTTTTTTCTTGGAAAAATTCCCACCAAAAATCATCATGATCCCACCCTTGGGAGTTTTTTTTTTAATTTTTTAAAAATGCCAAAATCTGCTCTAGAAACCGCAATTCTTAAAATTTCTCAATGAAAATCACATTAGAATACTTCAAATAATTCTATCAATCAATTAATATCATTAGTTGACTTATTTTCTTGGAAAAATTCCCACAAAAATCATCATGATCCCACCCTTGGGAGTTTTTTTTAATTTTTTAAAAATGCCAAAATCTGCTCTAGAAACCGCAATTCTTAAAATTTCTCAATGAAAATCACATTAGAATACTTCAAATAATTCTACCAATCAATTAATATCATTAGTTGAATTTTTTCTTGGAAAAATACCCACAAAAATCATCATGATCCCACCCTTGGGAGTTTTTTAATTTTTTAAAAATGCCAAAATCTGCTCTAAAAACCGCAATTCTTAAAATTTCTCAATGAAAATCACATAAGAATACTTCAAATAATTCTATCAATCAATTAATATCATTAGTTGAATTATTTTCTTGAAAAAATACCCACAAAAATCATCATGATCCCACCCTTGGGGGTTTTTTAATTTTTTAAAAATGCCAAAATCTGCTCTAAAAACCGCAATTCTTAAAATTTCTCAATGAAAATCACATTAGAATACTTCAAATAATTCTACCAATCAATTAATATCATTAGTTGAATTTGTTTCTTGGAAAAATTCCCACCAAAAATCATCATGATCCCACCCTTGGGAGTTTTTTTTTTAATTTTTTAAAAATGCCAAAATCTGCTCTAAAAACCGCAATTCTTAAAATTTCTCAATGAAAATCACATTAGAATACTTCAAATAATTCTACCAGTCAATTAATATCATTAGTTGAATTTTTTTCTTGGAAAAATTCGCACAAAAATCATGATCCCACCCTTGGGAGTTTTTTTTTAATTTTTTAAAAATGCCAAAATCTGCTCTAGAAACCGCAATTCTTAAAATTTCTCAATGAAAATCACATTAGAATACTTCAAATAATTCTACCAGTCAATTAATATCATTAGTTGAATTTGTTTCTTGGAAAAATTCCCACCAAAACTCATCATAATCCCACCCTTGGGAGTTTTCTTAATTTTTAAAAAATGCCAAAATCTGCTCTAAAAACCGCAATTCTTAAAATTTCTCAATGAAAATCACATTAGAATACTTCAAATAATTCTATCAATCAATTAATATCATTAGTTGAATTATTTTCTTGAAAAAATTCCCACAAAAATCATCATGATCCCACCCTTGGGAGTTTTTTAATTTTTTAAAAATGCCAAAATCTGCTCTAAGAACCGCAATTCTTAAAATTTCTCAATGAAAATCACATTAGAATACTTCAAATAATTCTACCAATCAATTAATATCATTAGTTGAATTTTTTTCTTGGAAAAATTCCCACCAAAAATCATCATGACCCCACCCGTGGGAGTTTTTTTTTTAAATTTTTTAAAAATGCCAAAATCTGCTCTAGAAACCGCAATTCTTAAAATTTCTCAATGAAAATCACATAAGAATACTTCAAATAATTCTATCAATCAATTAATATCATTAGTTGAATTTTTTCTTGGAAAAATTCCCACAAAAATCATCATGATCCCACCCTTGGGAGTTTTTTAATTTTTTAAAAATGCCAAAATCTGCTCTAGAAACCGCAATTCTTAAAATTTCTCAATGAAAATCACATTAGAATACTTCAAATAATTCTATCAATCAATTAATATCATTAGTTGAATTTTTTTCTTGGAAAAATTCCCACAAAAATCATCATGATCCCACCCTTGGGAGTTTTTTAATTTTTTAAAAATGCCAAAATCTGCTCTAGAAACCGCAATTCTTAAAATTTCTCAATGAAAATCACATTAGAATACATCAAATAATTCTATCAATAAATTAATATCATTAGTTGAATTTTTTTCTTGGAAAAATTCCCACCAAAAATCATCATGATCCCACCCTTGGGAGTTTTTTTTTTAATTTTTTAAAAATGCCAAAATCTGCTCTAGAAACCGCAATTCTTAAAATTTCTCAATGAAAATCACATTAGAATACTTCAAATAATTCTATCAATCAATTAATATCATTAGTTGAATTATTTTCTTGGAAAAATTCCCACAAAAATCATCATGATCCCACCCTTGGGAGTTTTTTTTAATTTTTTAAAAATGCCAAAATCTGCTCTAGAAACCGCAATTCTTAAAATTTCTCAATGAAAATCACATTAGAATACTTCAAATAATTCTACCAATCAATTAATATCATTAGTTGAATTTTTTCTTGGAAAAATACCCACAAAAATCATCATGATCCCACCCTTGGGAGTTTTTTAATTTTTTAAAAATGCCAAAATCTGCTCTAAAAACCGCAATTCTTAAAATTTCTCAATGAAAATCACATAAGAATACTTCAAATAATTCTATCAATCAATTAATATCATTAGTTGAATTATTTTCTTGAAAAAATACCCACAAAAATCATCATGATCCCACCCTTGGGGGTTTTTTAATTTTTTAAAAATGCCAAAATCTGCTCTAAAAACCGCAATTCTTAAAATTTCTCAATGAAAATCACATTAGAATACTTCAAATAATTCTACCAATCAATTAATATCATTAGTTGAATTTGTTTCTTGGAAAAATTCCCACCAAAAATCATCATGATCCCACCCTTGGGAGTTTTTTTTTTTTAATTTTTTAAAAATGCCAAAATCTGCTCTAAAAACCGCAATTCTTAAAATTTCTCAATGAAAATCACATTAGAATACTTCAAATAATTCTACCAGTCAATTAATATCATTAGTTGAATTTTTTTCTTGGAAAAATTCGCACAAAAATCATCATGATCCCACCCTTGGGAGTTTTTTTTTAATTTTTTAAAAATGCCAAAATCTGCTCTAGAAACCGCAATTCTTAAAATTTCTCAATGAAAATCACATTAGAATACTTCAGATAATTCTATCAATCAATTAATATCATTAGTTGAATTTTTTTCTTGGAAAAATTCCCACAAAAATCATCATGATCCCACCCTTGGGAGTTTTTTTTTAATTTTTTAAAAATGCCAAAATCTGCTCTAGAAATCGCAATTCTTAAAATTTCTCAATGAAAATCACATTAGAATACTTCAAATAATTCTACCAATCAATTAATATCATTAGTTGAATTTTTTTCTTGGAAAAATTCCCACCAAAAATCATCATGATCCCACCCTTGGGAGTTTTTTTTTAATTTTTAAAAAATGCCAGAATCTGCTCTAGAAGCCGCGATTCTTAAAATTTCTCAATGAAAATCACATTAGAATACTTCAAATAATTCTATCACTCAATTAATATCATTAGTTGAATTTTTTTCTTGGAAAAATTCCCACAAAAATCATCATGATCCCACCCTTGGGAGTTTTTTTTTAATTTTTAAAAAATGCCAAAATCTGCTCTAGAAAGCGCAATTCTTAAAATTTCTCAATGAAAATCACATTAGAATACTTCAAATAATTCTACCAATCAATTAATATCATTAGTTGAATTTTTTTCTTGGAAAAGTTCCCACCAAAAATCATCATGATCCCACCCTTGGGAGTTTTTTTTAATTTTTAAAAATGCCAAAATCTGCTCTAGAAGCCGCAATTCTTCAAATTTCTCAATGAAAATCACATTAGAATACTTCAAATAATTCTACCAATCAAATAATATCATTAGTTGAATTTTTTTCTTGGAAAAATTCCCACCAAAACTTATCATGATCCCACCCTTGGGAGTTTTTTTTTTAATTTTTTAAAAATGCCAAAATCTGCTCTAGAAACCGCAATTCTTAAAATTTCTCAATGAAAATCACATTAGAATACTTCAAATAATTCTATCAATCAATTAATATCATTAGTTGAATTTTTTTCTTGGAAAAATTCCCACAAAAATCATCATGATCCCACCCTTGGGAGTTTTTTTTAATTTTTTAAAAATGCCAAAATCTGCTCTAGAAACCGCAATTCTTAAAATTTCTCAATGAAAATCACATTAGAATACTTCAAATAATTCTACCAATCAATTAATATCATTAGTTGAATTTTTTTCTTGGAAAAATTCCCACCAAAACTCATCATGATCCCACCCTTGGGAGTTTTTTTTAATTTTTAAAAAATAACAAAATCTGCTCTAGAAACCGCAATTCTTAAAATTTCTCAATGAAAATCACATTAGAATACTTCAAATAATTCTACCAATCAATTAATATCATTAGTTGAATTTTTTTCTTGGAAAAATTCCCACCAAAAATCATCGTGATCCCACCCTTGGGAGTTTTTTTTTAATTTTTTAAAAATGCCAAAATCTGCTCTAAAAACCGCAATTCTTAAAATTTCTTAATGAAAATCACATTAGAATATTTCAAATAATTCTATCAATCAATTAATATCATTAGTTGAATTTTTTTCTTGGAAAAAATCCCACCAAAAATCATCATGATCCCACCCTTGGGTTTTTTTTTAATTTTTTAAAAATGCCAAAATCTGCTCTAGAAACCGCAATTCTTAAAATTTCTCAATGAAAATCACATTAGAATACTTCAAATAATTCTATCAATCAATTAATATCATTAGTTGAATTTGTTTCTTGGAAAAATTCCCACCAAAAATCATCATGATCCCACCCTTGGGAGTTTTTTTTTTAATTTTTTAAAAATGCCAAAATCTGCTCTAGAAACCGCAATTCTTAAAATTTCTCAATGAAAATCACATTAGAATACTTCAAATAATTCTATCAATCAATTAATATCATTAGTTGAATTTGTTTCTTGGAAAAATTCCCACCAAAAATCATCATGATCCCACCCTTGGGAGTTTTTTTTTTAATTTTTTAAAAATGCCAAAATCTGCTCTAGAAACCGCAATTCTTAAAATTTCTCAATGAAAATCACATTAGAATACTTCAAATAATTCTACCAATCAATTAATATCATTAGTTGAATTTGTTTCTTGGAAAAATTCCCACCAAAAATCATCATGATCCCACCCTTGGGAGTTTTTTTTTTAATTTTTTAAAAATGCCAAAATCTGCTCTAGAAACCGCAATTCTTAAAATTTCTCAATGAAAATCACATTAGAATACTTCAAATAATTCTACCAATCAATTAATATCATTAGTTGAATTTTTTTCTTGGAAAAATTCCCACCAAAAATCATCATGATCCCACCCTTGGGAGTTTTTTTTTAATTTTTTAAAAATGCCAAAATCTGCTCTAAAAACCGCAATTCTTAAAATTTCTCAATGAAAATCACATTAGAATACTTCAAATAATTCTATCAATCAATTAATATCATTAGTTGAATTTTTTTCTTGGAAAAATTCCCACCAAAAATCATCATGATCCCACCCTTGGGAGTTTTTAATTTTTTAAAAATGCCAAAATCTGCTCTAAAAACCGCAATTCTTAAAATTTCTCAATGAAAATCACATTAGAATACTTCAAATAATTCTACCAATCAATTAATATCATTAGTTGAATTTTTTTCTTGGAAAAATTCCCACCAAAACTCATCATGATCCCACCCTTGGGAGTTTTTTTTAATTTTTAAAAAATAACAAAATCTGCTCTAGAAACCGCAATTCTTAAAATTTCTCAATGAAAATCACATTAGAATACTTCAAATAATTCTATCAATCAATTAATATCATTAGTTGAATTTTTTTCTTGGAAAAATTCCCACCAAAAATCATCATGATCCCACCCTTGGGAGTTTTTTAATTTTTTAAAAATGCCAAAATCTGCTCTAGAAACCGCAATTCTTAAAATTTCTCAATGAAAATCACATTAGAATACTTCAAATAATTCTATCAATCAATTAATATCATTAGTTGAATTTTTTTCTTGGAAAAATTCCCACCAAAAATCATCATGATCCCACCCTTGGGAGTTTTTTAATTTTTTAAAAATGCCAAAATCTGCTCTAGAAACCGCAATTCTTAAAATTTCTCAATGAAAATCACATTAGAATACTTCAAATAATTCTATCAATCAATTAATATCATTAGTTGAATTATTTTCTTGGAAAAATTCCCACCAAAAATCATCATGATCCCACCCTTGGGAGTTTTTTTTTTAATTTTTTAAAAATGCCAAAATCTGCTCTAGAAACCGCAATTCTTAAAATTTCTCAATGAAAATCACATTAGAATACTTCAAATAATTCTACCAATCAATTAATATCATTAGTTGAATTTGTTTCTTGGAAAAATTCCCACCAAAACTCATCATGATCCCACCCTTGGGAGTTTTTTAATTTTTTAAAAATGCCAAAATCTGCTCTAGAAACCGCAATTCTTAAAATTTCTCAATGAAAATCACATTAGAATACATCAAATAATTCTATCAATAAATTAATATCATTAGTTGAATTTTTTTCTTGGAAAAATTCCCACCAAAAATCATCATGATCCCACCCTTGGGAGTTTTTTTTTTAATTTTTTAAAAATGCCAAAATCTGCTCTAGAAACCGCAATTCTTAAAATTTCTCAATGAAAATCACATTAGAATACATCAAACAATTCTATCAATAAATTAATATCATTAGTTGAATTTTTTTCTTGGAAAAATTCCCACCAAAAATCATCATGATCCCACCCTTGGGAGTTTTTTTTTTAATTTTTTAAAAATGCCAAAATCTGCTCTAAAAACCGCAATTCTTAAAATTTCTCAATGAAAATCACATTAGAATACTTCAAATAATTCTATCAATCAATTAATATCATTAGTTGAATTATTTTCTTGAAAAAATTCCCACAAAAATCATCATGATCCCACCCTTGGGAGTTTTTTAATTTTTTAAAAATGCCAAAATCTGCTCTAAGAACCGCAATTCTTAAAATTTCTCAATGAAAATCACATTAGAATACTTCAAATAATTCTACCAATCAATTAATATCATTAGTTGAATTTTTTTCTTGGAAAAATTCCCACCAAAAATCATCATGACCCCACCAGTGGGAGTTTTTTTTTTTAATTTTTTAAAAATGCCAAAATCTGCTCTAGAAACCGCAATTCTTAAAATTTCTCAATGAAAATCACATAAGAATACTTCAAATAATTCTATCAATCAATTAATATCATTAGTTGAATTTTTTCTTGGAAAAATTCCCACAAAAATCATCATGATCCCACCCTTGGGAGTTTTTTAATTTTTTAAAAATGCCAAAATCTGCTCTAGAAACCGCAATTCTTAAAATTTCTCAATGAAAATCACATTAGAATACTTCAAATAATTCTATCAATCAATTAATATCATTAGTTGAATTTTTTTCTTGGAAAAATTCCCACAAAAATCATCATGATCCCACCCTTGGGAGTTTTTTAATTTTTTAAAAATGCCAAAATCTGCTCTAGAAACCGCAATTCTTAAAATTTCTCAATGAAAATCACATTAGAATACATCAAATAATTCTATCAATAAATTAATATCATTAGTTGAATTTTTTTCTTGGAAAAATTCCCATCAAAAATCATCATGATCCCACCCTTGGGAGTTTTTTTTTTAATTTTTTAAAAATGCCAAAATCTGCTCTAGAAACCGCAATTCTTAAAATTTCTCAATGAAAATCACATAAGAATACTTCAAATAATTCTATCAATCAATTAATATCATTAGTTGAATTATTTTCTTGAAAAAATACCCACAAAAATCATCATGATCCCACCCTTGGGGGTTTTTTAATTTTTTAAAAATGCCAAAATCTGCTCTAAAAACCGCAATTCTTAAAATTTCTCAATGAAAATCACATTAGAATACTTCAAATAATTCTACCAATCAATTAATATCATTAGTTGAATTTGTTTCTTGGAAAAATTCCCACCAAAAATCATCATGATCCCACCCTTGGGAGTTTTTTTTTTAATTTTTTAAAAATGCCAAAATCTGCTCTAAAAACCGCAATTCTTAAAATTTCTCAATGAAAATCACATTAGAATACTTCAAATAATTCTACCAGTCAATTAATATCATTAGTTGAATTTTTTTCTTGGAAAAATTCGCACAAAAATCATCATGATCCCACCCTTGGGAGTTTTTTTTTAATTTTTTAAAAATGCCAAAATCTGCTCTAGAAACCGCAATTCTTAAAATTTCTCAATGAAAATCACATTAGAATACTTCAGATAATTCTATCAATAAATTAATATCATTAGTTGAATTTTTTTCTTGGAAAAATTCCCACAAAAATCATCATGATCCCACCCTTGGGAGTTTTTTTTTAATTTTTTAAAAATGCCAAAATCTGCTCTAGAAATCGCAATTCTTAAAATTTCTCAATGAAAATCACATTAGAATACTTCAAATAATTCTACCAATCAATTAATATCATTAGTTGAATTTTTTTCTTGGAAAAATTCCCACCAAAAATCATCATGATCCCACCCTTGGGAGTTTTTTTTTTAATTTTTAAAAAATGCCAAAGTCTGCTCTAGAAGCCGCGATTCTTAAAATTTCTCAATGAAAATCACATTAGAATACTTCAAATAATTCTATCACTCAATTAATATCATTAGTTGAATTTTTTTCTTGGAAAAATTCCCACAAAAATCATCATGATCCCACCCTTGGGAGTTTTTTTTTTAATTTTTAAAAAATGCCAAAATCTGCTCTAGAAAGCGCAATTCTTAAAATTTCTCAATGAAAATCACATTAGAATACTTCAACTAATTCTACCAATCAATTAATATCATTAGTTGAATTTTTTTCTTGGAAAAGTTCAAACCAAAAATCATCATGATCCCACCCTTGGGAGTTTTTTTTAATTTTTAAAAATGCCAAAATCTGCTCTAGAAGCCGCAATTCTTCAAATTTCTCAATGAAAATCACATTAGAATACTTCAAATAATTCTACCAATCAAATAATATCATTAGTTGAATTTTTTTCTTGGAAAAATTCCCACCAAAACTCATCATGATCCCACCCTTGGGAGTTTTTTAATTTTTTAAAAATGCCAAAATCTGCTCTAGAAACCGCAATTCTTAAAATTTCTCAATGAAAATCACATTAGAATACTTCAAATAATTCTATCAATCAATTAATATCATTAGTTGAATTTTTTTCTTGGAAAAATTCCCACAAAAATCATCATGATCCCACCCTTGGGAGTTTTTTTTAATTTTTTAAAAATGCCAAAATCTGCTCTAGAAACCGCAATTCTTAAAATTTCTCAATGAAAATCACATTAGAATACTTCAAATAATTCTACCAATCAATTAATATCATTAGTTGAATTTTTTTCTTGGAAAAATTCCCACCAAAACTCATCATGATCCCACCCTTGGGAGTTTTTTTTAATTTTTAAAAAATAACAAAATCTGCTCTAGAAACCGCAATTCTTAAAATTTCTCAATGAAAATCACATTAGAATACTTCAAATAATTCTACCAATCAATTAATATCATTAGTTGAATTTTTTTCTTGGAAAAATTCCCACCAAAAATCATCGTGATCCCACCCTTGGGAGTTTTTTTTTAATTTTTTAAAAATGCCAAAATCTGCTCTAAAAACCGCAATTCTTAAAATTTCTTAATGAAAATCACATTAGAATATTTCAAATAATTCTATCAATCAATTAATATCATTAGTTGAATTTTTTTCTTGGAAAAAATCCCACCAAAAATCATCATGATCCCACCCTTGGGTTTTTTTTTAATTTTTTAAAAATGCCAAAATCTGCTCTAGAAACCGCAATTCTTAAAATTTCTCAATGAAAATCACATTAGAATATTTCAAATAATTCTATCAATCAATTAATATCATTAGTTGAATTTTTTTCTTGGAAAAAATCCCACCAAAAATCATCATGATCCCACCCTTGGGTTTTTTTTTAATTTTTTAAAAATGCCAAAATCTGCTCTAGAAACCGCAATTCTTAAAATTTCTCAATGAAAATCACATTAGAATACTTCAAATAATTCTATCAATCAATTAATATCATTAGTTGAATTTGTTTCTTGGAAAAATTCCCACCAAAAATCATCATGATCCCACCCTTGGGAGTTTTTTTTTTAATTTTTTAAAAATGCCAAAATCTGCTCTAGAAACCGCAATTCTTAAAATTTCTCAATGAAAATCACATTAGAATACTTCAAATAATTCTATCAATCAATTAATATCATTAGTTGAATTTGTTTCTTGGAAAAATTCCCACCAAAAATCATCATGATCCCACCCTTGGGAGTTTTTTTTTTAATTTTTTAAAAATGCCAAAATCTGCTCTAAAAACCGCAATTTTTAAAATTTCTCAATGAAAATCACATTAGAATACTTCAAATAATTCTACCAATCAATTAATATCATTAGTTGAATTTGTTTCTTGGAAAAATTCCCACCAAAAATCATCATGATCCCACCCTTGGGAGTTTTTTTTTTAATTTTTTAAAAATGCCAAAATCTGCTCTAGAAACCGCAATTCTTAAAATTTCTCAATGAAAATCACATTAGAATACTTCAAATAATTCTACCAATCAATTAATATCATTAGTTGAATTTTTTTCTTGGAAAAATTCCCACCAAAAATCATCATGATCCCACCCTTGGGAGTTTTTTTTTAATTTTTTAAAAATGCCAAAATCTGCTCTAAAAACCGCAATTCTTAAAATTTCTCAATGAAAATCACATTAGAATACTTCAAATAATTCTATCAATCAATTAATATCATTAGTTGAATTTTTTTCTTGGAAAAATTCCCACCAAAAATCATCATGATCCCACCCTTGGGAGTTTTTTAATTTTTTAAAAATGCCAAAATCTGCTCTAAAAACCGCAATTCTTAAAATTTCTCAATGAAAATCACATTAGAATACTTCAAATAATTCTACCAATCAATTAATATCATTAGTTGAATTTTTTTCTTGGAAAAATTCCCACCAAAACTCATCATGATCCCACCCTTGGGAGTTTTTTTTAATTTTTAAAAAATAACAAAATCTGCTCTAGAAACCGCAATTCTTAAAATTTCTCAATGAAAATCACATTAGAATACTTCAAATAATTCTATCAATCAATTAATATCATTAGTTGAATTTTTTTCTTGGAAAAATTCCCACCAAAAATCATCATGATCCCACCCTTGGGAGTTTTTTAATTTTTTAAAAATGCCAAAATCTGCTCTAGAAACCGCAATTTTTAAAATTTCTCAATGAAAATCACATTAGAATACTTCAAATAATTCTATCAATCAATTAATATCATTAGTTGAATTTTTTTCTTGGAAAAATTCCCACCAAAAATCATCATGATCCCACCCTTGGGAGTTTTTTAATTTTTTAAAAATGCCAAAATCTGCTCTAGAAACCGCAATTCTTAAAATTTCTCAATGAAAATCACATTAGAATACTTCAAATAATTCTATCAATCAATTAATATCATTAGTTGAATTATTTTCTTGGAAAAATTCCCACCAAAAATCATCATGATCCCACCCTTGGGAGTTTTTTTTTTAATTTTTTAAAAATGCCAAAATCTGCTCTAGAAACCGCAATTCTTAAAATTTCTCAATGAAAATCACATTAGAATACTTCAAATAATTCTACCAATCAATTAATATCATTAGTTGAATTTGTTTCTTGGAAAAATTCCCACCAAAAATCATCATGATCCCACCCTTGGGAGTTTTTTTTTAATTTTTTAAAAATGCCAAAATCTGCTCTAGAAACCGCAATTCTTAAAATTTCTCAATGAAAATCACATTAGAATACTTCAAATAATTCTACCAATCAATTAATATCATTAGTTGAATTTTTTTCTTGGAAAAATTCGCACAAAAATCATCATGATCCCACCCTTGGGAGTTTTTTTTTTAATTTTTTAAAAATGCCAAAATCTGCTCTAGAAACCGCAATTCTTAAAATTTCTCAATGAAAATCACATTAGAATACTTCAAATAATTCTACCAATCAATTAATATCATTAGTTGAATTTTTTTCTTGGAAAAATTCCCACCAAAAATCATCATGATCCCACCCTTGGGAGTTTTTTTTTAATTTTTTAAAAATGCCAAAATCTGCTCTAAAAACCGCAATTCTTAAAATTTCTCAATGAAAATCACATTAGAATACTTCAAATAATTCTATCAATCAATTAATATCATTAGTTGAATTTTTTTCTTGGAAAAATTCCCACCAAAAATCATCATGATCCCACCCTTGGGAGTTTTTTAATTTTTTAAAAATGCCAAAATCTGCTCTAAAAACCGCAATTCTTAAAATTTCTCAATGAAAATCACATTAGAATACTTCAAATAAATCTACCAATCAATTAATATCATTAGTTGAATTTTTTTCTTGGAAAAATTCCCACCAAAACTCATCTTGATCCCACCCTTGGGAGTTTTTTTTAATTTTTAAAAAATAACAAAATCTGCTCTAGAAACCGCAATTCTTAAAATTTCTCAATGAAAATCACATTAGAATACTTCAAATAATTCTATCAATCAATTAATATCATTAGTTGAATTTTTTTCTTGGAAAAATTCCCACCAAAAATCATCATGATCCCACCCTTGGGAGTTTTTTAATTTTTTAAAAATGCCAAAATCTGCTCTAGAAACCGCAATTCTTAAAATTTCTCAATGAAAATCACATTAGAATACTTCAAATAATTCTATCAATCAATTAATATCATTAGTTGAATTTTTTTCTAGGAAAAATTCCCACCAAAAATCATCATGATCCCACCCTTGGGAGTTTTTTAATTTTTTAAAAATGCCAAAATCTGCTCTAGAAAACGCAATTCTTAAAATTTCTCAATGAAAATCACATTAGAATACTTCAAATAATTCTATCAATCAATTAATATCATTAGTTGAATTTGTTTCTTGGAAAAATTCCCACCAAAAATCATCATGATCCCACCCTTGGGAGTTTTTTTTTTAATTTTTTAAAAATGCCAAAATCTGCTCTAGAAACCGCAATTCTTAAAATTTCTCAATGAAAATCACATTAGAATACTTCAAATAATTCTACCAATCAATTAATATCATTAGTTGAATTTGTTTCTTGGAAAAATTCCCACCAAAAATCATCATGATCCCACCCTTGGGAGTTTTTTTTTTTAATTTTTTAAAAATGCCAAAATCTGCTCTAGAAACCGCAATTCTTAAAATTTCTCAATGAAAATCACATTAGAATACTTCAAATAATTCTACCAATCAATTAATATCATTAGTTGAATTTTTTTCTTGGAAAAATTCGCACAAAAATCATCATGATCCCACCCTTGGGAGTTTTTTAATTTTTTAAAAATGCCAAAATCTGCTCTAGAAACCGCAATTCTTAAAATTTCTCAATGAAAATCACATTAGAATACTTCAAATAATTCTATCAATCAATTAATATCATTAGTTGAATTTTTTTCTTGGAAAAATTCCCACCAAAAATCATCATGATCCCACCCTTGGGAGTTTTTTAATTTTTTAAAAATGCCAAAATCTGCTCTAGAAACCGCAATTCTTAAAATTTCTCAATGAAAATCACATTAGAATACTTCAAATAATTCTATCAATCAATTAATATCATTAGTTGAATTTGTTTCTTGGAAAAATTCCCACCAAAAATCATCATGATCCCACCCTTGGGAGTTTTTTTTTTAATTTTTTAAAAATGCCAAAATCTGCTGTAGAAACCGCAATTCTTAAAATTTCTCAATGAAAATCACATTAGAATACTTCAAATAATTCTACCAATCAATTAATATCATTAGTTGAATTTGTTTCTTGGAAAAATTCCCACCAAAAATCATCATGATCCCACCCTTGGGAGTTTTTTTTTTAATTTTTTAAAAATGCCAAAATCTGCTCTAGAAACCGCAATTCTTAAAATTTCTCAATGAAAATCACATTAGAATACTTCAAATAATTCTACCAATCAATTAATATCATTAGTTGAATTTTTTTCTTGGAAAAATTCGCACAAAAATCATCATGATCCCACCCTTGGGAGTTTTTTTTTAATTTTTTAAAAATGCCAAAATCTGCTCTAGAAACCGCAATTCTTAAAATTCCTCAATGAAAATCACATTAGAATACTTCAGATAATTCTATCAATCAATTAATATCATTAGTTGAATTTTTTTCTTGGAAAAATTCCCACAAAAATCATCATGATCCCACCCTTGGGAGTTTTTTTTTAATTTTTTAAAAATGCCAAAATCTGCTCTAGAAATCGCAATTCTTAAAATTTCTCAATGAAAATCACATTAGAATACTTCAAATAATTCTACCAATCAATTAATATCATTAGTTGAATTTTTTTCTTGGAAAAATTCCCACCAAAAATCATCATGATCCCACCCTTGGGAGTTTTTTTTTAATTTTTAAAAAATGCCAAAATCTGCTCTAGAAGCCGCGATCCTTAAAATTTCTCAATGAAAATCACATTAGAATACTTCAAATAATTCTATCACTCAATTAATATCATTAGTTGAATTTTTTTCTTGGAAAAATTCCCACAAAAATCATCATGATCCCACCCTTGGGAGTTTTTTTTAATTTTTAAAAAATGCCAAAATCTGCTCTAGAAAGCGCAATTCTTAAAATTTCTCAATGAAAATCACATTAGAATACTTCAAATAATTCTACCAATCAATTAATATCATTAGTTGAATTATTTACTTGGAAAAATTCCCACAAAAATCATCATGATCCCACCCTTGGGAGTTTTTTTTAATTTTTTAAAAATGCCAAAATCTGCTCTAGAAACCGCAATTCTTAAAATTTCTCAATGAAAATCACATTAGAATACTTCAAATAATTCTACTAATTAATTAATATCATTAGTTGAATTTTTTTCTTGGAAAAATTCCCACCAAAACTCATCATGATCCCACCCTTGGGAGTTTTTTTTTAATTTTTTAAAAATGCCAAAATCTGCTCTAAAAACCGCAATTCTTAAAATTTCTCAATGAAAATCACATTAGAATACTTCAGATAATTCTATCAATCAATTAATATCATTAGTTGAATTTTTTTCTTGGAAAAATTCCCACAAAAATCATCATGATCCCACCCTTGGGAGTTTTTTTTTAATTTTTTAAAAATGCCAAAATCTGCTCTAGAAATCGCAATTCTTAAAATTTCTCAATGAAAATCACATTAGAATACTTCAAATAATTCTACCAATCAATTAATATCATTAGTTGAATTTTTTTCTTGGAAAAATTCCCACCAAAAATCATCATGATCCCACCCTTGGGAGTTTTTTTTTAATTTTTAAAAAATGCCAAAATCTGCTCTAGAAGCCGCGATCCTTAAAATTTCTCAATGAAAATCACATTAGAATACTTCAAATAATTCTATCACTCAATTAATATCATTAGTTGAATTTTTTTCTTGGAAAAATTCCCACAAAAATCATCATGATCCCACCCTTGGGAGTTTTTTTTAATTTTTAAAAAATGCCAAAATCTGCTCTAGAAAGCGCAATTCTTAAAATTTCTCAATGAAAATCACATTAGAATACTTCAAATAATTCTACCAATCAATTAATATCATTAGTTGAATTATTTACTTGGAAAAATTCCCACAAAAATCATCATGATCCCACCCTTGGGAGTTTTTTTTAATTTTTTAAAAATGCCAAAATCTGCTCTAGAAACCGCAATTCTTAAAATTTCTCAATGAAAATCACATTAGAATACTTCAAATAATTCTACCAATTAATTAATATCATTAGTTGAATTTTTTTCTTGGAAAAATTCCCACCAAAACTCATCATGATCCCACCCTTGGGAGTTTTTTTTTAATTTTTTAAAAATGCCAAAATCTGCTCTAAAAACCGCAATTCTTAAAATTTCTCAATGAAAATCACATTAGAATACTTCAAATAATTCTACCAATCAATTAATATCATTAGCTGAATTTTTTTCTTGGAAAAATTCCCACCAAAACTTATCATGATCCCACCCTTGGGAGTTTTTTTTTAATTTTTTAAAAATGCCAAAATCTGCTCTAGAAACCGCAATTCTTAAAATTTCTCAATGAAAATCACATTAGAATACTTCAAATAATTCTATCAATCAATTAATATCATTAGTTGAATTTGTTTCTTGGAAAAATTCCCACCAAAAATCATCATGATCCCACCCTTGGGAGTTTTTTTTTTAATTTTTTAAAAATGCCAAAATCTGCTCTAGAAACCGCAATTCTTAAAATTTCTCAATGAAAATCACATTAGAATACTTCAAATAATTCTACCAATCAATTAATATCATTAGTTGAATTTGTTTCTTGGAAAAATTCCCACCAAAAATCATCATGATCCCACCCTTGGGAGTTTTTTTTTTAATTTTTTAAAAATGCCAAAATCTGCTCTAGAAACCGCAATTCTTAAAATTTCTCAATGAAAATCACATTAGAATACTTCAAATAATTCTACCAATCAATTAATATCATTAGTTGAATTTTTTTCTTGGAAAAATTCGCACAAAAATCATCATGATCCCACCCTTGGGAGTTTTTTTTAATTTTTTAAAAATGCCAAAATCTGCTCTAGAAACCGCAATTCTTAAAATTCCTCAATGAAAATCACATTAGAATACTTCAGATAATTCTATCAATCAATTAATATCATTAGTTGAATTTTTTTCTTGGAAAAATTCCCACAAAAATCATCATGATCCCACCCTTGGGAGTTTTTTTTAATTTTTTAAAAATGCCAAAATCTGCTCTAGAAATCGCAATTCTTAAAATTTCTCAATGAAAATCACATTAGAATACTTCAAATAATTCTACCAATCAATTAATATCATTAGTTGAATTTTTTTCTTGGAAAAATTCCCACCAAAAATCATCATGATCCCACCCTTGGGAGTTTTTTTTTAATTTTTAAAAAATGCCAAAATCTGCTCTAGAAGCCGCGATCCTTAAAATTTCTCAATGAAAATCACATTAGAATACTTCAAATAATTCTTTCACTCAATTAATAACATTAGTTGAATTTTTTTCTTGGAAAAATTCCCACAAAAATCATCATGATCCCACCCTTGGGAGTTTTTTTTAATTTTTAAAAAATGCCAAAATCTGCTCTAGAAAGCGCAATTCTTAAAATTTCTCAATGAAAATCACATTAGAATACTTCAAATAATTCTACCAATCAATTAATATCATTAGTTGAATTATTTACTTGGAAAAATTCCCACAAAAATCATCATGATCCCACCCTTGGGAGTTTTTTTTAATTTTTTAAAAATGCCAAAATCTGCTCTAGAAACCGCAATTCTTAAAATTTCTCAATGAAAATCACATTAGAATACTTCAAATAATTCTACCAATTAATTAATATCATTAGTTGAATTTTTTTCTTGGAAAAATTCCCACCAAAACTCATCATGATCCCACCCTTGGGAGTTTTTTTTTAATTTTTTAAAAATGCCAAAATCTGCTCTAAAAACCGCAATTCTTAAAATTTCTCAATGAAAATCACATTAGAATACTTCAAATAATTCTACCAATCAATTAATATCATTAGCTGAATTTTTTTCTTGGAAAAATTCCCACCAAAACTTATCATGATCCCACCCTTGGGAGTTTTTTTTTAATTTTTTAAAAATGCCAAAATCTGCTCTAGAAACCGCAATTCTTAAAATTTCTCAATGAAAATCACATTAGAATACTTCAAATAATTCTATCAATCAATTAATATCATTAGTTGAATTTTTTTCTTGGAAAAATTCCCACAAAAATCATCATGATCCCACCCTTGGGAGTTTTTTTTAATTTTTTAAAAATGCCAAAATCTGCTCTAGAAACCGCAATTCTTAAAATTTCTCAATGAAAATCACATTAGAATACTTCAAATAATTCTATCAATCAATTAATATCATTAGCTGAATTATTTACTTGGAAAAATTCCCACAAAAATCATCATGATCCCACCCTTGGGAGTTTTTTTTAATTTTTTAAAAATGCCAAAATCTGCTCTAGAAACCGCAATTCTTAAAATTTCTCAATGAAAATCACATTAGAATACTTCAAATAATTCTACCAATCAATTAATATCATTAGTTGAATTTTTTTCTTGGAAAAATTCCCACCAAAAATCATCATGATCCCACCCTTGGGAGTTTTTTAATTTTTTAAAAATGCCAAAATCTGCTCTAAAAACCGCAATTCTTAAAATTTCTCAATGAAAATCACATTAGAATACTTCAAATAATTCTACCAATCAATTAATATCATTAGTTGATTTTTTTTCTTGGAAAAATTCCCACCAAAAATCATCATGATCCCACCCTTGGGAGTTTTTTTTTTAATTTTTTAAAAATGCCAAAATCTGCTCTAAAAACCGCAATTCTTAAAATTTCTCAATGAAAATCACATTAGAATACTTCAAATAATTCTACCAATCAATTAATATCATTATTTGAATTTTTTTCTTGGAAAAATTCCCACCAAAACTCATCATGATCCCACCCTTGGGAGTTTTTTTTTTAAATTTTTTTAAAAATGCCAAAATCTGCTCTAAAAACCGCAATTCTTAAAATTTCTCAATGAAAATCACATTAGAATACTTCAAATAATTCTACCAATCAATTAATATCATTAGTTGAATTTTTTTCTTGGAAAAATTCCCACAAAAACTCATCATGATCCCACCCTTGGGAGTTTTTTTTAATTTTTAAAAAATAACAAAATCTGCTCTAGAAACCGCAATTCTAAAAATTTCTCAATGAAAATCACATTAGAATACTTCAAATAATTCTACCAATCAATTAATATCATTAGTTGAATTTTTTTCTTGGAAAAATTCCCACCAAAAATCATCATGATCCCACCCTTGGGAGTTTTTTTTTAATTTTTTAAAAATGCCAAAATCTGCTCTAAAAAACGCAATTCTTAAAATTTCTCAATGAAAATCACATTAGAATACTTCAAATAATTCTACCAATCAATTATTATCATTAGTTGAATTTTTTTCTTGGAAAAATTCCCACCAAAACTCATCATGATCCCACCCTTGGGAGTTTTTTTTAATTTTTAAAAAATAACAAAATCTGCTCTAGAAACCGCAATTCTTAAAATTTCTCAATGAAAATCACATTAGAATACTTCAAATAATTCTACCAATCAATTAATATCATTAGTTGAATTTTTTTCTTGGAAAAATTCCCACCAAAAATCATCATGATCCCACCCTTGGGAGTTTTTTTTTAATTTTTTAAAAATGCCAAAATCTGCTCTAAAAACCGCAATTCTTAAAATTTCTCAATGAAAATCACATTAGAATACTTCAAATAATTCTATCAATCAATTAATATCATTAGTTGAATTTTTTTCTTGGAAAAATTCCCACCAAAAATCATCATGATCCCACCCTTGGGAGTTTTTTAATTTTTTAAAAATGCCAAAATCTGCTCTAAAAACCGCAATTCTTAAAATTTCTCAATGAAAATCACATTAGAATACTTCAAATAATTCTACCAATCAATTAATATCATTAGCCGAATTTTTTTCTTGGAAAAATTCCCACCAAAAATCATCATGACCCCACCCTTGGGAGTTTTTTTTTTAAATTTTTTAAAAATGCCAAAATCTGCTCTAGAAACCGCAATTCTTAAAATTTCTCAATGAAAATCACATTAGAATACTTCAAATAATTCTATCAATCAATTAATATCATTAGTTGAATTTTTTTCTTGGAAAAATTCCCACAAAAATCATCATGATCCCACCCTTGGGAGTTTTTTAATTTTTTAAAAATGCCAAAATCTGCTCTAGAAACCGCAATTCTTAAAATTTCTCAATGAAAATCACATTAGAATACTTCAAATAATTCTATCAATAAATTAATATCATTAGTTGAATTTTTTTCTTGGAAAAATTCCCACCAAAAATCATCATGATCCCACCCTTGGGAGTTTTTTTTTTAATTTTTTAAAAATGCCAAAATCTGCTCTAGAAACCGCAATTCTTAAAATTTCTCAATGAAAATCACATTAGAATACTTCAAATAATTCTATCAATCAATTAATATCATTAGTTGAATTATTTTCTTGGAAAAATTCCCACAAAAATCATCATGATCCCACCCTTGGGAGTTTTTTTTTTAATTTTTTTAAAAATGCCAAAATCTGCTCTAGAAGCCGCAATTCTTAAAATTTCTCAATGAAAATCACATTAGAATACTTCAAATAATTCTATCAATCAATTAATATCATTAGTTGAATTATTTTCTTGGAAAAATTCCCACAAAAATCATCATGATCCCACCCTTGGGAGTTTTTTTTTTAATTTTTTTAAAAATGCCAAAATCTGCTCTAGAAGCCGCAATTCTTAAAATTTCTCAATGAAAATCACATTAGAATACTTCAAATAATTCTATCAATAAATTAATATCATTAGTTGAATTTTTTTCTTGGAAAAATTCCCACCAAAAATCATCATGATCCCACCCTTGGGAGTTTTTTTTTTAATTTTTTAAAAATGCCAAAATCTGCTCTAGAAACCGCAATTCTTAAAATTTCTCAATGAAAATCACATTAGAATACTTCAAATAATTCTACCAATCAATTAATATCATTAGTTGAATTTTTTTCTTGGAAAAATTCCCACCAAAACTCATCATGATCCCACCCTTGGGAGTTTTTTTTTTAATTTTTTTAAAAATGCCAAAATCTGCTCTAGAAGCCGCAATTCTTAAAATTTCTCAATGAAAATCACATTAGAATACTTCAAATAATTCTACCAATCAATTAATATCATTAGTTGAATTATTTTCTTGGAAAAATTCCCACAAAAATCATCATGATCCCACCCTTGGGAGTTTTTTTTAATTTTTTAAAAATGCCAAAATCTACTCTAGAAACCGCAATTCTTAAAATTTCTCAATGAAAATCACATTAGAATACTTCAAATAATTCTACCAATCTATTAATATCATTAGTTGAATTTTTTTCTTGGAAAAATTCCCACCAAAAATCATCATGATCCCACCCTTGGGAGTTTTTTTTTAATTTTTTAAAAATGCCAAAATCTGCTCTAAAAACCGCAATTCTTAAAATTTCTCAATGAAAATCACATTAGAATACTTCAAATAATTCTATCAATCAATTAATATCATTAGTTGAATTTTTTTCTTGGAAAAATTCCCACCAAAAATCATCATGATCCCACACTTGGGAGTTTTTTAATTTTTTAAAAATGCCAAAATCTGCTCTAAAAACCGCAATTCTTAAAAAATGAAAATCACAAAATCTGCTCTTGGAAAAATTCCCACCGCAAGTTTTTTTTTTTAAATTTTTTAAAAATGCTTAAAATTCTTAAAATTTCTCAATGAAAATCACATTAGAATACTTCAAATAATTCTACCAATCAATTAATATCATTAGCTGAATTTTTTTCTTGGAAAAATTCCCACCAAAAATCATCATGACCCCACCCTTGGGAGTTTTTTTTTAAATTTTTTTAAAAATGCCAAAATCTGCTCTAGAAACCGCAATTCTTAAAATTTCTCAATGAAAATCACATTAGAATACTTCAAATAATTCTATCAATCAATTAATATCATTAGTTGAATTTTTTTCTTGGAAAAATTCCCACAAAAATCATCATGATCCGACCCTTGGGAGTTTTTTAATTTTTTAAAAATGCCAAAATCTGCTCTAGAAACCGCAATTCTTAAAATTTCTCAATGAAAATCACATTAGAATACTTCAAATAATTCTATCAATAAATTAATATCATTAGTTGAATTTTTTTCTTGGAAAAATTCCCAATAAAAATCATCATGATCCCACCCTTGGGAGTTTTTTTTTTTAATTTTTTAAAAATGCCAAAATCTGCTCTAGAAACCGCAATTCTTAAAATTTCTCAATGAAAATCACATTAGAATACTTCAAATAATTCTATCAATCAATTAATATCATTAGTTGAATTATTTTCTTGGAAAAATTCCCACAAAAATCATCATGATCCCACCCTTGGGAGTTTTTTTTAATTTTTTAAAAATGCCAAAATCTGCTCTAGAAACCGCAATTCTTAAAATTTCTCAATGAAAATCACATTAGAATACTTCAAATAATTCTACCAATCAATTAATATCATTAGTTGAATTTTTTTCTTGGAAAAATTCCCACCAAAAATCATCATGATCCCACCCTTGGGAGTTTTTTTTTAATTTTTTAAAAATGCCAAAATCTGCTCTAGAAACCGCAATTCTTAAAATTTCTCAATGAAAGTCACATTAGAATACTTCAAATAATTCTACCAATCAATTAATATCATTAGTTGAATTTTTTTCTTGGAAAAATTCCCACCAAAAATCATCATGATCCCACCCTTGGGAGTTTTTTTTTAATTTTTTAAAAATGCCAAAATCTGCTCTAGAAACCGCAATTCTTAAAATTTCTTAATGAAAATCACATTAGAATACTTCAAATAATTCTACCAATCAATTAATATCATTAGTTGAATTTGCTTCTTGGAAAAATTCCCACAAAAATCATCATGATCCCACCCTTGGGAGTTTTTTTTAATTTTTTAAAAATGCCAAAATCTGCTCTAGAAACCGCAATTCTTAAAATTTCTCAATGAAAATCACATTAGAATACTTCAAATAATTCTATCAATCAATTAATATCATTAGTTGAATTATTTTCTTGGAAAAATTCCAACAAAAATCATCATGATCCCACCCTTGGGAGTTTTTTTTTAATTTTTTAAAAATGCCAAAATCTGCTCTAGAAACCGCAATTCTTAAAATTTCTCAATGAAAATCACATTAGAATACTTCAAATAATTCTATCAATCAATTAATATCATTAGTTGATTTTTTTTCTTGGAAAAATTCCCACCAAAAATCATCATGATCCCACCCTTGGGAGTTTTTTTTAATTTTTCAAAAATGCCAAAATCTGCTCTAAAAACCGCAATTCTTAAAATTTCTCAATGAAAATCACATTAGAATACTTCAAATAATTCTACCAATCAATTAATATCATTAGTTGAATTTTTTTCTTGGAAAAATTCCCACCAAAAATCATCATGATCCCACCCTTGGGAGTTTTTTTTTAATTTTTTAAAAATGCCAAAATCTGCTCTAAAAACCGCAATTCTTAAAATTTCTCAATGAAAATCACATTAGAATACTTCAAATAATTCTATCAATCAATTAATATCATTAGTTGAATTTTTTTCTTGGAAAAATTCCCACCAAAAATCATCATGATCCCACCCTTGGGAGTTTTTTAATTTTTTAAAAATGCCAAAATCTGCTCTAAAAACCGCAATTCTTAAAATTTCTCAATGAAAATCACATTAGAATACTTCAAATAATTCTACCAATCAATTAATATCATTAGCTGAATTTTTTTCTTGGAAAAATTCCCACCAAAAATCATCATGACCCCACCCTTGGGAGTTTTTTTTTAAATTTTTTAAAAATGCCAAAATCTGCTCTAGAAACCGCAATTCTTAAAATTTCTCAATGAAAATCACATTAGAATACTTCAAATAATTCTATCAATCAATTAATATCATTAGTTGAATTTTTTTCTTGGAAAAATTCCCACAAAAATCATCATGATCCCACCCTTGGGAGTTTTTTAATTTTTTAAAAATGCCAAAATCTGCTCTAGAAACCGCAATTCTTAAAATTTCTCAATGAAAATCACATTAGAATACTTCAAATAATTCTATCAATAAATTAATATCATTAGTTGAATTTTTTTCTTGGAAAAATTCCCACCAAAAATCATCATGATCCCACCCTTGGGAGTTTTTTTTTTTTAATTTTTTAAAAATGCCAAAATCTGCTCTAGAAACCGCAATTCTTAAAATTTCTCAATGAAAATCACATTAGAATATTTCAAATAATTCTATCAATCAATTAATATCATTAGTTGAATTATTTTCTTGGAAAAATTCCCACAAAAATCATCATGATCCCACCCTTGGGAGTTTTTTTTTTAATTTTTTAAAAATGCCAAAATCTGCTCTAGAAACCGCAATTCTTAAAATTTCTCAATGAAAATCACATTAGAATACTTCAAATAATTCTACCAATCAATTAATATCATTAGTTGAATTTTTTTCTTGGAAAAATTCCCACCAAAAATCATCATGATCCCACCCTTGGGAGTTTTTTTTTAATTTTTTAAAAATGCCAAAATCTGCTCTAGAAACCGCAATTCTTAAAATTTCTCAATGAAAGTCACATTAGAATACTTCAAATAATTCTACCAATCAATTAATATCATTAGTTGAATTTTTTTCTTGGAAAAATTCCCACCAAAAATCATCATGATCCCACCCTTGGGAGTTTTTTTTAATTTTTTAAAAATGCCAAAATCTGCTCTAGAAACCGCAATTCTTAAAATTTCTCAATGAAAATCACATTAGAATACTTCAAATAATTCTACCAATCAATTAGTATCATTAGTTGAATTTGTTTCTTGGAAAACTTCCCACCAAAAATCATCATGATCCCACCCTTGGGAGTTTTTTTTTAATTTTTTAAAAATGCCAAAATCTGCTCTAGAAACCGCAATTCTTAAAATTTCTCAATGAAAATCACATTAGAATACTTCAAATAATTCTACCAATCAATTAATATCATTAGTTGAATTTTTTTCTTGGAAAAATTCCCACAAAAATCATCATGATCCCACCCTTGGGAGTTTTTTTTTAATTTTTTAAAAATGCCAAAATCTGCTCTAGAAACCGCAATTCTTAAAATTTCTCAATGAAAATCACATTAGAATACTTCAAATAATTCTATCAATCAATTAATATCATTAGTTGAATTATTTTCTTGGAAAAATTCCAACAAAAATCATCATGATCCCACCCTTGGGAGTTTTTTTTTAATTTTTTAAAAATGCCAAAATCTGCTCTAGAAAGCGCAATTCTTAAAATTTCTCAATGAAAATCACATTAGAATACTTCAAATAATTCTACCAATCAATTAATATCATTAGTTGATTTTTTTTCTTGGAAAAATTCCCACCAAAAATCATCATGATCCCACCCTTGGGAGTTTTTTTTTAATTTTTTAAAAATGCCAAAATCTGCTCTAAAAACCGCAATTCTTAAAATTTCTCAATGAAAATCACATTAGAATACTTCAAATAATTCTACCAATCAATTAATATCATTAGTTGAATTTGCTTCTTGGAAAAATTCCCACCAAAAATCATCATGATCCCACCCTTGGGAGTTTTTTTTTTAATTTTTTAAAAATGCCAAAATCTGCTCTAAAAACCGCAATTCTTAAAATTTCTCAATGAAAATCACATTAGAATACTTCAAATAATTCTACCATTCAATTAATATCATTAGTTGAATTTTTTTCTTGGAAAAATTCCCACAAAAATCATCATGATCCCACCCTTGGGAGTTTTTTTTTTAATTTTTTAAAAATGCCAAAATCTGCTCTAGAAACCGCAATTCTTAAAATTTCTCAATGAAAATCACATTAGAATACTTCAAATAATTCTATCAATCAATTAATATCATTAGTTGAATTATTTTCTTGGAAAAATTCCCACAAAAATCATCATGATCCCACCCTTGGGAGTTTTTTTTAATTTTTTAAAAATGCCAAAATCTGCTCTAGAAACCGCAATTCTTAAAATTTCTCAATGAAAATCACATTAGAATACTTCAAATAATTCTACCAATCAATTAATATCATTAGTTGAATTTTTTTCTTGGAAAAATTCCCACCAAAACTCATCATGATCCCACCCTTGGGAGTTTTTTTTTTAATTTTTTTAAAAATGCCAAAATCTGCTCTAGAAGCCGCAATTCTTAAAATTTCTCAATGAAAATCACATTAGAATACTTCAAATAATTCTACCAATCAATTAATATCATTAGTTGAATTATTTTCTTGGAAAAATTCCCACAAAAATCATCATGATCCCACCCTTGGTAGTTTTTTTTAATTTTTTAAAAATGCCAAAATCTGCTCTAGAAACCGCAATTCTTAAAATTTCTCAATGAAAATCACATTAGAATACTTCAAATAATTCTACCAATCAATTAATATCATTAGTTGAATTTTTTTCTTGGAAAAATTCCCACCAAAAATCATCATGATCCCACCCTTGGGAGTTTTTTTTTAATTTTTTAAAAATGCCAAAATCTGCTCTAAAAACCGCAATTCTTAAAATTTCTCAATGAAAATCACATTAGAATACTTCAAATAATTCTACCAATCAATTAATATCATTAGTTGAATTTTTTTCTTGGAAAAATTCCCACCAAAAATCATCATGATCCCACCCTTGGGAGTTTTTTAATTTTTTAAAAATGCCAAAATCTGCTCTAAAAACCGCAATTCTTAAAATTTCTCAATGAAAATCACATTAGAATACTTCAAATAATTCTACCAATCAATTAATATCATTAGCTGAATTTTTTTCTTGGAAAAATTCCCACCAAAAATCATCATGACCCCACCCTTGGGAGTTTTTTTTTAAATTTTTTAAAAATGCCAAAATCTGCTCTAGAAACCGCAATTCTTAAAATTTCTCAATGAAAATCACATTAGAATACTTCAAATAATTCTATCAATCAATTAATATCATTAGTTGAATTTTTTTCTTGGAAAAATTCCCACCAAAATCATCATGATCCCACCCTTGGGAGTTTTTTAATTTTTTAAAAATGCCAAAATCTGCTCTAGAAACCGCAATTCTTAAAATTTCTCAATGAAAATCACATTAGAATACTTCAAATAATTCTATCAATAAATTAATATCATTAGTTGAATTTTTTTCTTGGAAAAATTCCCAATAAAAATCATCATGATCCCACCCTTGGGAGTTTTTTTTTTTAATTTTTTAAAAATGCCAAAATCTGCTCTAGAAACCGCAATTCTTAAAATTTCTCAATGAAAATCACATTAGAATACTTCAAATAATTCTACCAATCAATTAATATCATTAGTTGAATTTTTTTCTTGGAAAAATTCCCAATAAAAATCATCATGATCCCACCCTTGGGAGTTTTTTTTTTTAATTTTTTAAAAATGCCAAAATCTGCTCTAGAAACCGCAATTCTTAAAATTTCTCAATGAAAATCACATTAGAATACTTCAAATAATTCTACCAATCAATTAATATCATTAGTTGAATTTTTTTCTTGGAAAAATTCCCACCAAAAATCATCATGATCCCACCCTTGGGAGTTTTTTTTTAATTTTTTAAAAATGCCAAAATCTGCTCTAGAAACCGCAATTCTTAAAATTTCTCAATGAAAGTCACATTAGAATACTTCAAATAATTCTACCAATCAATTAATATCATTAGTTGAATTTTTTTCTTGGAAAAATTCCCACCAAAAATCATCATGATCCCACCCTTGGGAGTTTTTTTTTAATTTTTTAAAAATGCCAAAATCTGCTCTAGAAACCGCAATTCTTAAAATTTCTCAATGAAAGTCACATTAGAATACTTCAAATAATTCTATCAATCAATTAATATCATTAGTTGAATTTTTTTCTTGGAAAAATTCCCACCAAAATCATCATGATCCCACCCTTGGGAGTTTTTTAATTTTTTAAAAATGCCAAAATCTGCTCTAGAAACCGCAATTCTTAAAATTTCTCAATGAAAATCACATTAGAATACTTCAAATAATTCTATCAATAAATTAATATCATTAGTTGAATTTTTTTCTTGGAAAAATTCCCAATAAAAATCATCATGATCCCACCCTTGGGAGTTTTTTTTTTTAATTTTTTAAAAATGCCAAAATCTGCTCTAGAAACCGCAATTCTTAAAATTTCTCAATGAAAATCACATTAGAATACTTCAAATAATTCTACCAATCAATTAATATCATTAGTTGAATTTTTTTCTTGGAAAAATTCCCACCAAAAATCATCATGATCCCACCCTTGGGAGTTTTTTTTTTAATTTTTTAAAAATGCCAAAATCTGCTCTAGAAACCGCAATTCTTAAAATTTCTCAATGAAAATCACATTAGAATACTTCAAATAATTCTACCAATCAATTAATATCATTAGTTGAATTTTTTTCTTGGAAAAATTCCAACAAAAATCATCATGATCCCACCCTTGGGAGTTTTTTTTAATTTTTTAAAAATGCCAAAATCTGCTTTAGAAACCGCAATTCTTAAAATTTCTCAATGAAAATCACATTAGAATACTTCAAATAATTCTATCAATCAATTAATATCATTAGTTGAATTATTTTCTTGGAAAAATTCCAACAAAAATCATCATGATCCCACCCTTGGGAGTTTTTTTTTTAATTTTTTAAAAATGCCAAAATCTGCTCTAGAAACCGCAATTCTTAAAATTTCTCAATGAAAATCACATTAGAATACTTCAAATAATTCTATCAATCAATTAATATCATTAGTTGATTTTTTTTCTTGGAAAAATTCCCACCAAAAATCATCATGATCCCACCCTTGGGAGTTTTTTTTAATTTTTTAAAAATGCCAAAATCTGCTCTAAAAACCGCAATTCTTAAAATTTCTCAATGAAAATCACATTAGAATACTTCAAATAATTCTACCAATCAATTAATATCATTAGTTGAATTTTTTTCTTGGAAAAATTCCCACCAAAAATCATCATGATCCCACCCTTGGGAGTTTTTTTTTAATTTTTTAAAAATGCCAAAATCTGCTCTAAAAACCGCAATTCTTAAAATTTCTCAATGAAAATCACATTAGAATACTTCAAATAATTCTATCAATCAATTAATATCATTAGTTGAATTTTTTTCTTGGAAAAATTCCCACCAAAAATCATCATGATCCCACCCTTGGGAGTTTTTTAATTTTTTAAAAATGCCAAAATCTGCTCTAAAAACCGCAATTCTTAAAATTTCTCAATGAAAATCACATTAGAATACTTCAAATAATTCTACCAATCAATTAATATCATTAGCTGAATTTTTTTCTTGGAAAAATTCCCACCAAAAATCATCATGACCCCACCCTTGGGAGTTTTTTTTTAAATTTTTTAAAAATGCCAAAATCTGCTCTAGAAACCGCAATTCTTAAAATTTCTCAATGAAAATCACATTAGAATACTTCAAATAATTCTATCAATCAATTAATATCATTAGTTGAATTTTTTTCTTGGAAAAATTCCCACAAAAATCATCATGATCCCACCCTTGGGAGTTTTTTAATTTTTTAAAAATGCCAAAATCTGCTCTAGAAACCGCAATTCTTAAAATTTCTCAATGAAAATCACATTAGAATACTTCAAATAATTCTATCAATAAATTAATATCATTAGTTGAATTTTTTTCTTGGAAAAATTCCCACCAAAAATCATCATGATCCCACCCTTGGGAGTTTTTTTTTTTAATTTTTTAAAAATGCCAAAATCTGCTCTAGAAACCGCAATTCTTAAAATTTCTCAATGAAAATCACATTAGAATACTTCAAATAATTCTATCAATCAATTAATATCATTAGTTGAATTTTTTTCTTGGAAAAATTCCCACCAAAAATCATCATGATCCCACCCTTGGGAGTTTTTTTTAATTTTTTAAAAATGCCAAAATCTGCTCTAGAAACCGCAATTCTTAAAATTTCTCAATGAAAATCACATTAGAATACTTCAAATAATTCTACCAATCAATTAGTATCATTAGTTGAATTTGTTTCTTGGAAAACTTCCCACCAAAAATCATCATGATCCCACCCTTGGGAGTTTTTTTTTAATTTTTTAAAAATGCCAAAATCTGCTCTAGAAACCGCAATTCTTAAAATTTCTCAATGAAAATCACATTAGAATACTTCAAATAATTCTACCAATCAATTAATATCATTAGTTGAATTTTTTTCTTGGAAAAATTCCCACAAAAATCATCATGATCCCACCCTTGGGAGTTTTTTTTAATTTTTTAAAAATGCCAAAATCTGCTCTAGAAACCGCAATTCTTAAAATTTCTCAATGAAAATCACATTAGAATACTTCAAATAATTCTATCAATCAATTAATATCATTAGTTGAATTATTTTCTTGGAAAAATTCCAACAAAAATCATCATGATCCCACCCTTGGGAGTTTTTTTTTAATTTTTTAAAAATGCCAAAATCTGCTCTAGAAAGCGCAATTCTTAAAATTTCTCAATGAAAATCACATTAGAATACTTCAAATAATTCTACCAATCAATTAATATCATTAGTTGATTTTTTTTCTTGGAAAAATTCCCACCAAAAATCATCATGATCCCACCCTTGGGAGTTTTTTTTTAATTTTTTAAAAATGCCAAAATCTGCTCTAAAAACCGCAATTCTTAAAATTTCTCAATGAAAATCACATTAGAATACTTCAAATAATTCTACCAATCAATTAATATCATTAGTTGAATTTGCTTCTTGGAAAAATTCCCACCAAAAATCATCATGATCCCACCCTTGGGAGTTTTTTTTTTTAATTTTTTAAAAATGCCAAAATCTGCTCTAAAAACCGCAATTCTTAAAATTTCTCAATGAAAATCACATTAGAATACTTCAAATAATTCTACCATTCAATTAATATCATTAGTTGAATTTTTTTCTTGGAAAAATTCCCACAAAAATCATCATGATCCCACCCTTGGGAGTTTTTTTTTAATTTTTTAAAAATGCCAAAATCTGCTCTAAAAACCGCAATTCTTAAAATTTCTCAATGAAAATCACATTAGAATACTTCAAATAATTCTACCAATCAATTAATATCATTAGTTGAATTTGTTTCTTGGAAAAATTCCCACCAAAACTCATCATGATCCCACCCTTGGGAGTTTTTTTTTAATTTTTTAAAAATGCCAAAATCTGCTCTAAAAACCGCAATTCTTAAAATTTCTCAATGAAAATCACATTAGAATACTTCAAATAATTCTACCAATCAATTAATATCATTAGTTGAATTATTTTCTTGGAAAAATTCCCACCAAAAATCATCATGATCCCACCCTTGGGGGTTTTTTTTAATTTTTAAAAAATGCCAAAATCTGCTCTAGAAACCGCAATTCTTAAAATTTCTCAATGAAAATCAAATTAGAATACTTCAAATAATTCTACCAATCAATTAATATCATTAGTTGAATTTTTTTCTTGGAAAAATTCCCACCAAAAATCATCATGATCCCACCCTTGGGAGTTTTTTTTTAATTTTTTAAAAATGCCAAAATCTGCTCTAAAAACCGCAATTCTTAAAATTTCTCAATGAAAATCACATTAGAATACTTCAAATAATTCTATCAATCAATTAATATCATTAGTTGAATTATTTTCTTGGAAAAATTCCAACAAAAATCATCATGATCCCACCCTTGGGAGTTTTTTTTAAATTTTTTAAAAATGCCAAAATCTGCTCTAGAAACCGCAATTCTTAAAATTTCTCAATGAAAATCACATTAGAATACTTCAAATAATTCTATCAATCAATTAATATCATTAGTTGATTTTTTTTCTTGGAAAAATTCCCACCAAAAATCATCATGATCCCACCCTTGGGAGTTTTTTTTAATTTTTTAAAAATGCCAAAATCTGCTCTAAAAACCGCAATTCTTAAAATTTCTCAATGAAAATCACATTAGAATACTTCAAATAATTCTACCAATCAATTAATATCATTAGTTGAATTTTTTTCTTGGAAAAATTCCCACCAAAAATCATCATGACCCCACCCTTGGGAGTTTTTTTTTTAAATTTTTTAAAAATGCCAAAATCTGCTCTAGAAACCGCAATTCTTAAAATTTCTCAATGAAAATCACATAAGAATACTTCAAATAATTCTATCAATCAATTAATATCATTAGTTGAATTTTTTCTTGGAAAAATACCCACAAAAATCATCATGATCCCACCCTTGGGAGTTTTTTAATTTTTTAAAAATGCCAAAATCTGCTCTAGAAACCGCAATTCTTAAAATTTCTCAATGAAAATCACATTAGAATACTTCAAATAATTCTATCAATCAATTAATATCATTAGTTGAATTTTTTTCTTGGAAAAATTCCCACAAAAATCATCATGATCCCACCCTTGGGAGTTTTTTAATTTTTTAAAAATGCCAAAATCTGCTCTAGAAACCGCAATTCTTAAAATTTCTCAATGAAAATCACATTAGAATACTTCAAATAATTCTATCAATAAATTAATATCATTAGTTGAATTTTTTTCTTGGAAAAATTCCCACCAAAAATCATCATGATCCCACCCTTGGGAGTTTTTTTTTTTAATTTTTTAAAAATGCCAAAATCTGCTCTAGAAACCGCAATTCTTAAAATTTCTCAATGAAAATCACATTAGAATACTTCAAATAATTCTATCAATCAATTAATATCATTAGTTGAATTATTTTCTTGGAAAAATTCCCACAAAAATCATCATGATCCCACCCTTGGGAGTTTTTTTTTTAATTTTTTAAAAATGCCAAAATCTGCTCTAGAAACCGCAATTCTTAAAATTTCTCAATGAAAATCACATTAGAATACTTCAAATAATTCTACCAATCAATTAATATCATTAGTTGAATTTTTTCTTGGAAAAATACCCACAAAAATCATCATGATCCCACCCTTGGGAGTTTTTTAATTTTTTAAAAATGCCAAAATCTGCTCTAAAAACCGCAATTCTTAAAATTTCTCAATGAAAATCACATAAGAATACTTCAAATAATTCTATCAATCAATTAATATCATTAGTTGAATTTTTTCTTGGAAAAATACCCACAAAAATCATCATGATCCCACCCTTGGGGGTTTTTTAATTTTTTAAAAATGCCAAAATCTGCTCTAAAAACCGCAATTCTTAAAATTTCTCAATGAAAATCACATTAGAATACTTCAAATAATTCTACCAATCAATTAATATCATTAGTTGAATTTGTTTCTTGGAAAAATTCCCACCAAAAATCATCATGATCCCACCCTTGGGAGTTTTTTTTTTTAATTTTTTAAAAATGCCAAAATCTGCTCTAAAAACCGCAATTCTTAAAATTTCTCAATGAAAATCACATTAGAATACTTCAAATAATTCTACCAATCAATTAATATCATTAGTTGAATTTTTTTCTTGGAAAAATTCCCACCAAAACTCATCATGATCCCAACCTTGGGAGTTTTTTTTTTAATTTTTTAAAAATGCCAAAATCTGCTCTAAAAACCGCAATTCTTAAAATTTCTCAATGAAAATCACATTAGAATACTTCAAATAATTCTATCAATCAATTAATATCATTAGTTGAATTATTTTCTTGAAAAAATTCCCACAAAAATCATCATGATCCCACCCTTGGGAGTTTTTTAATTTTTTAAAAATGCCAAAATCTGCTCTAAGAACCGCAATTCTTAAAATTTCTCAATGAAAATCACATTAGAATACTTCAAATAATTCTACCAATCAATTAATATCATTAGTTGAATTTTTTTCTTGGAAAAATTCCCACCAAAAATCATCATGATCCCACCCTTGGGAGTTTTTTTTTAATTTTTTAAAAATGCCAAAATCTGCTCTAAAAACCGCAATTCTTAAAATTTCTCAATGAAAATCACATTAGAATACTTCAAATAATTCTATCAATCAATTAATATCATTAGTTGAATTTTTTTCTTGGAAAAATTCCCACCAAAAATCATCAAGATCCCACCCTTGGGAGTTTTTTAATTTTTTAAAAATGCCAAAATCTGCTCTAAAAACCGCAATTCTTAAAATTTCTCAATGAAAATCACATTAGAATACTTCAAATAATTCTACCAATCAATTAATATCATTAGCTGAATTTTTTTCTTGGAAAAATTCCCACCAAAAATCATCATGACCCCACCCTTGGGAGTTTTTTTTTTAAATTTTTTAAAAATGCCAAAATCTGCTCTAGAAACCGCAATTCTTAAAATTTCTCAATGAAAATCACATTAGAATACTTCAAATAATTCTACCAATCAATTAATATCATTAGTTGAATTTTTTTCTTGGAAAAATTCCCACAAAAATCATCATGATCCCACCCTTGGGAGTTTTTTAATTTTTTAAAAATGCCAAAATCTGCTCTAGAAACCGCAATTCTTAAAATTTCTCAATGAAAATCACATTAGAATACTTCAAATAATTCTATCAATAAATTAATATCATTAGTTGAATTTTTTTCTTGGAAAAATTCCCACCAAAAATCATCATGATCCCACCCTTGGGAGTTTTTTTTTAAATTTTTTAAAAATGGCAAAATCTGCTCTAGAAACCGCAATTCTTAAAATTTATCAATGAAAATCACATTAGAATACTTCAAATAATTCTATCAATCAATTAATATCATTAGTTGAATTATTTTCTTGGAAAAATTCTCACAAAAATCATCATGATCCCACCCTTGGGAGTTTTTTTTAATTTTTTAAAAATGCCAAAATCTGCTCTAGAAACCGCAATTCTTAAAATTTCTCAATGAAAATCACATTAGAATACTTCAAATAATTCTACCAATCAATTAATATCATTAGTTGAATTTTTTTCTTGGAAAAATTCCCACCAAAACTCATCATGATCCCACCCTTGGGAGTTTTTTTTTTAATTTTTTTAAAAATGCCAAAATCTGCTCTAAAAACCGCAATTCTTAAAATTTCTCAATGAAAATCACATTAGAATACTTCAAATAATTCTACCAATCAATTAATATCATTAGTTGAATTTTTTTCTTGGAAAAATTCCCACCAAAACTCATCATGATCCCACCCTTGGGAGTATTTTTTAATTTTTAAAAAATAACAAAATCTGCTCTAGAAACCGCAATTCTAAAAATTTCTCAATGAAAATCACATTAGAATACTTCAAATAATTCTACCAATCAATTAATATCATTAGTTGAATTTTTTTCTTGGAAAAATTCCCACCAAAAATCATCATGATCCCACCCTTGGGAGTTTTTTTTTAATTTTTTAAAAATGCCAAAATCTGCTCTAAAAACCGCAATTCTTAAAATTTCTCAATGAAAATCACATTACAATACTTCAAATAATTCTACCAATCAATTATTATCATTAGTTGAATTTTTTTCTTGGAAAAATTCCCACCAAAACTCATCATGATCCCACCCTTGGGAGTTTTTTTTAATTTTTAAAAAATAACAAAATCTGCTCTAGAAACCGCAATTCTTAAAATTTCTCAATGAAAATCACATTAGAATACTTCAAATAATTCTACCAATCAATTAATATCATTAGTTGAATTTTTTTCTTGGAAAAATTCCCACCAAAAATCATCATGATCCCACCCTTGGGAGTTTTTTTTTAATTTTTTAAAAATGCCAAAATCTGCTCTAAAAACCGCAATTCTTAAAATTTCTCAATGAAAATCACATTAGAATACTTCAAATAATTCTATCAATCAATTAATATCGTTAGTTGAATTTTTTTCTTGGAAAAATTCCCACCAAAAATCATCATGATCCCACCCTTGGGAGTTTTTTAATTTTTTAAAAATGCCAAAATCTGCTCTAAAAACCGCAATTCTTAAAATTTCTCAATGAAAATCACATTAGAATACTTCAAATAATTCTACCAATCAATTAATATCATTAGCTGAATTTTTTTCTTGGAAAAATTCCCACCAAAAATCATCATGACCCCACCCTTGGGAGTTTTTTTTTAAATTTTTTAAAATGCCAAAATCTGCTCTAGAAACCGCAATTCTTAAAATTTCTCAATGAAAATCACATTAGAATACTTCAAATAATTCTATCAATCAATTAATATCATTAGTTGAATTTTTTTCTTGGAAAAATTCCCACAAAAATCATCATGATCCCACCCTTGGGAGTTTTTTAATTTTTTAAAAGTGCCAAAATCTGCTCTAGAAACCGCAATTCTTAAAATTTCTCAATGAAAATCACATTAAAATACTTCAAATAATTCTATCAATAAATTAATATCATTAGTTGATTTTTTTTCTTGGAAAAATTCCCACCAAAAATCATCATGATCCCACCCTTGGGAGTTTTTTTTTTTAATTTTTTAAAAATGCCAAAATCTGCTCTAGAAACCGCAATTCTTAAAATTTCTCAATGAAAATCACATTAGAATACTTCAAATAATTCTATCAATCAATTAATATCATTAGTTGAATTATTTTCTTGGAAAAATTCCCACAAAAATCATCATGATCCCACCCTTGGGAGTTTTTTTTAATTTTTTAAAAATGCCAAAATCTGCTCTAGAAACCGCAATTCTTAAAATTTCTCAATGAAAATCACATTAGAATACTTCAAATAATTCTACCAATCAATTAATATCATTAGTTGAATTTTTTTCTTGGAAAAATTCCCACCAAAAATCATCATGATCCCACCCTTGGGAGTTTTTTTTTAATTTTTTAAAAATGCCAAAATCTGCTCTAGAAACCGCAATTCTTAAAATTTCTCAATGAAAGTCACATTAGAATACTTCAAATAATTCTACCAATCAATTAATATCATTAGTTGAATTTTTTTCTTGGAAAAATTCCCACAAAAATCATCATGATCCCACCCTTGGGAGTTTTTTTTAATTTTTTAAAAATGCCATAATCTGCTCTAGAAACCGCAATTCTTAAAATTTCTCAATGAAAATCACATTAGAATACTTCAAATAATTCTACCAATCAATTAGTATCATTAGTTGAATTTGTTTCTTGGAAAACTTCCCACCAAAAATCATCATGATCCCACCCTTGGGAGTTTTTTTTTAATTTTTTAAAAATGCCAAAATCTGCTCTAGAAACCGCAATTCTTAAAATTTCTCAATGAAAATCACATTAGAATACTTCAAATAATTCTACCAATCAATTAATATCATTAGTTGAATTATTTTCTTGGAAAAATTCCCACAAAAATCATCATGATCCCACCCTTGGGAGTTTTTTTTTAATTTTTTAAAAATGCCAAAATCTGCTGTAGAAACCGCAATTCTTAAAATTTCTCAATGAAAATCACATTAGAATACTTCAAATAATTCTACCAATCAATTAATATCATTAGTTGATTTTTTTTCTTGGAAAAATTCCCACCAAAAATCATCATGATCCCACCCTTGGGAGTTTTTTTTTAATTTTTTAAAAATGCCAAAATCTGCTCTAAAAACCGCAATTCTTAAAATTTCTCAATGAAAATCACATTAGAATACTTCAAATAATTCTACCAATCAATTAATATCATTAGTTGAATTTGTTTCTTGGAAAAATTCCCACCAAAAATCATCATGATCCCACCCTTGGGAGTTTTTTTTAAATTTTTTTGAAAATGCCAAAATCTGCTCTAAAAACCGCAATTCTTAAAATTTCTCAATGAAAATCACATTAGAATACTTCAAATAATTCTACCAATCAATTAATATCATTAGTTGAATTTTTTTCTTGGAAAAATTCCCACCAAAACTCATCATGATCCCAACCTTGGGAGTTTTTTTTTAATTTTTTAAAAATGCCAAAATCTGCTCTAAAAACCGCAATTCTTAAAATTTCTCAATGAAAATCACATTAGAATACTTCAAATAATTCTACCAATCAATTAATATCATTAGTTGAATTTGTTTCTTGGAAAAATTCCCACCAAAACTCATCATAATCCCACCCTTGGGAGTTTTTTTTTAATTTTTTAAAAATGCCAAAATCTGCTCTAAAAACCGCAATTCTTAAAATTTCTCAATGAAAATCACATTAGAATACTTCAAATAATTCTACCAATCAATTAATATCATTAGTTGAATTTTTTCTTGGAAAAATACCCACAAAAATCATCATGATCCCACCCTTGGGAGTTTTTTAATTTTTTAAAAATGCCAAAATCTGCTCTAAAAACCGCAATTCTTAAAATTTCTCAATGAAAATCACATTAGAATACTTCAAATAATTCTACCAATCAATTAATATCATTAGTTGAATTTGTTTCTTGGAAAAATTCCCACCAAAAATCATCATGATCCCATCCTTGGGAGTTTTTTTTTTAATTTTTTTGAAAATGCCAAAATCTGCTCTAAAAACCGCAATTCTTAAAATTTCTCAATGAAAATCACATTAGAATACTTCAAATAATTATACCAATCAATTAATATCATTAGTTGAATTTTTTTCTTGGAAAAATTCCCACCAAAACTCATCATGATCCCAACCTTGGGAGTTTTTTTTTTAATTTTTTAAAAATGCCAAAATCTGCTCTAAAAACCGCAATTCTTAAAATTTCTCAATGAAAATCACATTAGAATACTTCAAATAATTCTACCAATCAATTAATATCATTAGTTGAATTTGTTTCTTGGAAAAATTCCCACCAAAACTCATCATAATCCCACCCTTGGGAGTTTTTTTTTAATTTTTTAAAAATGCCAAAATCTGCTCTAAAAACCGCAATTCTTAAAATTTCTCAATGAAAATCACATTAGAATACTTCAAATAATTCTACCAATCAATTAATATCATTAGTTGAATTTTTTCTTGGAAAAATACCCACAAAAATCATCATGATCCCACCCTTGGGAGTTTTTTAATTTTTTAAAAATGCCAAAATCTGCTCTAAAAACCGCAATTCTTAAAATTTCTCAATGAAAATCACATTAGAATACTTCAAATAATTCTACCAATCAATTAATATCATTAGTTGAATTTTTTCTTGGAAAAATACCCACAAAAATCATCATGATCCCACCCTTGGGAGTTTTTTAATTTTTTAAAAATGCCAAAATCTGCTCTAAAAACCGCAATTCTTAAAATTTCTCAATGAAAATCACATAAGAATACTTCAAATAATTCTATCAATCAATTAATATCATTAGTTGAATTTTTTCTTGGAAAAATACCCACAAAAATCATCATGATCCCACCCTTGGGGGTTTTTTAATTTTTTAAAAATGCCAAAATCTGCTCTAAAAACCGCAATTCTTAAAATTTCTCAATGAAAATCACATTAGAATACTTCAAATAATTCTACCAATCAATTAATATCATTAGTTGAATTTGTTTCTTGGAAAAATTCCCACCAAAAATCATCATGATCCCACCCTTGGGAGTTTTTTTTTTTTAATTTTTTAAAAATGCCAAAATCTGCTCTAAAAACCGCAATTCTTAAAATTTCTCAATGAAAATCACATTAGAATACTTCAAATAATTCTACCAATCAATTAATATCATTAGTTGAATTTTTTTCTTGGAAAAATTCCCACCAAAACTCATCATGATCCCAACCTTGGGAGTTTTTTTTTTTAATTTTTTAAAAATGCCAAAATCTGCTCTAAAAACCGCAATTCTTAAAATTTCTCAATGAAAATCACATTAGAATACTTCAAATAATTCTATCAATCAATTAATATCATTAGTTGAATTATTTTCTTGAAAAAATTCCCACAAAAATCATCATGATCCCACCCTTGGGAGTTTTTTAATTTTTTAAAAATGCCAAAATCTGCTCTAAGAACCGCAATTCTTAAAATTTCTCAATGAAAATCACATTAGAATACTTCAAATAATTCTACCAATCAATTAATATCATTAGTTGAATTTTTTTCTTGGAAAAATTCCCACCAAAAATCATCATGATCCCACCCTTGGGAGTTTTTTTTTAATTTTTTTAAAAATGCCAAAATCTGCTCTAAAAACCGCAATTCTTAAAATTTCTCAATGAAAATCACATTAGAATACTTCAAATAATTCTATCAATCAATTAATATCATTAGTTGAATTTTTTTCTTGGAAAAATTCCCACCAAAAATCATCATGATCCCACCCTTGGGAGTTTTTTAATTTTTTAAAAATGCCAAAATCTGCTCTAAAAACCGCAATTCTTAAAATTTCTCAATGAAAATCACATTAGAATACTTCAAATAATTCTACCAATCAATTAATATCATTAGCTGAATTTTTTTCTTGGAAAAATTCCCACCAAAAATCATCATGACCCCACCCTTGGGAGTTTTTTTTTAAATTTTTTAAAAATGCCAAAATCTGCTCTAGAAACCGCAATTCTTAAAATTTCTCAATGAAAATCACATTAGAATACCTCAAATAATTCTATCAATCAATTAATATCATTAGTTGAATTTTTTTCTTGGAAAAATTCCCACAAAAATCATCATGATCCCACCCTTGGGAGTTTTTTAATTTTTTAAAAATGCCAAAATCTGCTCTAGAAACCGCAATTCTTAAAATTTCTCAATGAAAATCACATTAGAATACTTCAAATAATTCTATCAATAAATTAATATCATTAGTTGAATTTTTTTCTTGGAAAAATTCCCACCAAAAATCATCATGATCCCACCCTTGGGAGTTTTTTTTTTAATTTTTTAAAAATGCCAAAATCTGCTCTAGAAACCGCAATTCTTAAAATTTATCAATGAAAATCACATTAGAATACTTCAAATAATTCTATCAATCAATTAATATCATTAGTTGAATTATTTTCTTGGAAAAATTCTCACAAAAATCATCATGATCCCACCCTTGGGAGTTTTTTTTAATTTTTTAAAAATGCCAAAATCTGCTCTAGAAACCGCAATTCTTAAAATTTCTCAATGAAAATCACATTAGAATACTTCAAATAATTCTACCAATCAATTAATATCATTAGTTGAATTTTTTTCTTGGAAAAATTCCCACCAAAACTCATCATGATCCCACCCTTGGGAGTTTTTTTTAATTTTTAAAAAATAACAAAATCTGCTCTAGAAACCGCAATTCTAAAAATTTCTCAATGAAAATCACATTAGAATACTTCAAATAATTCTACCAATCAATTAATATCATTAGTTGAATTTTTTCTTGGAAAAATTCCCACCAAAAATCATCATGATCCCACCCTTGGGAGTTTTTTTTTAATTTTTTAAAAATGCCAAAATCTGCTCTAAAAACCGCAATTCTTAAAATTTCTCAATGAAAATCACATTAGAATACTTCAAATAATTCTACCAATCAATTATTATCATTAGTTGAATTTTTTTCTTGGAAAAATTCCCACCAAAACTCATCATGATCCCACCCTTGGGAGTTTTTTTTAATTTTTAAAAAATAACAAAATCTGCTCTAGAAACCGCAATTCTTAAAATTTCTCAATGAAAATCACATTAGAATACTTCAAATAATTCTACCAATCAATTAATATCATTAGTTGAATTTTTTTCTTGGAAAAATTCCCACCAAAAATCATCATGATCCCACCCTTGGGAGTTTTTTTTTAATTTTTTAAAAATGCCAAAATCTGCTCTAAAAACCGCAATTCTTAAAATTTCTCAATGAAAATCACATTAGAATACTTCAAATAATTCTATCAATCAATTAATATCATTAGTTGAATTTTTTTCTTGGAAAAATTCCCACCAAAAATCATCATGATCCCACCCTTGGGAGTTTTTTAATTTTTTAAAAATGCCAAAATCTGCTCTAAAAACCGCAATTCTTAAAATTTCTCAATGAAAATCACATTAGAATACTTCAAATAATTCTACCAATCAATTAATATCATTAGCTGAATTTTTTTCTTGGAAAAATTCCCACCAAAAATCATCATGACCCCACCCTTGGGAGTTTTTTTTTAAATTTTTTAAAATGCCAAAATCTGCTCTAGAAACCGCAATTCTTAAAATTTCTCAATGAAAATCACATTAGAATACTTCAAATAATTCTATCAATCAATTAATATCATTAGTTGAATTTTTTTCTTGGAAAAATTCCCACAAAAATCATCATGATCCCACCCTTGGGAGTTTTTTAATTTTTTAAAAATGCCAAAATCTGCTCTAGAAACCGCAATTCTTAAAATTTCTCAATGAAAATCACATTAGAATACTTCAAATAATTCTATCAATAAATTAATATCATTAGTTGATTTTTTTTCTTGGAAAAATTCCCACCAAAAATCATCATGATCCCACCCTTGGGAGTTTTTTTTTTTAATTTTTTAAAAATGCCAAAATCTGCTCTAGAAACCGCAATTCTTAAAATTTCTCAATGAAAATCACATTAGAATACTTCAAATAATTCTATCAATCAATTAATATCATTAGTTGAATTATTTTCTTGGAAAAATTCCCACCAAAAATCATCATGATCCCACCCTTGGGAGTTTTTTTTTAATTTTTTAAAAATGCCAAAATCTGCTCTAGAAACCGCAATTCTTAAAATTTCTCAATGAAAGTCACATTAGAATACTTCAAATAATTCTACCAATCAATTAATATCATTAGTTGAATTTTTTTCTTGGAAAAATTCCCACAAAAATCATCATGATCCCACCCTTGGGAGTTTTTTTTTTTTAATTTTTTAAAAATGCCAAAATCTGCTCTAGAAACCGCAATTCTTAAAATTTCTCAATGAAAATCACATTAGAATACTTCAAATAATTCTACCAATCAATTAGTATCATTAGTTGAATTTTTTCTTGGAAAACTTCCCACCAAAAATCATCATGATCCCACCCTTGGGAGTTTTTTTTTTTTTTTTTAATTTTTTGCCAAAAATGCCAAAATCTGCTCTAAAACCGCAATTCTTAAAATTTCTCAATGAAAATCACATTAGAATACTTCAAATAATTCTACCAATCAATTAGTATCATTAGTTGAATTTGTTTCTTGGAAAACTTCCCACCAAAAATCATCATGATCCCACCCTTGGGAGTTTTTTTTTAATTTTTTAAAAATGCCAAAATCTGCTCTAGAAACCGCAATTCTTAAAATTTCTCAATGAAAATCACATTAGAATACTTCAAATAATTCTACCAATCAATTAATATCATTAGTTGAATTATTTTCTTGGAAAAATTCCCACAAAAATCATCATGATCCCACCCTTGGGAGTTTTTTTTTAATTTTTTAAAAATGCCAAAATCTGCTCTAGAAACCGCAATTCTTAAAATTTCTCAATGAAAATCACATTAGAATACTTCAAATAATTCTACCAATCAATTAATATCATTAGTTGATTTTTTTTCTTGGAAAAATTCCCACCAAAAATCATCATGATCCCACCCTTGGGAGTTTTTTTTTAATTTTTTAAAAATGCCAAAATCTGCTCTAAAAACCGCAATTCTTAAAATTTCTCAATGAAAATCACATTAGAATACTTCAAATAATTCTACCAATCAATTAATATCATTAGTTGAATTTGTTTCTTGGAAAAATTCCCACCAAAAATCATCATGATCCCACCCTTGGGAGTTTTTTTTTAATTTTTTTGAAAATGCCAAAATCTGCTCTAAAAACCGCAATTCTTAAAATTTCTCAATGAAAATCACATTAGAATACTTCAAATAATTCTACCAATCAATTAATATCATTAGTTGAATTTTTTTCTTGGAAAAATTCCCACCAAAACTCATCATGATCCCAACCTTGGGAGTTTTTTTTTTAATTTTTTAAAAATGCCAAAATCTGCTCTAAAAACCGCAATTCTTAAAATTTCTCAATGAAAATCACATTAGAATACTTCAAATAATTCTACCAATCAATTAATATCATTAGTTGAATTTGTTTCTTGGAAAAATTCCCACCAAAACTCATCATAATCCCACCCTTGGGAGTTTTTTTTTAATTTTTTAAAAATGCCAAAATCTGCTCTAAAAACCGCAATTCTTAAAATTTCTCAATGAAAATCACATTAGAATACTTCAAATAATTCTACCAATCAATTAATATCATTAGTTGAATTATTTTCTTGGAAAAATTCCCACCAAAAATCATCATGATCCCACCCTTGGGGTTTTTTTTTAATTTTTAAAAAATGCCAAAATCTGCTCTAGAAACCGCAATTCTTAAAATTTCTCAATGAAAATCACATTAGAATACTTCAAATAATTCTACCAATCAATTAATATCATTAGTTGATTTTTTTTCTTGGAAAAATTCCCACCAAAAATCATCATGATCCCACCCTTGGGAGTTTTTTTTTTAATTTTTTAAAAATGCCAAAATCTGCTCTAAAAACCGCAATTCTTAAAATTTCTCAATGAAAATCACATTAGAATACTTCAAATAATTCTACCAATCAATTAGTATCATTAGTTGAATTTGTTTCTTGGAAAAATTCTTAAAATTCCCACCAAAAATCATCATGATCCCACCCTTGGGAGTTTTTTTTTAATTTTTTAAAAATGCCAAAATCTGCTCTAGAAACCGCAATTCTTAAAATTTCTCAATGAAAATCACATTAGAATACTTCAAATAATTCTACCAATCAATTAATATCATTAGTTGAATTATTTTCTTGGAAAAATTCCCACAAAAATCATCATGATCCCACCCTTGGGAGTTTTTTTTTAATTTTTTAAAAATGCCAAAATCTGCTCTAGAAACCGCAATTCTTAAAATTTCTCAATGAAAATCACATTAGAATACTTCAAATAATTCTACCAATCAATTAATATCATTAGTTGAATTTTTTTTCTTGGAAAAATTCCCACCAAAAATCATCATGATCCCACCCTTGGGAGTTTTTTTTTAATTTTTTTGAAAAATGCCAAAATCTGCTCTAAAAACCGCAATTCTTAAAATTTCTCAATGAAAATCACATTAGAATACTTCAAATAATTCTACCAATCAATTAATATCATTAGTTGAATTTGTTTCTTGGAAAAATTCCCACCAAAAATCATCATGATCCCACCCTTGGGAGTTTTTTTTTAATTTTTTTGAAAATGCCAAAATCTGCTCTAGAAACCGCAATTCTTAAAATTTCTCAATGAAAATCACATTAGAATACTTCAAATAATTCTACCAATCAATTAATATCATTAGTTGAATTTTTTTCTTGGAAAAATTCCCACCAAAACTCATCATGATCCCACCCTTGGGAGTTTTTTTTTTAATTTTTTAAAAATGCCAAAATCTGCTCTAGAAACCGCAATTCTTAAAATTTCTCAATGAAAATCACATTAGAATACTTCAAATAATTCTACCAATCAATTAATATCATTAGTTGAATTTTTTTCTTGGATTCCCATCATCATGTTTGGGAGTTTTTTTTTAATTTTTTAAAAATGCCAAAATCTGCTCTAAAAACCGCAATTCTTAAAATTTCTCAATGAAAAATAATTCTACCAATTAATATCATTAGTTGAATTTTTTTCTTGGAAAAATTCACCAAAAAATTTCTCATCATAATCCCACCCTTGGGAGTTTTTTTTTAATTTTTTAAAAATGCCAAAATCTGCTCTAAAAACCGCAATTCTTAAAATTTCTCAATGAAAATCACATTAGAATACTTCAAATAATTCTACCAATCAATTAATATCATTAGTTGAATTTTTTTCTTGGAAAAATTCCCACCAAAAATCATCATGATCCCACCCTTGGGAGTTTTTTTTTAATTTTTTAAAAATGCCAAAATCTGCTCTAGAAACCGCAATTCTTAAAATTTCTCAATGAAAATCACATTAGAATACTTCAAATAATTCTACCAATCAATTAATATCATTAGTTGAATTTTTTTCTTGGAAAAATTCCCACACAAAAATCATCATGATCCCACCCTTGGGAGTTTTTTTTTTAATTTTTTAAAAATGCCAAAATCTGCTCTAGAAACCGCAATTCTTAAAATTTCTCAATGAAAATCACATTAGAATACTTCAAATAATTCTACCAATCAATTAATATCATTAGTTGAATTTGTTTCTTGGAAAACTTCCCACCAAAAATCATCATGATCCCACCCTTGGGAGTTTTTTTTTTAATTTTTTAAAAATGCCAAAATCTGCTCTAGAAACCGCAATTCTTAAAATTTCTCAATGAAAATCACATTAGAATACTTCAAATAATTCTACCAATCAATTAATATCATTAGTTGAATTATTTTCTTGGAAAAATTCCCACAAAAATCATCATGATCCCACCCTTGGGAGTTTTTTTTTAATTTTTTAAAAATGCCAAAATCTGCTCTAGAAACCGCAATTCTTAAAATTTCTCAATGAAAATCACATTAGAATACTTCAAATAATTCTACCAATCAATTAATATCATTAGTTGAATTTTTTTCTTGGAAAAATTCCCACCAAAAATCATCATGATCCCACCCTTGGGAGTTTTTTTTTAATTTTTTAAAAATGCCAAAATCTGCTCTAGAAACCGCAATTCTTAAAATTTCTCAATGAAAATCACATTAGAATACTTCAAATAATTCTACCAATCAATTAATATCATTAGTTGAATTTTTTCTTGGAAAAATTCCCACCAAAAATCATCATGATCCCACCCTTGGGAGTTTTTTTTTAAAAAAATGCCAAAATCTGCTCTAAAAACCGCAATTCTTAAAATCTCAATGAAAATCACATTAGAATACTTCAAATAATTCTACCCAATTAATATCATTAGTTGGAGATCCCAACCTTTTTTTTTTTTAATTTTTTAAAAATGCCAAAATCTGCTCTAGAAACCGCAATTCTTAAAATTTCTCAATGAAAATCACATTAGAATACTTCAAATAATTCTACCAATCAATTAATATCATTAGTTGAATTTTTTTCTTGGAAAAATTCCCACCAAAAATCATCATGATCCCACCCTTGGGAGTTTTTTTTTAATTTTTTAAAAATGCCAAAATCTGCTCTAAAAACCGCAATTCTTAAAATTTCTCAATGAAAATCACATTAGAATACTTCAAATAATTCTACCAATCAATTAATATCATTAGTTGAATTTGTTTCTTGGAAAAATTCCCACCAAAAATCATCATGATCCCACCCTTGGGAGTTTTTTTTTTAATTTTTTTGAAAATGCCAAAATCTGCTCTAAAAACCGCAATTCTTAAAATTTCTCAATGAAAATCACATTAGAATACTTCAAATAATTCTACCAATCAATTAATATCATTAGTTGAATTTTTTTCTTGGAAAAATTCCCACCAAAACTCATCATGATCCCAACCTTGGGAGTTTTTTTTTAATTTTTTAAAAATGCCAAAATCTGCTCTAAAAACCGCAATTCTTAAAATTTCTCAATGAAAATCACATTAGAATACTTCAAATAATTCTACCAATCAATTAATATCATTAGTTGAATTTTTTCTTGGAAAAATTCCCACCAAAACTCATCATAATCCCACCCTTGGGAGTTTTTTTTTAATTTTTTAAAAATGCCAAAATCTGCTCTAAAAACCGCAATTCTTAAAATTTCTCAATGAAAATCACATTAGAATACTTCAAATAATTCTACCAATCAATTAATATCATTAGTTGAATTTTTTCTTGGAAAAATACCCACAAAAATCATCATGATCCCACCCTTGGGAGTTTTTTAATTTTTTAAAAATGCCAAAATCTGCTCTAAAAACCGCAATTCTTAAAATTTCTCAATGAAAATCACATTAGAATACTTCAAATAATTCTACCAATCAATTAATATCATTAGTTGAATTTTTTCTTGGAAAAATACCCACCAAAAATCATCATGATCCCACCCTTGGGAGTTTTTTTTTAATTTTTTAAAAATGCCAAAATCTGCTCTAAAAACCGCAATTCTTAAAATTTCTCAATGAAAATCACATTAGAATACTTCAAATAATTCTACCAATCAATTAATATCATTAGTTGAATTTTTTCTTGGAAAAATTCCCACCAAAAATCATCATGATCCCACCCTTGGGAGTTTTTTTTTTAATTTTTTAAAAATGCCAAAATCTGCTCTAAAAACCGCAATTCTTAAAATTTCTCAATGAAAATCACATTAGAATACTTCAAATAATTCTACCAATCAATTAATATCATTAGTTGAATTTGTTTCTTGGAAAAATTCCCACCAAAAATCATCATGATCCCACCCTTGGGAGTTTTTTTTTTTTAATTTTTTAAAAATGCCAAAATCTGCTCTAGAAACCGCAATTCTTAAAATTTCTCAATGAAAATCACATTAGAATACTTCAAATAATTCTACCAATCAATTAATATCATTAGTTGAATTTTTTTCTTGGAAAAATTCCCACCAAAAATCATCATGATCCCAACCTTGGGAGTTTTTTTTTTTAATTTTTTAAAAATGCCAAAATCTGCTCTAAAAACCGCAATTCTTAAAATTTCTCAATGAAAATCACATTAGAATACTTCAAATAATTCTATCAATCAATTAATATCATTAGTTGAATTATTTTCTTGAAAAAATTCCCACAAAAATCATCATGATCCCACCCTTGGGAGTTTTTTTTTTTTTAATTTTTTAAAAATGCCAAAATCTGCTCTAAGAACCGCAATTCTTAAAATTTCTCAATGAAAATCACATTAGAATACTTCAAATAATTCTACCAATCAATTAATATCATTAGTTGAATTTTTTTCTTGGAAAAATTCCCACCAAAAATCATCATGATCCCACCCTTGGGAGTTTTTTTTTAATTTTTTTAAAAATGCCAAAATCTGCTCTAGAAACCGCAATTCTTAAAATTTCTCAATGAAAATCACATTAGAATACTTCAAATAATTCTATCAATCAATTAATATCATTAGTTGAATTTTTTTCTTGGAAAAATTCCCACCAAAAATCATCATGATCCCACCCTTGGGAGTTTTTTAATTTTTTAAAAATGCCAAAATCTGCTCTAAAAACCGCAATTCTTAAAATTTCTCAATGAAAATCACATTAGAATACTTCAAATAATTCTACCAATCAATTAATATCATTAGCTGAATTTTTTTCTTGGAAAAATTCCCACCAAAAATCATCATGATCCCACCCTTGGGAGTTTTTTTTTAAATTTTTTAAAAATGCCAAAATCTGCTCTAGAAACCGCAATTCTTAAAATTTCTCAATGAAAATCACATTAGAATACCTCAAATAATTCTATCAATCAATTAATATCATTAGTTGAATTTTTTTCTTGGAAAAATTCCCACAAAAATCATCATGATCCCACCCTTGGGAGTTTTTTAATTTTTTAAAAATGCCAAAATCTGCTCTAGAAACCGCAATTCTTAAAATTTCTCAATGAAAATCACATTAGAATACTTCAAATAATTCTATCAATAAATTAATATCATTAGTTGAATTTTTTTCTTGGAAAAATTCCCACCAAAAATCATCATGATCCCACCCTTGGGAGTTTTTTTTTTAATTTTTTAAAAATGCCAAAATCTGCTCTAGAAACCGCAATTCTTAAAATTTATCAATGAAAATCACATTAGAATACTTCAAATAATTCTATCAATCAATTAATATCATTAGTTGAATTATTTTCTTGGAAAAATTCTCACAAAAATCATCATGATCCCACCCTTGGGAGTTTTTTTTAATTTTTTAAAAATGCCAAAATCTGCTCTAGAAACCGCAATTCTTAAAATTTCTCAATGAAAATCACATTAGAATACTTCAAATAATTCTACCAATCAATTAATATCATTAGTTGAATTTTTTTCTTGGAAAAATTCCCACCAAAACTCATCATGATCCCACCCTTGGGAGTTTTTTTTAATTTTTTAAAAATAACAAAATCTGCTCTAGAAACCGCAATTCTAAAAATTTCTCAATGAAAATCACATTAGAATACTTCAAATAATTCTACCAATCAATTAATATCATTAGTTGAATTTTTTCTTGGAAAAATTCCCACCAAAAATCATCATGATCCCACCCTTGGGAGTTTTTTTTTAATTTTTTAAAAATGCCAAAATCTGCTCTAAAAACCGCAATTCTTAAAATTTCTCAATGAAAATCACATTAGAATACTTCAAATAATTCTACCAATCAATTATTATCATTAGTTGAATTTTTTTCTTGGAAAAATTCCCACCAAAACTCATCATGATCCCACCCTTGGGAGTTTTTTTTAATTTTTAAAAAATAACAAAATCTGCTCTAGAAACCGCAATTCTTAAAATTTCTCAATGAAAATCACATTAGAATACTTCAAATAATTCTACCAATCAATTAATATCATTAGTTGAATTTTTTTCTTGGAAAAATTCCCACCAAAAATCATCATGATCCCACCCTTGGGAGTTTTTTTTTAATTTTTTAAAAATGCCAAAATCTGCTCTAAAAACCGCAATTCTTAAAATTTCTCAATGAAAATCACATTAGAATACTTCAAATAATTCTATCAATCAATTAATATCATTAGTTGAATTTTTTTCTTGGAAAAATTCCCACCAAAAATCATCATGATCCCACCCTTGGGAGTTTTTTAATTTTTTAAAAATGCCAAAATCTGCTCTAAAAACCGCAATTCTTAAAATTTCTCAATGAAAATCACATTAGAATACTTCAAATAATTCTACCAATCAATTAATATCATTAGCTGAATTTTTTTCTTGGAAAAATTCCCACCAAAAATCATCATGACCCCACCCTTGGGAGTTTTTTTTTAAATTTTTTAAAATGCCAAAATCTGCTCTAGAAACCGCAATTCTTAAAATTTCTCAATGAAAATCACATTAGAATACTTCAAATAATTCTATCAATCAATTAATATCATTAGTTGAATTTTTTTCTTGGAAAAATTCCCACAAAAATCATCATGATCCCACCCTTGGGAGTTTTTTAATTTTTTAAAAATGCCAAAATCTGCTCTAGAAACCGCAATTCTTAAAATTTCTCAATGAAAATCACATTAGAATACTTCAAATAATTCTATCAATAAATTAATATCATTAGTTGATTTTTTTTCTTGGAAAAATTCCCACCAAAAATCATCATGATCCCACCCTTGGGAGTTTTTTTTTTTAATTTTTTAAAAATGCCAAAATCTGCTCTAGAAACCGCAATTCTTAAAATTTCTCAATGAAAATCACATTAGAATACTTCAAATAATTCTATCAATCAATTAATATCATTAGTTGAATTATTTTCTTGGAAAAATTCCCACCAAAAATCATCATGATCCCACCCTTGGGAGTTTTTTTTTAATTTTTTAAAAATGCCAAAATCTGCTCTAGAAACCGCAATTCTTAAAATTTCTCAATGAAAGTCACATTAGAATACTTCAAATAATTCTACCAATCAATTAATATCATTAGTTGAATTTTTTTCTTGGAAAAATTCCCACAAAAATCATCATGATCCCACCCTTGGGAGTTTTTTTTAATTTTTTAAAAATGCCAAAATCTGCTCTAGAAACCGCAATTCTTAAAATTTCTCAATGAAAATCACATTAGAATACTTCAAATAATTCTACCAATCAATTAGTATCATTAGTTGAATTTGTTTCTTGGAAAACTTCCCACCAAAAATCATCATGATCCCACCCTTGGGAGTTTTTTTTTAATTTTTTAAAAATGCCAAAATCTGCTCTAGAAACCGCAATTCTTAAAATTTCTCAATGAAAATCACATTAGAATACTTCAAATAATTCTACCAATCAATTAATATCATTAGTTGAATTATTTTCTTGGAAAAATTCCCACAAAAATCATCATGATCCCACCCTTGGGAGTTTTTTTTTAATTTTTTAAAAATGCCAAAATCTGCTCTAGAAACCGCAATTCTTAAAATTTCTCAATGAAAATCACATTAGAATACTTCAAATAATTCTACCAATCAATTAATATCATTAGTTGATTTTTTTTCTTGGAAAAATTCCCACCAAAAATCATCATGATCCCACCCTTGGGAGTTTTTTTTTAATTTTTTAAAAATGCCAAAATCTGCTCTAAAAACCGCAATTCTTAAAATTTCTCAATGAAAATCACATTAGAATACTTCAAATAATTCTACCAATCAATTAATATCATTAGTTGAATTTGTTTCTTGGAAAAATTCCCACCAAAAATCATCATGATCCCACCCTTGGGAGTTTTTTTTTAATTTTTTTGAAAATGCCAAAATCTGCTCTAAAAACCGCAATTCTTAAAATTTCTCAATGAAAATCACATTAGAATACTTCAAATAATTCTACCAATCAATTAATATCATTAGTTGAATTTTTTTCTTGGAAAAATTCCCACCAAAACTCATCATGATCCCAACCTTGGGAGTTTTTTTTTTAATTTTTTAAAAATGCCAAAATCTGCTCTAAAAACCGCAATTCTTAAAATTTCTCAATGAAAATCACATTAGAATACTTCAAATAATTCTACCAATCAATTAATATCATTAGTTGAATTTGTTTCTTGGAAAAATTCCCACCAAAACTCATCATAATCCCACCCTTGGGAGTTTTTTTTTAATTTTTTAAAAATGCCAAAATCTGCTCTAAAAACCGCAATTCTTAAAATTTCTCAATGAAAATCACATTAGAATACTTCAAATAATTCTACCAATCAATTAATATCATTAGTTGAATTATTTTCTTGGAAAAATTCCCACCAAAAATCATCATGATCCCACCCTTGGGGTTTTTTTTTAATTTTTAAAAAATGCCAAAATCTGCTCTAGAAACCGCAATTCTTAAAATTTCTCAATGAAAATCACATTAGAATACTTCAAATAATTCTACCAATCAATTAATATCATTAGTTGATTTTTTTTCTTGGAAAAATTCCCACCAAAAATCATCATGATCCCACCCTTGGGAGTTTTTTTTTAATTTTTTAAAAATGCCAAAATCTGCTCTAAAAACCGCAATTCTTAAAATTTCTCAATGAAAATCACATTAGAATACTTCAAATAATTCTACCAATCAATTAGTATCATTAGTTGAATTTGTTTCTTGGAAAACTTCCCACCAAAAATCATCATGATCCCACCCTTGGGAGTTTTTTTTTAATTTTTTAAAAATGCCAAAATCTGCTCTAGAAACCGCAATTCTTAAAATTTCTCAATGAAAATCACATTAGAATACTTCAAATAATTCTACCAATCAATTAATATCATTAGTTGAATTATTTTCTTGGAAAAATTCCCACAAAAATCATCATGATCCCACCCTTGGGAGTTTTTTTTTAATTTTTTAAAAATGCCAAAATCTGCTCTAGAAACCGCAATTCTTAAAATTTCTCAATGAAAATCACATTAGAATACTTCAAATAATTCTACCAATCAATTAATATCATTAGTTGATTTTTTTTCTTGGAAAAATTCCCACCAAAAATCATCATGATCCCACCCTTGGGAGTTTTTTTTTAATTTTTTAAAAATGCCAAAATCTGCTCTAAAAACCGCAATTCTTAAAATTTCTCAATGAAAATCACATTAGAATACTTCAAATAATTCTACCAATCAATTAATATCATTAGTTGAATTTGTTTCTTGGAAAAATTCCCACCAAAAATCATCATGATCCCACCCTTGGGAGTTTTTTTTTAATTTTTTTGAAAATGCCAAAATCTGCTCTAGAAACCGCAATTCTTAAAATTTCTCAATGAAAATCACATTAGAATACTTCAAATAATTCTACCAATCAATTAATATCATTAGTTGAATTTTTTTCTTGGAAAAATTCCCACCAAAACTCATCATGATCCCAACCTTGGGAGTTTTTTTTTTAATTTTTTAAAAATGCCAAAATCTGCTCTAAAAACCGCAATTCTTAAAATTTCTCAATGAAAATCACATTAGAATACTTCAAATAATTCTACCAATCAATTAATATCATTAGTTGAATTTGTTTCTTGGAAAAATTCCCACCAAAACTCATCATAATCCCACCCTTGGGAGTTTTTTTTTAATTTTTTAAAAATGCCAAAATCTGCTCTAAAAACCGCAATTCTTAAAATTTCTCAATGAAAATCACATTAGAATACTTCAAATAATTCTACCAATCAATTAATATCATTAGTTGAATTATTTTCTTGGAAAAATTCCCACCAAAAATCATCATGATCCCACCCTTGGGGTTTTTTTTTAATTTTTAAAAAATGCCAAAATCTGCTCTAGAAACCGCAATTCTTAAAATTTCTCAACGAAAATCAAATTAGAATACTTCAAATAATTCTACCAATCAATTAATATCATTAGTTGAATTTTTTTCTTGGAAAAATTCCCACCAAAAATCATCATGATCCCACCCTTGGGAGTTTTTTTTTAATTTTTTAAAAATGCCAAAATCTGCTCTAAAAACCGCAATTCTTAAAATTTCTCAATGAAAATCACATTAGAATACTTCAAATAATTCTATCAATCAATTAATATCATTAGTTGAATTATTTTCTTGAAAAAATTCCCACAAAAATCATCATGATCCCACCCTTGGGAGTTTTTTAATTTTTTAAAAATGCCAAAATCTGCTCTAGAAGACGCGATTCTTAAAATTTCTCAATGAAAGTCACATTAGAATACTTCAAATAATTCTACCAATCAATTAATATCATTAGTTGAATTTTTTTCTTGGAAAAATTCCCACAAAAATCATCATGATCCCACCCTTGGGAGTTTTTTTTAATTTTTAAAAAATGCCAAAATCTGCTCTAGAAACCGCAATTCTTGAAATTTCTCAACGAAAATCACATTAGAATACTTCAAATAATTCTACCAATCAATTAATATCATTAGTTGAATTTTTTTCTTAGAAAAATTCCCACCAAAAATCATCATGTCCCCACCCTTGGGAGTTTTTTTTTAATTTTTTAAAAATGCCAAAATCTGCTCTAGAAACCGCAATTCTTAAAATTTCTCAATGAAAATCACATTAGAATACTTCAAATAATTCTACCAATCAATTAATATCATTAGTTGAATTTTTTTCTTGGAAAAATTCCCACCAAAAATCATCATGATCCCACCCTTGGGAGTTTTTTTTTAATTTTTTAAAAATGCCAAAATCTGCTCTAAAAACCGCAATTCTTAAAATTTCTCAATGAAAATCACATTAGAATACTTCAAATAATTCTACCAATCAATTAATATCATTAGTTGAATTATTTTCTTGGAAAAATTCCCACCAAAAATCATCATGATCCCACCCTTGGGGTTTTTTTTTAATTTTTAAAAAATGCCAAAATCTGCTCTAGAAGACGCGATTCTTAAAATTTCTCAATGAAAGTCACATTAGAATACTTCAAATAATTCTACCAATCAATTAATATCATTAGTTGAATTTTTTTCTTGGAAAAATTCCCACAAAAATCATCATGATCCCACCCTTGGGAGTTTTTTTTAATTTTTAAAAAATGCCAAAATCTGCTCTAGAAACCGCAATTCTTAAAATTTCTCAATGAAAATCACATTAGAATACTTCAAATAATTCTACCAATCAATTAGTATCATTAGTTGAATTTGTTTCTTGGAAAACTTCCCACCAAAAATCATCATGATCCCACCCTTGGGAGTTTTTTTTTAATTTTTTAAAAATGCCAAAATCTGCTCTAGAAACCGCAATTCTTAAAATTTCTCAATGAAAATCACATTAGAATACTTCAAATAATTCTACCAATCAATTAATATCATTAGTTGAATTATTTTCTTGGAAAAATTCCCACAAAAATCATCATGATCCCACCCTTGGGAGTTTTTTTTTAATTTTTTAAAAATGCCAAAATCTGCTCTAGAAACCGCAATTCTTAAAATTTCTCAATGAAAATCACATTAGAATACTTCAAATAATTCTACCAATCAATTAATATCATTAGTTGATTTTTTTTCTTGGAAAAATTCCCACCAAAAATCATCATGATCCCACCCTTGGGAGTTTTTTTTTAATTTTTTAAAAATGCCAAAATCTGCTCTAAAAACCGCAATTCTTAAAATTTCTCAATGAAAATCACATTAGAATACTTCAAATAATTCTACCAATCAATTAATATCGTTAGTTGAATTTTTTTCTTGGAAAAATTCCCACCAAAAATCATAATGATCCCACCCTTGGGAGTTTTTTAATTTTTTAAAAATGCCAAAATCTGCTCTAAAAACCGCAATTCTTAAAATTTCTCAATGAAAATCACATTAGAATACTTCAAATAATTCTACCAATCAATTAATATCATTAGCTGAATTTTTTTCTTGGAAAAATTCCCACCAAAAATCATCATGACCCCACCCTTGGGAGTTTTTTTTTAAATTTTTTAAAATGCCAAAATCTGCTCTAGAAACCGCAATTCTTAAAATTTCTCAATGAAAATCACATTAGAATACTTCAAATAATTCTATCAATCAATTAATATCATTAGTTGAATTTTTTTCTTGGAAAAATTCCCACAAAAATCATCATGATCCCACCCTTGGGAGTTTTTTAATTTTTTAAAAATGCCAAAATCTGCTCTAGAAACCGCAATTCTTAAAATTTCTCAATGAAAATCACATTAGAATACTTCAAATAATTCTATCAATAAATTAATATCATTAGTTGATTTTTTTTCTTGGAAAAATTCCCACCAAAAATCATCATGATCCCACCCTTGGGAGTTTTTTTTTTAATTTTTTAAAAATGCCAAAATCTGCTCTAGAAACCGCAATTCTTAAAATTTCTCAATGAAAATCACATTAGAATACTTCAAATAATTCTACCAATCAATTAGTATCATTAGTTGAATTTGTTTCTTGGAAAACTTCCCACCAAAAATCATCATGATCCCACCCTTGGGAGTTTTTTTTTAATTTTTTAAAAATGCCAAAATCTGCTCTAGAAACCGCAATTCTTAAAATTTCTCAATGAAAATCACATTAGAATACTTCAAATAATTCTACCAATCAATTAATATCATTAGTTGAATTATTTTCTTGGAAAAATTCCCACAAAAATCATCATGATCCCACCCTTGGGAGTTTTTTTTTAATTTTTTAAAAATGCCAAAATCTGCTCTAGAAACCGCAATTCTTAAAATTTCTCAATGAAAATCACATTAGAATACTTCAAATAATTCTACCAATCAATTAATATCATTAGTTGATTTTTTTTCTTGGAAAAATTCCCACCAAAAATCATCATGATCCCACCCTTGGGAGTTTTTTTTTAATTTTTTAAAAATGCCAAAATCTGCTCTAAAAACCGCAATTCTTAAAATTTCTCAATGAAAATCACATTAGAATACTTCAAATAATTCTACCAATCAATTAATATCATTAGTTGAATTTGTTTCTTGGAAAAATTCCCACCAAAAATCATCATGATCCCACCCTTGGGAGTTTTTTTTAAATTTTTTTGAAAATGCCAAAATCTGCTCTAGAAGCCGCAATTCTTAAAATTTCTCAATGAAAATCACATTAGAATACTTCAAATAATTCTACCAATCAATTAATATCATTAGTTGAATTTTTTTCTTGGAAAAATTCCCACCAAAACTCATCATGATCCCAACCTTGGGAGTTTTTTTTTAATTTTTTAAAAATGCCAAAATCTGCTCTAAAAACCGCAATTCTTAAAATTTCTCAATGAAAATCACATTAGAATACTTCAAATAATTCTACCAATCAATTAATATCATTAGTTGAATTTGTTTCTTGGAAAAATTCCCACCAAAACTCATCATAATCCCACCCTTGGGAGTTTTTTTTTAATTTTTTAAAAATGCCAAAATCTGCTCTAAAAACCGCAATTCTTAAAATTTCTCAATGAAAATCACATTACAATACTTCAAATAATTCTACCAATCAATTATTATCATTAGTTGAATTTTTTTCTTGGAAAAATTCCCACCAAAACTCATCATGATCCCACCCTTGGGAGTTTTTTTTAATTTTTTAAAAATGCCAAAATCTGCTCTAGAAACCGCAATTCTTAAAATTTCTCAATGAAAATCACATTAGAATACTTCAAATAATTCTACCAATCAATTAATATCATTAGTTGAATTTTTTTCTTGGAAAAATTCCCACCAAAACTCATCATGATCCCACCCTTGGGAGTTTTTTTTAATTTTTAAAAAATAACAAAATCTGCTCTAGAAACCGCAATTCTAAAAATTTCTCAATGAAAATCACATTAGAATACTTCAAATAATTCTACCAATCAATTAATATCATTAGTTGAATTTTTTCTTGGAAAAATTCCCACCAAAAATCATCATGATCCCACCCTTGGGAGTTTTTTTTTAATTTTTTAAAAATGCCAAAATCTGCTCTAAAAACCGCAATTCTTAAAATTTCTCAATGAAAATCACATTAGAATACTTCAAATAATTCTACCAATCAATTATTATCATTAGTTGAATTTTTTTCTTGGAAAAATTCCCACCAAAACTCATCATGATCCCACCCTTGGGAGTTTTTTTTAATTTTTAAAAAATAACAAAATCTGCTCTAGAAACCGCAATTCTTAAAATTTCTCAATGAAAATCACATTAGAATACTTCAAATAATTCTACCAATCAATTAATATCATTAGTTGAATTTTTTTCTTGGAAAAATTCCCACCAAAAATCATCATGATCCCACCCTTGGGAGTTTTTTTTTTTTTTAAAAATGCCAAAATTTTAAAAACCGCAATTCTTAAAAAATGCACATTAAATACTGCTCCCACCAAAAATCATCAAACCCTTGGGAGTTTTTTAATTTTTTAAAAATGCCGCTCTAAAAACCGCAATTCTTAAAATTTCTCAATGAAAATCACATTAGAATACTTCAAATAATTCTATCAATCAAGCTTAATATCATTAGTTGAATTTTTTTCTTGGAAAAATTCCCACCAAAAATCATCATGATCCCACCCTTGGGAGTTTTTTAATTTTTTAAAAATGCCAAAATCTGCTCTAAAAACCGCAATTCTTAAAATTTCTCAATGAAAATCACATTAGAATACTTCAAATAATTCTACCAATCAATTAATATCATTAGCTGAATTTTTTTCTTGGAAAAATTCCCACCAAAAATCATCATGACCCCACCCTTGGGAGTTTTTTTTTAAATTTTTTAAAATGCCAAAATCTGCTCTAGAAACCGCAATTCTTAAAATTTCTCAATGAAAATCACATTAGAATACTTCAAATAATTCTATCAATCAATTAATATCATTAGTTGAATTTTTTTCTTGGAAAAATTCCCACAAAAATCATCATGATCCCACCCTTGGGAGTTTTTTAATTTTTTAAAAATGCCAAAATCTGCTCTAGAAACCGCAATTCTTAAAATTTCTCAATGAAAATCACATTAGAATACTTCAAATAATTCTATCAATAAATTAATATCATTAGTTGATTTTTTTTCTTGGAAAAATTCCCACCAAAAATCATCATGATCCCACCCTTGGGAGTTTTTTTTTTTAATTTTTTAAAAATGCCAAAATCTGCTCTAGAAACCGCAATTCTTAAAATTTCTCAATGAAAATCACATTAGAATACTTCAAATAATTCTATCAATCAATTAATATCATTAGTTGAATTATTTTCTTGGAAAAATTCCCACCAAAAATCATCATGATCCCACCCTTGGGAGTTTTTTTTTAATTTTTTAAAAATGCCAAAATCTGCTCTAGAAACCGCAATTCTTAAAATTTCTCAATGAAAGTCACATTAGAATACTTCAAATAATTCTACCAATCAATTAATATCATTAGTTGAATTTTTTTCTTGGAAAAATTCCCACAAAAATCATCATGATCCCACCCTTGGGAGTTTTTTTTAATTTTTTAAAAATGCCAAAATCTGCTCTAGAAACCGCAATTCTTAAAATTTCTCAATGAAAATCACATTAGAATACTTCAAATAATTCTACCAATCAATTAGTATTATTAGTTGAATTTGTTTCTTGGAAAACTTCCCACCAAAAATCATCATGATCCCACCCTTGGGAGTTTTTTTTTAATTTTTTAAAAATGCCAAAATCTGCTCTAGAAACCGCAATTCTTAAAATTTCTCAATGAAAATCACATTAGAATACTTCAAATAATTCTACCAATCAATTAATATCATTAGTTGAATTATTTTCTTGGAAAAATTCCCACAAAAATCATCATGATCCCACCCTTGGGAGTTTTTTTTTAATTTTTTAAAAATGCCAAAATCTGCTCTAGAAACCGCAATTCTTAAAATTTCTCAATGAAAATCACATTAGAATACTTCAAATAATTCTACCAATCAATTAATATCATTAGTTGATTTTTTTTCTTGGAAAAATTCCCACCAAAAATCATCATGATCCCACCCTTGGGAGTTTTTTTTTAATTTTTTAAAAATGCCAAAATCTGCTCTAAAAACCGCAATTCTTAAAATTTCTCAATGAAAATCACATTAGAATACTTCAAATAATTCTACCAATCAATTAATATCATTAGTTGAATTTGTTTCTTGGAAAAATTCCCACCAAAAATCATCATGATCCCACCCTTGGGAGTTTTTTTTTAATTTTTTTGAAAATGCCAAAATCTGCTCTAAAAACCGCAATTCTTAAAATTTCTCAATGAAAATCACATTAGAATACTTCAAATAATTCTACCAATCAATTAATATCATTAGTTGAATTTTTTTCTTGGAAAAATTCCCACCAAAACTCATCATGATCCCAACCTTGGGAGTTTTTTTTTTAATTTTTTAAAAATGCCAAAATCTGCTCTAAAAACCGCAATTCTTAAAATTTCTCAATGAAAATCACATTAGAATACTTCAAATAATTCTACCAATCAATTAATATCATTAGTTGAATTTGTTTCTTGGAAAAATTCCCACCAAAACTCATCATAATCCCACCCTTGGGAGTTTTTTTTTAATTTTTTAAAAATGCCAAAATCTGCTCTAAAAACCGCAATTCTTAAAATTTCTCAATGAAAATCACATTAGAATACTTCAAATAATTCTACCAATCAATTAATATCATTAGTTGAATTATTTTCTTGGAAAAATTCCCACCAAAAATCATCATGATCCCACCCTTGGGGTTTTTTTTTAATTTTTAAAAAATGCCAAAATCTGCTCTAGAAACCGCAATTCTTAAAATTTCTCAATGAAAATCACATTAGAATACTTCAAATAATTCTACCAATCAATTAATATCATTAGTTGATTTTTTTTCTTGGAAAAATTCCCACCAAAAATCATCATGATCCCACCCTTGGGAGTTTTTTTTTAATTTTTTAAAAATGCCAAAATCTGCTCTAAAAACCGCAATTCTTAAAATTTCTCAATGAAAATCACATTAGAATACTTCAAATAATTCTACCAATCAATTAGTATCATTAGTTGAATTTGTTTCTTGGAAAACTTCCCACCAAAAATCATCATGATCCCACCCTTGGGAGTTTTTTTTTAATTTTTTAAAAATGCCAAAATCTGCTCTAGAAACCGCAATTCTTAAAATTTCTCAATGAAAATCACATTAGAATACTTCAAATAATTCTACCAATCAATTAATATCATTAGTTGAATTATTTTCTTGGAAAAATTCCCACAAAAATCATCATGATCCCACCCTTGGGAGTTTTTTTTTAATTTTTTAAAAATGCCAAAATCTGCTCTAGAAACCGCAATTCTTAAAATTTCTCAATGAAAATCACATTAGAATACTTCAAATAATTCTACCAATCAATTAATATCATTAGTTGATTTTTTTTCTTGGAAAAATTCCCACCAAAAATCATCATGATCCCACCCTTGGGAGTTTTTTTTTAATTTTTTAAAAATGCCAAAATCTGCTCTAAAAACCGCAATTCTTAAAATTTCTCAATGAAAATCACATTAGAATACTTCAAATAATTCTACCAATCAATTAATATCATTAGTTGAATTTGTTTCTTGGAAAAATTCCCACCAAAAATCATCATGATCCCACCCTTGGGAGTTTTTTTTTAATTTTTTTGAAAATGCCAAAATCTGCTCTAGAAACCGCAATTCTTAAAATTTCTCAATGAAAATCACATTAGAATACTTCAAATAATTCTACCAATCAATTAATATCATTAGTTGAATTTTTTTCTTGGAAAAATTCCCACCAAAACTCATCATGATCCCAACCTTGGGAGTTTTTTTTTTAATTTTTTAAAAATGCCAAAATCTGCTCTAAAAACCGCAATTCTTAAAATTTCTCAATGAAAATCACATTAGAATACTTCAAATAATTCTACCAATCAATTAATATCATTAGTTGAATTTGTTTCTTGGAAAAATTCCCACCAAAACTCATCATAATCCCACCCTTGGGAGTTTTTTTTTAATTTTTTAAAAATGCCAAAATCTGCTCTAAAAACCGCAATTCTTAAAATTTCTCAATGAAAATCACATTAGAATACTTCAAATAATTCTACCAATCAATTAATATCATTAGTTGAATTATTTTCTTGGAAAAATTCCCACCAAAAATCATCATGATCCCACCCTTGGGGTTTTTTTTTAATTTTTAAAAAATGCCAAAATCTGCTCTAGAAACCGCAATTCTTAAAATTTCTCAACGAAAATCAAATTAGAATACTTCAAATAATTCTACCAATCAATTAATATCATTAGTTGAATTTTTTTCTTGGAAAAATTCCCACCAAAAATCATCATGATCCCACCCTTGGGAGTTTTTTTTTAATTTTTTAAAAATGCCAAAATCTGCTCTAAAAACCGCAATTCTTAAAATTTCTCAATGAAAATCACATTAGAATACTTCAAATAATTCTATCAATCAATTAATATCATTAGTTGAATTATTTTCTTGAAAAAATTCCCACAAAAATCATCATGATCCCACCCTTGGGAGTTTTTTAATTTTTTAAAAATGCCAAAATCTGCTCTAGAAGACGCGATTCTTAAAATTTCTCAATGAAAGTCACATTAGAATACTTCAAATAATTCTACCAATCAATTAATATCATTAGTTGAATTTTTTTCTTGGAAAAATTCCCACAAAAATCATCATGATCCCACCCTTGGGAGTTTTTTTTAATTTTTAAAAAATGCCAAAATCTGCTCTAGAAACCGCAATTCTTGAAATTTCTCAACGAAAATCACATTAGAATACTTCAAATAATTCTACCAATCAATTAATATCATTAGTTGAATTTTTTTCTTAGAAAAATTCCCACCAAAAATCATCATGTCCCCACCCTTGGGAGTTTTTTTTTAATTTTTTAAAAATGCCAAAATCTGCTCTAGAAACCGCAATTCTTAAAATTTCTCAATGAAAATCACATTAGAATACTTCAAATAATTCTACCAATCAATTAATATCATTAGTTGAATTTTTTTCTTGGAAAAATTCCCACCAAAAATCATCATGATCCCACCCTTGGGAGTTTTTTTTTAATTTTTTAAAAATGCCAAAATCTGCTCTAAAAACCGCAATTCTTAAAATTTCTCAATGAAAATCACATTAGAATACTTCAAATAATTCTACCAATCAATTAATATCATTAGTTGAATTATTTTCTTGGAAAAATTCCCACCAAAAATCATCATGATCCCACCCTTGGGGTTTTTTTTTAATTTTTAAAAAATGCCAAAATCTGCTCTAGAAGACGCGATTCTTAAAATTTCTCAATGAAAGTCACATTAGAATACTTCAAATAATTCTACCAATCAATTAATATCATTAGTTGAATTTTTTTCTTGGAAAAATTCCCACAAAAATCATCATGATCCCACCCTTGGGAGTTTTTTTTAATTTTTAAAAAATGCCAAAATCTGCTCTAGAAACCGCAATTCTTAAAATTTCTCAATGAAAATCACATTAGAATACTTCAAATAATTCTACCAATCAATTAGTATCATTAGTTGAATTTGTTTCTTGGAAAACTTCCCACCAAAAATCATCATGATCCCACCCTTGGGAGTTTTTTTTTAATTTTTTAAAAATGCCAAAATCTGCTCTAGAAACCGCAATTCTTAAAATTTCTCAATGAAAATCACATTAGAATACTTCAAATAATTCTACCAATCAATTAATATCATTAGTTGAATTATTTTCTTGGAAAAATTCCCACAAAAATCATCATGATCCCACCCTTGGGAGTTTTTTTTTAATTTTTTAAAAATGCCAAAATCTGCTCTAGAAACCGCAATTCTTAAAATTTCTCAATGAAAATCACATTAGAATACTTCAAATAATTCTACCAATCAATTAATATCATTAGTTGATTTTTTTTCTTGGAAAAATTCCCACCAAAAATCATCATGATCCCACCCTTGGGAGTTTTTTTTTAATTTTTTAAAAATGCCAAAATCTGCTCTAAAAACCGCAATTCTTAAAATTTCTCAATGAAAATCACATTAGAATACTTCAAATAATTCTACCAATCAATTAATATCGTTAGTTGAATTTTTTTCTTGGAAAAATTCCCACCAAAAATCATAATGATCCCACCCTTGGGAGTTTTTTAATTTTTTAAAAATGCCAAAATCTGCTCTAAAAACCGCAATTCTTAAAATTTCTCAATGAAAATCACATTAGAATACTTCAAATAATTCTACCAATCAATTAATATCATTAGCTGAATTTTTTTCTTGGAAAAATTCCCACCAAAAATCATCATGACCCCACCCTTGGGAGTTTTTTTTTAAATTTTTTAAAATGCCAAAATCTGCTCTAGAAACCGCAATTCTTAAAATTTCTCAATGAAAATCACATTAGAATACTTCAAATAATTCTATCAATCAATTAATATCATTAGTTGAATTTTTTTCTTGGAAAAATTCCCACAAAAATCATCATGATCCCACCCTTGGGAGTTTTTTAATTTTTTAAAAATGCCAAAATCTGCTCTAGAAACCGCAATTCTTAAAATTTCTCAATGAAAATCACATTAGAATACTTCAAATAATTCTATCAATAAATTAATATCATTAGTTGATTTTTTTTCTTGGAAAAATTCCCACCAAAAATCATCATGATCCCACCCTTGGGAGTTTTTTTTTTAATTTTTTAAAAATGCCAAAATCTGCTCTAGAAACCGCAATTCTTAAAATTTCTCAATGAAAATCACATTAGAATACTTCAAATAATTCTACCAATCAATTAGTATCATTAGTTGAATTTGTTTCTTGGAAAACTTCCCACCAAAAATCATCATGATCCCACCCTTGGGAGTTTTTTTTTAATTTTTTAAAAATGCCAAAATCTGCTCTAGAAACCGCAATTCTTAAAATTTCTCAATGAAAATCACATTAGAATACTTCAAATAATTCTACCAATCAATTAATATCATTAGTTGAATTATTTTCTTGGAAAAATTCCCACAAAAATCATCATGATCCCACCCTTGGGAGTTTTTTTTTAATTTTTTAAAAATGCCAAAATCTGCTCTAGAAACCGCAATTCTTAAAATTTCTCAATGAAAATCACATTAGAATACTTCAAATAATTCTACCAATCAATTAATATCATTAGTTGATTTTTTTTCTTGGAAAAATTCCCACCAAAAATCATCATGATCCCACCCTTGGGAGTTTTTTTTTAATTTTTTAAAAATGCCAAAATCTGCTCTAAAAACCGCAATTCTTAAAATTTCTCAATGAAAATCACATTAGAATACTTCAAATAATTCTACCAATCAATTAATATCATTAGTTGAATTTGTTTCTTGGAAAAATTCCCACCAAAAATCATCATGATCCCACCCTTGGGAGTTTTTTTTAAATTTTTTTGAAAATGCCAAAATCTGCTCTAGAAGCCGCAATTCTTAAAATTTCTCAATGAAAATCACATTAGAATACTTCAAATAATTCTACCAATCAATTAATATCATTAGTTGAATTTTTTTCTTGGAAAAATTCCCACCAAAACTCATCATGATCCCAACCTTGGGAGTTTTTTTTTAATTTTTTAAAAATGCCAAAATCTGCTCTAAAAACCGCAATTCTTAAAATTTCTCAATGAAAATCACATTAGAATACTTCAAATAATTCTACCAATCAATTAATATCATTAGTTGAATTTGTTTCTTGGAAAAATTCCCACCAAAACTCATCATAATCCCACCCTTGGGAGTTTTTTTTTAATTTTTTAAAAATGCCAAAATCTGCTCTAAAAACCGCAATTCTTAAAATTTCTCAATGAAAATCACATTACAATACTTCAAATAATTCTACCAATCAATTATTATCATTAGTTGAATTTTTTTCTTGGAAAAATTCCCACCAAAACTCATCATGATCCCACCCTTGGGAGTTTTTTTTAATTTTTTAAAAATGCCAAAATCTGCTCTAAAAACCGCAATTCTTAAAATTTCTCAATGAAAATCACATTAGAATACTTCAAATAATTCTACCAATCAATTAATATCATTAGTTGAATTATTTTCTTGGAAAAATTCCCACCAAAAATCATCATGATCCCACCCTTGGGGTTTTTTTTTAATTTTTAAAAAATGCCAAAATCTGCTCTAGAAGACGCGATTCTTAAAATTTCTCAATGAAAGTCACATTAGAATACTTCAAATAATTCTACCAATCAATTAATATCATTAGTTGAATTTTTTTCTTGGAAAAATTCCCACAAAAATCATCATGATCCCACCCTTGGGAGTTTTTTTTAATTTTTAAAAAATGCCAAAATCTGCTCTAGAAACCGCAATTCTTAAAATTTCTCAATGAAAATCACATTAGAATACTTCAAATAATTCTACCAATCAATTAGTATCATTAGTTGAATTTGTTTCTTGGAAAACTTCCCACCAAAAATCATCATGATCCCACCCTTGGGAGTTTTTTTTTAATTTTTTAAAAATGCCAAAATCTGCTCTAGAAACCGCAATTCTTAAAATTTCTCAATGAAAATCACATTAGAATACTTCAAATAATTCTACCAATCAATTAATATCATTAGTTGAATTATTTTCTTGGAAAAATTCCCACAAAAATCATCATGATCCCACCCTTGGGAGTTTTTTTTTAATTTTTTAAAAATGCCAAAATCTGCTCTAGAAACCGCAATTCTTAAAATTTCTCAATGAAAATCACATTAGAATACTTCAAATAATTCTACCAATCAATTAATATCATTAGTTGATTTTTTTTCTTGGAAAAATTCCCACCAAAAATCATCATGATCCCACCCTTGGGAGTTTTTTTTTAATTTTTTAAAAATGCCAAAATCTGCTCTAAAAACCGCAATTCTTAAAATTTCTCAATGAAAATCACATTAGAATACTTCAAATAATTCTACCAATCAATTAATATCGTTAGTTGAATTTTTTTCTTGGAAAAATTCCCACCAAAAATCATCATGATCCCACCCTTGGGAGTTTTTTTTTAATTTTTTAAAAATGCCAAAATCTGCTCTAAAAACCGCAATTCTTAAAATTTCTCAATGAAAATCACATTAGAATACTTCAAATAATTCTACCAATCAATTAATATCATTAGCTGAATTTTTTTCTTGGAAAAATTCCCACCAAAAATCATCATGATCCCACCCTTGGGAGTTTTTTTTTAATTTTTTAAAAATGCCAAAATCTGCTCTAAAAACCGCAATTCTTAAAATTTCTCAATGAAAATCACATTAGAATACTTCAAATAATTCTACCAATCAATTAATATCGTTAGTTGAATTTTTTTCTTGGAAAAATTCCCACCAAAAATCATCATGATCCCACCCTTGGGAGTTTTTTTTTAATTTTTTAAAAATGCCAAAATCTGCTCTAAAAACCGCAATTCTTAAAATTTCTCAATGAAAATCACATTAGAATACTTCAAATAATTCTACCAATCAATTAATATCGTTAGTTGAATTTTTTTCTTGGAAAAATTCCCACCAAAAATCATCATGATCCCACCCTTGGGAGTTTTTTTTTAATTTTTTAAAAATGCCAAAATCTGCTCTAAAAACCGCAATTCTTAAAATTTCTCAATGAAAATCACATTAGAATACTTCAAATAATTCTACCAATCAATTAATATCATTAGCTGAATTTTTTTCTTGGAAAAATTCCCACCAAAAATCATCATGATCCCACCCTTGGGAGTTTTTTAATTTTTTAAAAATGCCAAAATCTGCTCTAGAAACCGCAATTCTTAAAATTTCTCAATGAAAATCACATTAGAATACTTCAAATAATTCTATCAATCAATTAATATCATTAGTTGATTTTTTTTCTTGGAAAAATTCCCACCAAAAATCATCATGATCCCACCCTTGGGAGTTTTTTTTTTTAATTTTTTAAAAATGCCAAAATCTGCTCTAGAAACCGCAATTCTTAAAATTTCTCAATGAAAATCACATTAGAATACTTCAAATAATTCTACCAATCAATTAGTATCATTAGTTGAATTTGTTTCTTGGAAAACTTCCCACCAAAAATCATCATGATCCCACCCTTGGGAGTTTTTTTTTAATTTTTTAAAAATGCCAAAATCTGCTCTAGAAACCGCAATTCTTAAAATTTCTCAATGAAAATCACATTAGAATACTTCAAATAATTCTACCAATCAATTAATATCATTAGTTGAATTATTTTCTTGGAAAAATTCCCACAAAAATCATCATGATCCCACCCTTGGGAGTTTTTTTTTAATTTTTTAAAAATGCCAAAATCTGCTCTAGAAACCGCAATTCTTAAAATTTCTCAATGAAAATCACATTAGAATACTTCAAATAATTCTACCAATCAATTAATATCATTAGTTGATTTTTTTTCTTGGAAAAATTCCCACCAAAAATCATCATGATCCCACCCTTGGGAGTTTTTTTTAATTTTTTAAAAATGCCAAAATCTGCTCTAAAAACCGCAATTCTTAAAATTTCTCAATGAAAATCACATTAGAATACTTCAAATAATTCTACCAATCAATTAATATCATTAGTTGAATTTGTTTCTTGGAAAAATTCCCACCAAAAATCATCATGATCCCACCCTTGGGAGTTTTTTTTAAATTTTTTTGAAAATGCCAAAATCTGCTCTAAAAACCGCAATTCTTAAAATTTCTCAATGAAAATCACATTAGAATACTTCAAATAATTCTACCAATCAATTAATATCATTAGTTGAATTTTTTTCTTGGAAAAATTCCCACCAAAACTCATCATGATCCCAACCTTGGGAGTTTTTTTTTAATTTTTTAAAAATGCCAAAATCTGCTCTAAAAACCGCAATTCTTAAAATTTCTCAATGAAAATCACATTAGAATACTTCAAATAATTCTACCAATCAATTAATATCATTAGTTGAATTTGTTTCTTGGAAAAATTCCCACCAAAACTCATCATAATCCCACCCTTGGGAGTTTTTTTTTAATTTTTTAAAAATGCCAAAATCTGCTCTAAAAACCGCAATTCTTAAAATTTCTCAATGAAAATCACATTAGAATACTTCAAATAATTCTACCAATCAATTAATATCATTAGTTGAATTTTTTCTTGGAAAAATACCCACAAAAATCATCATGATCCCACCCTTGGGAGTTTTTTAATTTTTTAAAAATGCCAAAATCTGCTCTAAAAACCGCAATTCTTAAAATTTCTCAATGAAAATCACATTAGAATACTTCAAATAATTCTACCAATCAATTAATATCATTAGTTGAATTTGTTTCTTGGAAAAATTCCCACCAAAAATCATCATGATCCCATCCTTGGGAGTTTTTTTTTTAATTTTTTTGAAAATGCCAAAATCTGCTCTAAAATCCGCAATTCTTAAAATTTCTCAATGAAAATCACATTAGAATACTTCAAATAATTCTACCAATCAATTAATATCATTAGTTGAATTTTTTTCTTGGAAAAATTCCCACCAAAACTCATCATGATCCCAACCTTGGGAGTTTTTTTTTTAATTTTTTAAAAATGCCAAAATCTGCTCTAAAAACCGCAATTCTTAAAATTTCTCAATGAAAATCACATTAGAATACTTCAAATAATTCTACCAATCAATTAATATCATTAGTTGAATTTGTTTCTTGGAAAAATTCCCACCAAAACTCATCATAATCCCACCCTTGGGAGTTTTTTTTTAATTTTTTAAAAATGCCAAAATCTGCTCTAAAAACCGCAATTCTTAAAATTTCTCAATGAAAATCACATTAGAATACTTCAAATAATTCTACCAATCAATTAATATCATTAGTTGAATTTTTTCTTGGAAAAATACCCACAAAAATCATCATGATCCCACCCTTGGGAGTTTTTTAATTTTTTAAAAATGCCAAAATCTGCTCTAAAAACCGCAATTCTTAAAATTTCTCAATGAAAATCACATTAGAATACTTCAAATAATTCTACCAATCAATTAATATCATTAGTTGAATTTTTTCTTGGAAAAATACCCACAAAAATCATCATGATCCCACCCTTGGGAGTTTTTTAATTTTTTAAAAATGCCAAAATCTGCTCTAAAAACCGCAATTCTTAAAATTTCTCAATGAAAATCACATAAGAATACTTCAAATAATTCTATCAATCAATTAATATCATTAGTTGAATTTTTTCTTGGAAAAATACCCACAAAAATCATCATGATCCCACCCTTGGGGGTTTTTTAATTTTTTAAAAATGCCAAAATCTGCTCTAAAAACCGCAATTCTTAAAATTTCTCAATGAAAATCACATTAGAATACTTCAAATAATTCTACCAATCAATTAATATCATTAGTTGAATTTGTTTCTTGGAAAAATTCCCACCAAAAATCATCATGATCCCACCCTTGGGAGTTTTTTTTTTTAATTTTTTAAAAATGCCAAAATCTGCTCTAAAAACCGCAATTCTTAAAATTTCTCAATGAAAATCACATTAGAATACTTCAAATAATTCTACCAATCAATTAATATCATTAGTTGAATTTTTTTCTTGGAAAAATTCCCACCAAAACTCATCATGATCCCAACCTTGGGAGTTTTTTTTTTAATTTTTTAAAAATGCCAAAATCTGCTCTAAAAACCGCAATTCTTAAAATTTCTCAATGAAAATCACATTAGAATACTTCAAATAATTCTATCAATCAATTAATATCATGAGTTGAATTATTTTCTTGAAAAAATTCCCACAAAAATCATCATGATCCCACCCTTGGGAGTTTTTTAATTTTTTAAAAATGCCAAAATCTGCTCTAAGAACCGCAATTCTTAAAATTTCTCAATGAAAATCACATTAGAATACTTCAAATAATTCTACCAATCAATTAATATCATTAGTTGAATTTTTTTCTTGGAAAAATTCCCACCAAAAATCATCATGATCCCACCCTTGGGAGTTTTTTTTTAATTTTTTTAAAAATGCCAAAATCTGCTCTAAAAACCGCAATTCTTAAAATTTCTCAATGAAAATCACATTAGAATACTTCAAATAATTCTATCAATCAATTAATATCATTAGTTGAATTTTTTTCTTGGAAAAATTCCCACCAAAAATCATCATGATCCCACCCTTGGGAGTTTTTTAATTTTTTAAAAATGCCAAAATCTGCTCTAAAAACCGCAATTCTTAAAATTTCTCAATGAAAATCAAATTAGAATACTTCAAATAATTCTACCAATCAATTAATATCATTAGCTGAATTTTTTTCTTGGAAAAATTCCCACCAAAAATCATCATGACCCCACCCTTGGGAGTTTTTTTTTAAATTTTTTAAAAATGCCAAAATCTGCTCTAGAAACCGCAATTCTTAAAATTTCTCAATGAAAATCACATTAGAATACCTCAAATAATTCTATCAATCAATTAATATCATTAGTTGAATTTTTTTCTTGGAAAAATTCCCACAAAAATCATCATGATCCCACCCTTGGGAGTTTTTTAATTTTTTAAAAATGCCAAAATCTGCTCTAGAAACCGCAATTCTTAAAATTTCTCAATGAAAATCACATTAGAATACTTCAAATAATTCTATCAATAAATTAATATCATTAGTTGAATTTTTTTCTTGGAAAAATTCCCACCAAAAATCATCATGATCCCACCCTTGGGAGTTTTTTTTTTAATTTTTTAAAAATGCCAAAATCTGCTCTAGAAACCGCAATTCTTAAAATTTATCAATGAAAATCACATTAGAATACTTCAAATAATTCTATCAATCAATTAATATCATTAGTTGAATTATTTTCTTGGAAAAATTCTCACAAAAATCATCATGATCCCACCCTTGGGAGTTTTTTTTAATTTTTTAAAAATGCCAAAATCTGCTCTAGAAACCGCAATTCTTAAAATTTCTCAATGAAAATCACATTAGAATACTTCAAATAATTCTACCAATCAATTAATATCATTAGTTGAATTTTTTTCTTGGAAAAATTCCCACCAAAACTCATCATGATCCCACCCTTGGGAGTTTTTTTTAATTTTTAAAAAATAACAAAATCTGCTCTAGAAACCGCAATTCTAAAAATTTCTCAATGAAAATCACATTAGAATACTTCAAATAATTCTACCAATCAATTAATATCATTAGTTGAATTTTTTTCTTGGAAAAATTCCCACCAAAAATCATCATGATCCCACCCTTGGGAGTTTTTTTTTAATTTTTTAAAAATGCCAAAATCTGCTCTAAAAACCGCAATTCTTAAAATTTCTCAATGAAAATCACATTACAATACTTCAAATAATTCTACCAATCAATTAATATCATTAGTTGAATTTTTTTCTTGGAAAAATTCCCACCAAAACTCATCATGATCCCACCCTTGGGAGTTTTTTTTAATTTTTAAAAAATAACAAAATCTGCTCTAGAAACCGCAATTCTTAAAATTTCTCAATGAAAATCACATTAGAATACTTCAAATAATTCTACCAATCAATTAATATCATTAGTTGAATTTTTTTCTTGGAAAAATTCCCACCAAAAATCATCATGATCCCACCCTTGGGAGTTTTTTTTTAATTTTTTAAAAATGCCAAAATCTGCTCTAAAAACCGCAATTCTTAAAATTTCTCAATGAAAATCACATTAGAATACTTCAAATAATTCTATCAATCAATTAATATCATTAGTTGAATTTTTTTCTTGGAAAAATTCCCACCAAAAATCATCATGATCCCACCCTTGGGAGTTTTTTAATTTTTTAAAAATGCCAAAATCTGCTCTAAAAACCGCAATTCTTAAAATTTCTCAATGAAAATCACATTAGAATACTTCAAATAATTCTACCAATCAATTAATATCATTAGCTGAATTTTTTTCTTGGAAAAATTCCCACCAAAAATCATCATGACCCCACCCTTGGGAGTTTTTTTTTAAATTTTTTAAAATGCCAAAATCTGCTCTAGAAACCGCAATTCTTAAAATTTCTCAATGAAAATCACATTAGAATACTTCAAATAATTCTATCAATCAATTAATATCATTAGTTGAATTTTTTTCTTGGAAAAATTCCCACAAAAATCATCATGATCCCACCCTTGGGAGTTTTTTAATTTTTTAAAAATGCCAAAATCTGCTCTAGAAACCGCAATTCTTAAAATTTCTCAATGAAAATCACATTAGAATACTTCAAATAATTCTATCAATAAATTAATATCATTAGTTGAATTTTTTTCTTGGAAAAATTCCCACCAAAAATCATCATGATCCCACCCTTGGGAGTTTTTTTTTTTAATTTTTTAAAAATGCCAAAATCTGCTCTAGAAACCGCAATTCTTAAAATTTCTCAATGAAAATCACATTAGAATACTTCAAATAATTCTATCAATCAATTAATATCATTAGTTGAATTATTTTCTTGGAAAAATTCCCACCAAAAATCATCATGATCCCACCCTTGGGAGTTTTTTTTTAATTTTTTAAAAATGCCAAAATCTGCTCTAGAAACCGCAATTCTTAAAATTTCTCAATGAAAGTCACATTAGAATACTTCAAATAATTCTACCAATCAATTAGTATCATTAGTTGAATTTGTTTCTTGGAAAACTTCCCACCAAAAATCATCATGATCCCACCCTTGGGAGTTTTTTTTTTAATTTTTTAAAAATGCCAAAATCTGCTCTAGAAACCGCAATTCTTAAAATTTCTCAATGAAAATCACATTAGAATACTTCAAATAATTCTACCAATCAATTAATATCATTAGTTGAATTTTTTTCTTGGAAAAATTCCCACAAAAATCATCATGATCCCACCCTTGGGAGTTTTTTAATTTTTTAAAAATGCCAAAATCTGCTCTAGAAACCGCAATTCTTAAAATTTCTCAATGAAAATCACATTAGAATACTTCAAATAATTCTATCAATAAATTAATATCATTAGTTGAATTTTTTTCTTGGAAAAATTCCCACCAAAAATCATCATGATCCCACCCTTGGGAGTTTTTTTTTTTAATTTTTTAAAAATGCCAAAATCTGCTCTAGAAACCGCAATTCTTAAAATTTCTCAATGAAAATCACATTAGAATACTTCAAATAATTCTACCAATCAATTAATATCATTAGTTGAATTTTTTTCTTGGAAAAATTCCCACAAAAATCATCATGATCCCACCCTTGGGAGTTTTTTTTAATTTTTTAAAAATGCCAAAATCTGCTCTAGAAACCGCAATTCTTAAAATTTCTCAATGAAAATCACATTAGAATACTTCAAATAATTCTACCAATCAATTAGTATCATTAGTTGAATTTGTTTCTTGGAAAACTTCCCACCAAAAATCATCATGATCCCACCCTTGGGAGTTTTTTTTTAATTTTTTAAAAATGCCAAAATCTGCTCTAGAAACCGCAATTCTTAAAATTTCTCAATGAAAATCACATTAGAATACTTCAAATAATTCTACCAATCAATTAATATCATTAGTTGAATTATTTTCTTGGAAAAATTCCCACAAAAATCATCATGATCCCACCCTTGGGAGTTTTTTTTTAATTTTTTAAAAATGCCAAAATCTGCTCTAGAAACCGCAATTCTTAAAATTTCTCAATGAAAATCACATTAGAATACTTCAAATAATTCTACCAATCAATTAATATCATTAGTTGATTTTTTTTCTTGGAAAAATTCCCACCAAAAATCATCATGATCCCACCCTTGGGAGTTTTTTTTTAATTTTTTAAAAATGCCAAAATCTGCTCTAAAAACCGCAATTCTTAAAATTTCTCAATGAAAATCACATTAGAATACTTCAAATAATTCTACCAATCAATTAATATCATTAGTTGAATTTGTTTCTTGGAAAAATTCCCACCAAAACTCATCATGATCCCACCCTTGGGAGTTTTTTTTTTAATTTTTTTGAAAATGCCAAAATCTGCTCTAAAAACCGCAATTCTTAAAATTTCTCAATGAAAATCACATTAGAATACTTCAAATAATTCTACCAATCAATTAATATCATTAGTTGAATTTTTTTCTTGGAAAAATTCCCACCAAAACTCATCATGATCCCAACCTTGGGAGTTTTTTTTTAATTTTTTAAAAATGCCAAAATCTGCTCTAAAAACCGCAATTCTTAAAATTTCTCAATGAAAATCACATTAGAATACTTCAAATAATTCTACCAATCAATTAATATCATTAGTTGAATTTGTTTCTTGGAAAAATTCCCACCAAAACTCATCATAATCCCACCCTTGGGAGTTTTTTTTTAATTTTTTAAAAATGCCAAAATCTGCTCTAAAAACCGCAATTCTTAAAATTTCTCAATGAAAATCACATTAGAATACTTCAAATAATTCTACCAATCAATTAATATCATTAGTTGAATTATTTTCTTGGAAAAATTCCCACCAAAAATCATCATGATCCCACCCTTGGGGTTTTTTTTTAATTTTTAAAAAATGCCAAAATCTGCTCTAGAAACCGCAATTCTTAAAATTTCTCAATGAAAATCACATTAGAATACTTCAAATAATTCTACCAATCAATTAATATCATTAGTTGATTTTTTTTCTTGGAAAAATTCCCACCAAAAATCATCATGATCCCACCCTTGGGAGTTTTTTTTTTAATTTTTTAAAAATGCCAAAATCTGCTCTAAAAACCGCAATTCTTAAAATTTCTCAATGAAAATCACATTAGAATACTTCAAATAATTCTACCAATCAATTAGTATCATTAGTTGAATTTGTTTCTTGGAAAACTTCCCACCAAAAATCATCATGATCCCACCCTTGGGAGTTTTTTTTTAATTTTTTAAAAATGCCAAAATCTGCTCTAGAAACCGCAATTCTTAAAATTTCTCAATGAAAATCACATTAGAATACTTCAAATAATTCTACCAATCAATTAATATCATTAGTTGAATTATTTTCTTGGAAAAATTCCCACAAAAATCATCATGATCCCACCCTTGGGAGTTTTTTTTTAATTTTTTAAAAATGCCAAAATCTGCTCTAGAAACCGCAATTCTTAAAATTTCTCAATGAAAATCACATTAGAATACTTCAAATAATTCTACCAATCAATTAATATCATTAGTTGATTTTTTTTCTTGGAAAAATTCCCACCAAAAATCATCATGATCCCACCCTTGGGAGTTTTTTTTTAATTTTTTAAAAATGCCAAAATCTGCTCTAAAAACCGCAATTCTTAAAATTTCTCAATGAAAATCACATTAGAATACTTCAAATAATTCTACCAATCAATTAATATCATTAGTTGAATTTGTTTCTTGGAAAAATTCCCACCAAAAATCATCATGATCCCACCCTTGGGAGTTTTTTTTTAATTTTTTTGAAAATGCCAAAATCTGCTCTAGAAACCGCAATTCTTAAAATTTCTCAATGAAAATCACATTAGAATACTTCAAATAATTCTACCAATCAATTAATATCATTAGTTGAATTTTTTTCTTGGAAAAATTCCCACCAAAACTCATCATGATCCCACCCTTGGGAGTTTTTTTTTTAATTTTTTAAAAATGCCAAAATCTGCTCTAAAAACCGCAATTCTTAAAATTTCTCAATGAAAATCACATTAGAATACTTCAAATAATTCTACCAATCAATTAATATCATTAGTTGAATTTGTTTCTTGGAAAAATTCCCACCAAAACTCATCATAATCCCACCCTTGGGAGTTTTTTTTTAATTTTTTAAAAATGCCAAAATCTGCTCTAAAAACCGCAATTCTTAAAATTTCTCAATGAAAATCACATTAGAATACTTCAAATAATTCTACCAATCAATTAATATCATTAGTTGAATTATTTTCTTGGAAAAATTCCCACAAAAATCATCATGATCCCACCCTTGGGAGTTTTTTAATTTTTTAAAAATGCCAAAATCTGCTCTAAGAACCGCAATTCTTAAAATTTCTCAATGAAAATCACATTAGAATACTTCAAATAATTCTACCAATCAATTAATATCATTAGTTGAATTTTTTTCTTGGAAAAATTCCCACCAAAAATCATCATGACCCCACCCGTGGGAGTTTTTTTTTTAAATTTTTTAAAAATGCCAAAATCTGCTCTAGAAACCGCAATTCTTGAAATTTCTCAACGAAAATCACATTAGAATACTTCAAATAATTCTACCAATCAATTAATATCATTAGTTGAATTTTTTTCTTGGAAAAATTCCCACCAAAAATCATCATGTCCCCACCCTTGGGAGTTTTTTTTTAATTTTTTAAAAATGCCAAAATCTGCTCTAGAAACCGCAATTCTTAAAATTTCTCAATGAAAATCACATTAGAATACTTCAAATAATTCTACCAATCAATTAATATCATTAGTTGAATTTTTTTCTTGGAAAAATTCCCACCAAAAATCATCATGATCCCACCCTTGGGAGTTTTTTTTTAATTTTTTAAAAATGCCAAAATCTGCTCTAAAAACCGCAATTCTTAAAATTTCTCAATGAAAATCACATTAGAATACTTCAAATAATTCTACCAATCAATTAATATCATTAGTTGAATTATTTTCTTGGAAAAATTCCCACCAAAAATCATCATGATCCCACCCTTGGGAGTTTTTTTTAAATTTTTTAAAAATGCCAAAATCTGCTCTAGAAACCGCAATTCTTAAAATTTCTCAATGAAAATCACATTAGAATACTTCAAATAATTCTACCAATCAATTAGTATCATTAGTTGAATTTGTTTCTTGGAAAACTTCCCACCAAAACTCATCATGATCCCACCCTTGGGAGTTTTTTTTTAATTTTTTAAAAATGCCAAAATCTGCTCTAGAAACCGCAATTCTTAAAATTTCTCAATGAAAATCACATTAGAATACTTCAAATAATTCTACCAATCAATTAGTATCATTAGTTGAATTTGTTTCTTGGAAAACTTCCCACCAAAAATCATCATGATCCCACCCTTGGGAGTTTTTTTTTAATTTTTTAAAAATGCCAAAATCTGCTCTAGAAACCGCAATTCTTAAAATTTCTCAATGAAAATCACATTAGAATACTTCAAATAATTCTACCAATCAATTAATATCATTAGTTGAATTATTTTCTTGGAAAAATTCCCACAAAAATCATCATGATCCCACCCTTGGGAGTTTTTTTTTAATTTTTTAAAAATGCCAAAATCTGCTCTAGAAACCGCAATTCTTAAAATTTCTCAATGAAAATCACATTAGAATACTTCAAATAATTCTACCAATCAATTAATATCATTAGTTGATTTTTTTTCTTGGAAAAATTCCCACCAAAAATCATCATGATCCCACCCTTGGGAGTTTTTTTTTAATTTTTTAAAAATGCCAAAATCTGCTCTAAAAACCGCAATTCTTAAAATTTCTCAATGAAAATCACATTAGAATACTTCAAATAATTCTACCAATCAATTAATATCATTAGTTGAATTTGTTTCTTGGAAAAATTCCCACCAAAAATCATCATGATCCCACCCTTGGGAGTTTTTTTTTTAATTTTTTTGAAAATGCCAAAATCTGCTCTAAAAACCGCAATTCTTAAAATTTCTCAATGAAAATCACATTAGAATACTTCAAATAATTCTACCAATCAATTAATATCATTAGTTGAATTTTTTTCTTGGAAAAATTCCCACCAAAACTCATCATGATCCCAACCTTGGGAGTTTTTTTTTTAATTTTTTAAAAATGCCAAAATCTGCTCTAAAAACCGCAATTCTTAAAATTTCTCAATGAAAATCACATTAGAATACTTCAAATAATTCTACCAATCAATTAATATCATTAGTTGAATTTGTTTCTTGGAAAAATTCCCACCAAAACTCATCATAATCCCACCCTTGGGAGTTTTTTTTTAATTTTTTAAAAATGCCAAAATCTGCTCTAAAAACCGCAATTCTTAAAATTTCTCAATGAAAATCACATTAGAATACTTCAAATAATTCTACCAATCAATTAATATCATTAGTTGAATTTGTTTCTTGGAAAAATTCCCACCAAAAATCATCATGATCCCACCCTTGGGAGTTTTTTTTTTAATTTTTTTGAAAATGCCAAAATCTGCTCTAAAAACCGCAATTCTTAAAATTTCTCAATGAAAATCACATTAGAATACTTCAAATAATTCTACCAATCAATTAATATCATTAGTTGAATTTTTTTCTTGGAAAAATTCCCACCAAAACTCATCATGATCCCAACCTTGGGAGTTTTTTTTTAATTTTTTAAAAATGCCAAAATCTGCTCTAAAAACCGCAATTCTTAAAATTTCTCAATGAAAATCACATTAGAATACTTCAAATAATTCTACCAATCAATTAATATCATTAGTTGAATTTGGGAGTTTTTTTTTAATTTTTTAAAAATGCTTGCTCTAAAAACCGCAAAAAATTTCTCCACCTTCAAAAATTCTCAATCATTAATATCATTAGTTGAATTATTTTCCACCCTTGATCCCACCCTTGGAGCCAAAATCTTTTTTTAAAATTTCTCAATCAAATTTTTCAAAAATTCTACCAATCAATTAATATCATTAGCCAAAAAATCTGATCTCTAAAAACCGCAATTCTTAAAATTTCTCAATGAAAATCACATTAGAATACTTCAAATAATTCTACCAATCAATTAATATCATTAGTTGAATTATTTTCTTGGAAAAATTCCCACCAAAAATCATCATGATCCCACCCTTGGGGTTTTTTTTTTTAATTTTTAAAAAATGCCAAAATCTGCTCTAGAAACCGCAATTCTTAAAATTTCTCAACGAAAATCAAATTAGAATACTTCAAATAATTCTACCAATCAATTAATATCATTAGTTGAATTTTTTTCTTGGAAAAATTCCCACCAAAAATCATCATGATCCCACCCTTGGGAGTTTTTTTTTAATTTTTTAAAAATGCCAAAATCTGCTCTAAAAACCGCAATTCTTAAAATTTCTCAATGAAAATCACATTAGAATACTTCAAATAATTCTATCAATCAATTAATATCATTAGTTGAATTATTTTCTTGAAAAAATTCCCACAAAAATCATCATGATCCCACCCTTGGGAGTTTTTTAATTTTTTAAAAATGCCAAAATCTGCTCTAAGAACCGCAATTCTTAAAATTTCTCAATGAAAATCACATTAGAATACTTCAAATAATTCTACCAATCAATTAATATCATTAGTTGAATTTTTTTCTTGGAAAAATTCCCACCAAAAATCATCATGACCCCACCCGTGGGAGTTTTTTTTTTAAATTTTTTAAAAATGCCAAAATCTGCTCTAGAAACCGCAATTCTTGAAATTTCTCAACGAAAATCACATTAGAATACTTCAAATAATTCTACCAATCAATTAATATCATTAGTTGAATTTTTTTCTTGGAAAAATTCCCACCAAAAATCATCATGTCCCCACCCTTGGGAGTTTTTTTTTAATTTTTTAAAAATGCCAAAATCTGCTCTAGAAACCGCAATTCTTAAAATTTCTCAATGAAAATCACATTAGAATACTTCAAATAATTCTACCAATCAATTAATATCATTAGTTGAATTTTTTTCTTGGAAAAATTCCCACCAAAAATCATCATGATCCCACCCTTGGGAGTTTTTTTTTAATTTTTTAAAAATGCCAAAATCTGCTCTAAAAACCGCAATTCTTAAAATTTCTCAATGAAAATCACATTAGAATACTTCAAATAATTCTACCAATCAATTAATATCATTAGTTGAATTATTTTCTTGGAAAAATTCCCACCAAAAATCATCATGATCCCACCCTTGGGAGTTTTTTTTAAATTTTTTAAAAATGCCAAAATCTGCTCTAGAAACCGCAATTCTTAAAATTTCTCAATGAAAATCACATTAGAATACTTCAAATAATTCTACCAATCAATTAGTATCATTAGTTGAATTTGTTTCTTGGAAAACTTCCCACCAAAACTCATCATGATCCCACCCTTGGGAGTTTTTTTTTAATTTTTTAAAAATGCCAAAATCTGCTCTAGAAACCGCAATTCTTAAAATTTCTCAATGAAAATCACATTAGAATACTTCAAATAATTCTACCAATCAATTAGTATCATTAGTTGAATTTGTTTCTTGGAAAACTTCCCACCAAAAATCATCATGATCCCACCCTTGGGAGTTTTTTTTTAATTTTTTAAAAATGCCAAAATCTGCTCTAGAAACCGCAATTCTTAAAATTTCTCAATGAAAATCACATTAGAATACTTCAAATAATTCTACCAATCAATTAATATCATTAGTTGAATTATTTTCTTGGAAAAATTCCCACAAAAATCATCATGATCCCACCCTTGGGAGTTTTTTTTTAATTTTTTAAAAATGCCAAAATCTGCTCTAGAAACCGCAATTCTTAAAATTTCTCAATGAAAATCACATTAGAATACTTCAAATAATTCTACCAATCAATTAATATCATTAGTTGATTTTTTTTCTTGGAAAAATTCCCACCAAAAATCATCATGATCCCACCCTTGGGAGTTTTTTTTTAATTTTTTAAAAATGCCAAAATCTGCTCTAAAAACCGCAATTCTTAAAATTTCTCAATGAAAATCACATTAGAATACTTCAAATAATTCTACCAATCAATTAATATCATTAGTTGAATTTGTTTCTTGGAAAAATTCCCACCAAAAATCATCATGATCCCACCCTTGGGAGTTTTTTTTTTAATTTTTTTGAAAATGCCAAAATCTGCTCTAAAAACCGCAATTCTTAAAATTTCTCAATGAAAATCACATTAGAATACTTCAAATAATTCTACCAATCAATTAATATCATTAGTTGAATTTTTTTCTTGGAAAAATTCCCACCAAAACTCATCATGATCCCAACCTTGGGAGTTTTTTTTTTAATTTTTTAAAAATGCCAAAATCTGCTCTAAAAACCGCAATTCTTAAAATTTCTCAATGAAAATCACATTAGAATACTTCAAATAATTCTACCAATCAATTAATATCATTAGTTGAATTTGTTTCTTGGAAAAATTCCCACCAAAACTCATCATAATCCCACCCTTGGGAGTTTTTTTTTTAATTTTTTTGAAAATGCCAAAATCTGCTCTAAAAACCGCAATTCTTAAAATTTCTCAATGAAAATCACATTAGAATACTTCAAATAATTCTACCAATCAATTAATATCATTAGTTGAATTATTTTCTTGGAAAAATTCCCACCAAAAATCATCATGATCCCACCCTTGGGTTTTTTTTTTAATTTTTAAAAAATGCCAAAATCTGCTCTAGAAACCGCAATTCTTAAAATTTCTCAACGAAAATCAAATTAGAATACTTCAAATAATTCTACCAATCAATTAATATCATTAGTTGAATTTTTTTCTTGGAAAAATTCCCACCAAAAATCATCATGATCCCACCCTTGGGAGTTTTTTTTTAATTTTTTAAAAATGCCAAAATCTGCTCTAAAAACCGCAATTCTTAAAATTTCTCAATGAAAATCACATTAGAATACTTCAAATAATTCTATCAATCAATTAATATCATTAGTTGAATTATTTTCTTGAAAAAATTCCCACAAAAATCATCATGATCCCACCCTTGGGAGTTTTTTAATTTTTTAAAAATGCCAAAATCTGCTCTAAGAACCGCAATTCTTAAAATTTCTCAATGAAAATCACATTAGAATACTTCAAATAATTCTACCAATCAATTAATATCATTAGTTGAATTTTTTTCTTGGAAAAATTCCCACCAAAAATCATCATGACCCCACCCGTGGGAGTTTTTTTTTAAATTTTTTAAAAATGCCAAAATCTGCTCTAGAAACCGCAATTCTTAAAATTTCTCAATGAAAATCACATAAGAATACTTCAAATAATTCTATCAATCAATTAATATCATTAGTTGAATTTTTTCTTGGAAAAATACCCACAAAAATCATCATGATCCCACCCTTGGGAGTTTTTTAATTTTTTAAAAATGCCAAAATCTGCTCTAGAAACCGCAATTCTTAAAATTTCTCAATGAAAATCACATTAGAATACTTCAAATAATTCTACCAATCAATTAATATTATTAGTTGAATTATTTTCTTGGAAAAATTCCCACCAAAAATCATCATGACCCCACCCTTGGGAGGTTTTTTTTAATTTTTTAAAAATGCCAAAATCTGCTCTAGAAACCGCAATTCTTAAAATTTCTCAATGAAAATCACATTAGAATACTTCAAATAATTCTACCAATCAATTAATATCATTAGTTGAATTATTTTCTTGGAAAATTTCCACCAAAAATCATCATGACCCCACCCTTGGGAGTTTTTTTTTTAATTTTTTAAAAATGCCAAAATCTGCTCTAGAAACCGCAATTCTTAAAATTTCTCAATGAAAATCACATTAGAATACTTCAAATAATTCTATCAATCAATTAATATCATTAGTTGAATTTTTTTCTTGGAAAAATTCCCACAAAAATCATCATGATCCCACCCTTGGGAGTTTTTTTTTAATTTTTTAAAAATGCCAAAATCTGCTCTAAAAACCGCAATTCTTAAAATTTCTCAATGAAAATCACATTAGAATACTTCAAATAATTCTATCAATCAATTAATATCATTAGTTGAATTATTTTCTTGAAAAAATTCCCACAAAAATCATCATGATCCCACCCTTGGGAGTTTTTTAATTTTTTAAAAATGCCAAAATCTGCTCTAAGAACCGCAATTCTTCAAATTTCTCAATGAAAATCACATTATAATACTTCAAATAATTCTATCAATCAATTAATATCATTAGTTGAATTTTTTCTTGGAAAAATTCCCACAAAAATCATCATGATCCCACCCTTGGGAGTTTTTTAATTTTTTAAAAATGCCAAAATCTGCTCTAGAAAGCGCAATTCTTAAAATTTCTCAATGAAAATCACATTAGAATACTTCAAATAATTCTACCAATCAATTAGTATCATTAGTTGAATTATTTTCTTGGAAAAATTCCCACCAAAAATCATCATGATCCCACCCTTGGGAGTTTTTTTTTAATTTTTTAAAAATGCCAAAATCTGCTCTAGAAACCGCAATTCTTAAAATTTCTCAATGAAAATCACATTAGAATACTTCAAATAATTCTACCAATCAATTAATATCATTAGTTGAATTATTTTCTTGGAAAAATTCCCACCAAAAATCATCATGACCCCACCCTTGGGAGGTTTTTTTTAGTTTTTTAAAAATGCCAAAATCTGCTCTAAAAACCGCAATTCTTAAAATTTCTCAATGAAAATCACATTAGAATACTTCAAATAATTCTACCAATCAATTAATATCATTAGTTGAATTATTTTCTTGGAAAATTCCCACCAAAACTCATCATGACCCCACCCTCGGGAGTTTTTTTAATTTTTTAGAAATGCCAAATCTGCTCTAGAAACCGCAATTCTTAAAATTTCTCAATGAAAATCACATTAGAATACTTCAAATAATTCTATCAATCAATTAATATCATTAGTTGAATTATTTTCTTGAAAAAATTCCCACAAAAATCATCATGATCCCACCCTTGGGAGTTTTTTAATTTTTTAAAAATGCCAAAATCTGCTCTAAGAACCGCAATTCTTAAAATTTCTCAATGAAAATCACATTAGAATACTTCAAATAATTCTACCAATCAATTAATATCATTAGTTGAATTTTTTTCTTGGAAAAATTCCCACCAAAAATCATCATGATCCCACCCGTGGGAGTTTTTTTTTTAAATTTTTTAAAAATGCCAAAATCTGCTCTAAGAACTGCAATTCTTAAAATTTCTGAATGAAAATCACATTAGAATACTTCAAATAATTCTACCAATCAATTAATATCATTAGTTGAATTTTTTTCTTGGAAAAATTCCCACCAAAAATCATCATGACCCCACCCTTGGGAGGCTTTTTTTAATTTTTTAAAAATGCCAAAATCTGCTCTAGAAACCGTAATTCTTAAAATTTCTCAATGAAAATCACATTAGAATACTTCAAATAATTCTACCAATCAATTAATATCATTAGTTGAATTTTTTTCTTGGAAAAATTCCCACAAAAATCATCATGATCCCACCCTTGGGAGTTTTTTTTTAATTTATTAAAAATGCCAAAATCTGCTCTAGAAACCGCAATTCTTAAAATTTCTCAATGAAAATCACATTAGAATACTTCAAATAATTCTACCAATCAATTAGTATCATTAGTTGAATTATTTTCTTGGAAAAATTCCCACAAAAATCATCATGATCCCACCCTTGGGAGTTTTTTTTTTAATTTTTTAAAAATGCCAAAATCTGCTCTAGAAACCGCGATTCTTAAAATTTCTCAATGAAAATCACATTAGAATACTTCAAATAATTCTACCAATCAATTAATATCATTAGTTGAATTTTTTTCTTGGAAAAACTCCCACCAAAACTCATCATAATCCCATCCTTGGGAGTTTTTTTTAATTTTTAAAAAATGCCAAAATCTGCTCTAGAAACCGCAATTCTTAAAATTTCTCAATGAAAATTACATTAGAATACTTCAAATAATTCTACCAATCAATTAATATCATTAGTTGAATTTTTTTCTTGGAAAAATTCCCACCAAAAATCATCATGATCCCACCCTTGGGAGTTTTTTTTTAACTTTTTAAAAATGCCAAAATCTGCTCTAGAAACCGCAATTCTTAAAATTTCTCAATGAAAATCACATTAGAATACTTCAAATAATTCTACCAATCAATTAATATCATTAGCTGAATTTGTTTCTTGGAAAAATTCCCACAAAAATCATCATGATCCCACCCTTGGGAGTTTTTTTTAATTTTTTAAAAATGCCAAAATCTGCTCTAGAAACCGCAATTCTTAAAATTTCTCAATGAAAATCACATTAGAATACTTCAAATAATTCTACCAATCAATTAATATCATTAGTTGATTTTTTTTCTTGGAAAAATTCCCACCAAAAATCATCATGATCCCACCCTTGGGAGTTTTTTTTTAATTTTTTAAAAATGCCAAAATCTGCTCTAGAAACCGCAATTCTTAAAATTTCTCAATGAAAATCACATTAGAATACTTCAAATAATTCTACCAATCAATTAATATCATTAGTTGAATTTGTTTCTTGGAAAAATTCCCACCAAAAATCATCATGATCCCACCCTTGGGAGTTTTTTTTTAATTTTTTAAAAATGCCAAAATCTGCTCTAGAAACCGCAATTCTTAAAATTTCTCAATGAAAATCACATTAGAATACTTCAAATAATTCTATCAATCAATTAATATCATTAGTTGAATTTTTTTCTTGGAAAAATTCCCACCAAAACTCATCATGATCCCACCCTTGGGAGTTTTTTTTTAATTTTTTAAAAATGCCAAAATCTGCTCTAAAAACCGCAATTCTTAAAATTTCTCAATGAAAATCACATTAGAATACTTCAAATAATTCTACCAATCAATTAATATCATTAGTTGAATTATTTTCTTGGAAAAATTCCCACCAAAAAACATCATGATCCCACCCTTGGGAATTTTTTTTTAATTTTTTAAAAATGCCAAAATCTGCTCTAGAAACCGCGATTCTTAAAATTTCTCAATGAAAATCACATTATAATACTTTAAATAATTCTACCAATCAACTAGTATCATTAGTTGAATTATTTTCTTGGAAAAATTCCCACAAAAATCATCATGATCCCACCCTTGGGAGTTTTTTTTAATTTTTTAAAAATGCCAAAATCTGCTCTAGAAACCGCGATTCTTAAAATTTCTCAATGAAAATCACATTAGAATACTTCAAATAATTCTACCAATCAATTAATATCATTAGTTGAATTTTTTTCTTGGAAAAATTCCCACCAAAAATCATCATGATCCCACCCTTGGGAGTTTTTTTTTTTTAAAAATGCCAAAATCTGCTATTTTTTAAAAATGCCAAAATCTGCTATAAAAACCGCAATTCTTAAAATTTCTCAATGAAAATCACATTAGAATACTTCAAATAATTCTATCAATCAATTAATATCATTAGTTGAATTATTTTCTTGAAAAAATTCCCACAAAAATCATCATGATCCCACCCTTGGGAGTTTTTTAATTTTTTAAAAATGCCAAAATCTGCTCTAAAAACCGCAATTCTTAAAATTTCTCAATGAAAATCACATTAGAATACTTCAAATAATTCTACCAATCAATTAATATCATTAGTTGAATTTTTTTCTTGGAAAAATTCCCACCAAAAATCATCATGACCCCACCCTTGGGAGTTTTTTTTTAATTTTTTTAAAAATGCCAAAATCTGCTCTAGAAACCGCAATTCTTAAAATTTCTCAATGAAAATCACATTAGAATACTTCAAATAATTCTATCAATCAATTAATATCATTAGTTGAATTTTTTCTTGGAAAAATTCCCACAAAAATCATCATGATCCCACCCTTGGGAGTTTTTTAATTTTTTAAAAATGCCAAAATCTGCTCTAGAAAGCGCAATTCTTAAAATTTCTCAATGAAAATCACATTAGAATACTTCAAATAATTCTACCAATCAATTAGTATCATTAGTTGAATTATTTTCTTGGAAAAACTCCCACCAAAACTCATCATGATCCCACCCTTGGGAGTTTTTTTAATTTTTAAAAAATGCCAAAATCTGCTCTAGAAACCGCAATTCTTAAAATTTCTCAATGAAAATTACATTAGAATACTTCAAATAATTCTACCAACCAATTAATATCATTAGTTGAATTTGTTTCTTGGAAAAATTCCCACCAAAAATCATCATGATCCCACCCTTGGGAGTTTTTTTTTAATTTTTTAAAAATGCCAAAATCTGCTCTAAAAACCGCAATTCTTAAAATTTCTCAATGAAAATCACATTAGAATACTTCAAATAATTCTATCAATCAAGTAATATCATTAGTTGAATTATTTTCTTGGAAAAATTCCCACAAAAATCATCATGATCCCACCCTTGGGAGTTTTTTAATTTTTTAAAAATGCCAAAATCTGCTCTAAAAACCGCAATTCTTAAAATTTCTCAATGAAAATCACATTAGAATACTTCAAATAATTCTACCAATCAATTAATATCATTAGTTGAATTATTTTCTTGGAAAAATTCCCACCAAAAATCATCATGACCCCACCCTTGGGAGGTTTTTTTTAATTTTTTAAAAATGCCAAAATCTGCTCTAGAAACCGTAATTCTTAAAATTTCTCAATGAAAATCACATTAGAATACTTCAAATAATTCTACCAATCAATTAATATCATTAGTTGAATTTTTTTCTTGGAAAAATTCCCACCAAAAATCATCATGATCCCACCCTTGGGAGTTTTTTTTTATTTTTTAAAAATGCCAAAATCTGCTCTAGAAGCCGCAATTCTTAAAATTTCTCAATGAAAATCACATTAGAATACTTCAAATAATTCTACCAATCAATTAATATCATTAGTTGAATTATTTTCTTGGAAAAATTCCCACCAAAAATCATCATGACCCCACCCTTGGGAGGTTTTTTTTTATTTTTTAAAAATGCCAAAATCTGCTCTAGAAACCGCAATTCTTAAAATTTCTCAATGAAAATCACATTAGAATACTTCAAATAATTCTATCAATTAATTAATATCATTAGTTGAATTATTTTCTTGGAAAAATTCCCACCAAAAATCATCATGACCCCACCCTTGGGAGTTTTTTTTTAATTTTTTTAAAAATGCCAAAATCTGCTCTAGAAACCGCAATTCTTAAAATTTCTCAATGAAAATCACATTAGAATACTTCAAATAATTCTATTAATCAATTAATATCATTAGTTGAATTTTTTCTTGGAAAAATTCCCACAAAAATCATCATGATCCCACCCTTGGGAGTTTTTTAATTTTTTAAAAATGCCAAAATCTGCTCTAGAAAGCGCAATTCTTAAAATTTCTCAATGAAAATCACATTAGAATACTTCAAATAATTCTACCAATCAATTAGTATCATTAGTTGAATTATTTTCTTGGAAAAATTCCCACAAAAATCATCATGATCCCACCCTTGGGAGTTTTTTTTTAATTTTTTAAAAATGCCAAAATCTGCTCTAGAAGCCGCAATTCTTAAAATTTCTCAATGAAAATCACATTAGAATACTTCAAATAATTCTACCAATCAATTAATATCATTAGTTGAATTATTTTCTTGGAAAAATTCCCACCAAAAATCATCATGACCCCACCCTTGGGAGGTTTTTTTTAATTTTTTTAAAAATGCCAAAATCTGCTCTAGAAACCGCAATTCTTAAAATTTCTCAATGAAAATCATATTAGAATACTTCAAATAATTCTACCAATCAATTAATATCATTAGTTGAATTATTTTCTTGGAAAAATTCCCACAAAAATCATCATGATCCCACCCTTGGGAGTTTTTTTTTTAATTTATTAAAAATGCCAAAATCTGCTCTAGAAACCGCGATTCTTAAAATTTCTCAATGAAAATCACATTAGAATACTTCAAATAATTCTACCAATCAATTAGTATCATTAGTTGAATTATTTTCTTGGAAAAATTCCCACAAAAATCATCATGATCCCACCCTTGGGAGTTTTTTTTAATTTTTTAAAAATGCCAAAATCTGCTCTAGAAACCGCGATTCTTAAAATTTCTCAATGAAAATCACATTAGAATACTTCAAATAATTCTACCAATCAATTAATATCATTAGTTGAATTTTTTTCTTGGAAAAACTCCCACCAAAACTCATCATGATCCCACCCTTGGGAGTTTTTTTTAATTTTTAAAAAATGCCAAAATCTGCTCTAGAAACCGCAATTCTTAAAATTTCTGAATGAAAATTACATTAGAATACTTCAAATAATTCTACCAACCAATTAATATCATTAGTTGAATTTGTTTCTTGGAAAAATTCCCACCAAAAATCATCATGATCCCACCCTTGGGAGTTTTTTTTTTAATTTTTTAAAAATGCCAAAATCTGCTCTAAAAACCGCAATTCTTAAAATTTCTCAATGAAAATCACATTAGAATACTTCAAATAATTCTACCAATCAATTAGTATCATTAGTTGAATTATTTTCTTGGAAAAATTCCCACAAAAATCATCATGATCCCACCCTTGGGAGTTTTTTAATTTTTTAAAAATGCCAAAATCTGCTCTAAAAACCGCAATTCTTAAAATTTCTCAATGAAAATCACATTAGAATACTTCAAATAATTCTACCAATCAATTAATATCATTAGTTCAATTATTTTCTTGGAAAAATTCCCACCAAAAATCATCATGATCCCACCCTTGGGAGGTTTTTTTTAATTTTTTAAAAATGCCAAAATCTGCTCTAGAAACCGTAATTCTTAAAATTTCTCAATGAAAATCACATTAGAATACTTCAAATAATTCTACCAATCAATTAATATCATTAGTTGAATTTTTTTCTTGGAAAAATTCCCACCAAAAATCATCATGATCCCACCCTTGGGAGTTTTTTTTTTATTTTTTAAAAATGCCAAAATCTGCTCTAGAAGCCGCAATTCTTAAAATTTCTCAATGAAAATCACATTAGAATACTTCAAATAATTCTACCAATCAATTAATATCATTAGTTGAATTATTTTCTTGGAAAAATTCCCACCAAAAATCATCATGACCCCACCCTTGGGAGGTTTTTTTTAATTTTTTAAAAATGCCAAAATCTGCTCTAGAAACCGCAATTCTTAAAATTTCTCAATGAAAATCACATTAGAATACTTCAAATAATTCTACCAATCAATTAATATCATTAGTTGAATTATTTTCTTGGAAAAATTCCCACCAAAAATCATCATGTCCCCACCCTTGGGAGTTTTTTTTTTATTTTTTAAAAATGCCAAAATCTGCTCTAGAAGCCGCAATTCTTAAAATTTCTCAATGAAAATCACATTAGAATACTTCAAATAATTCTACCAATCAATTAATATCATTAGTTGAATTATTTTCTTGGAAAAATTCCCACCAAAAATCATCATGACCCCACCCTTGGGAGGTTTTTTTTAATTTTTTAAAAATGCCAAAATCTGCTCTAGAAACCGCAATTCTTAAAATTTCTCAATGAAAATCACATTAGAATACTTCAAATAATTCTACCAATCAATTAATATCATTAGTTGAATTATTTTCTTGGAAAAATTCCCACCAAAAATCATCATGTCCCCACCATTGGGAGTTTTTTTTTAATTTTTTAAAAATGCCAAAATCTGCTCTAGAAACCGCAATTCTTAAAATTTCTCAATGAAAATCACATTAGAATACTTCAAATAATTCTACCAATCAATTAATATCATTAGTTCAATTATTTTCTTGGAAAAATTCCCACCAAAAATCATCATGATCCCACCCTTGGGAGGTTTTTTTTTAATTTTTTAAAAATGCCAAAATCTGCTCTAGAAACCGTAATTCTTAAAATTTCTCAATGAAAATCACATTAGAATACTTCAAATAATTCTACCAATCAATTAATATCATTAGTTGAATTTTTTTCTTGGAAAAATTCCCACCAAAAATCATCATGATCCCACCCTTGGGAGTTTTTTTTTATTTTTTAAAAATGCCAAAATCTGCTCTAGAAGCCGCAATTCTTAAAATTTCTCAATGAAAATCACATTAGAATACTTCAAATAATTCTACCAATCAATTAATATCATTAGTTGAATTATTTTCTTGGAAAAATTCCCACCAAAAATCATCATGACCCCACCCTTGGGAGGTTTTTTTTAATTTTTTAAAAATGCCAAAATCTGCTCTAGAAACCGCAATTCTTAAAATTTCTCAATGAAAATCACATTAGAATACTTCAAATAATTCTACCAATCAATTAATATCATTAGTTGAATTATTTTCTTGGAAAAATTCCCACCAAAAATCATCATGTCCCCACCCTTGGGAGTTTTTTTTTAATTTTTTAAAAATGCCAAAATCTGCTCTAGAAACCGCAATTCTTAAAATTTCTCAATGAAAATCACATTAGAATACTTCAAATAATTCTACCAATCAACTAATATCATTAGTTGAATTATTTTCTTGGAAAAATTCCCACCAAAAATCATCATGACCCCACCCTTGGGAGGTTTTTTTAATTTTTTAAAAATGCCAAAATCTGCTCTAGAAACCGCAATTCTTAAAATTTCTCAATGAAAATCACATTAGAATACTTCAAATAATAATTCATTAGTTGAATTATTTTCCAATCAATTAATATCATTAGTTGAATTAGAATACTTTTTCTTGGAAAAAAATTCCCACAAAAATCATCATGATCCCACCCTTGGGAGTTTTTTAATTTTTTAAAAATGCCAAAATCTGCTCTAGAAACCGCGATTCTTAAAATTTCTCAATGAAAATCACATTAGAATACTTCAAATAATTCTACCAATCAATTAATATCATTAGTTGAATTATTTTCTTGGAAAAATTCCCACCAAAAATCATCATGATCCCACCCTTGGGAGTTTTTTTTAATTTTTTAAAAATGCCAAAATCTGCTCTAGAAACCGCGATTCTTAAAATTTCTCAATGAAAATCACATTAGAATACTTCAAATAATTCTACCAATCAATTAATATCATTAGTTGAATTTTTTTCTTGGAAAAATTCCCACCAAAACTCATCATGATCCCATCCTTGGGAGTTTTTTTTAATTTTTAAAAAATGCCAAAATCTGCTCTAGAAACCGCAATTCTTAAAATTTCTCAATGAAAATCACATTAAAATACTTCAAATAATTCTACCAATCAATTAATATCATTAGTTGAATTTTTTTCTTGGAAAAATTCCAACCAAAAATCATTATGATCCCACCCTTGGGAGTTTTTTTTTTAATTTTTTAAAAATGCCAAAATCTGCTCTAAAAACCGCAATTCTTAAAATTTCTCAATGAAAATCACATTAGAATACTTCAACTAATTCTATCAATTAATTAATATCATTAGTTGAATTATTTTCTTGGAAAAATTCCCACAAAAATCATCATGATCCCACCCTTGGGAGTTTTTTAATTTTTTAAAAATGCCAAAATCTGCTCTAAAAACCGCAATTCTTAAAATTTCTCAATGAAAATCACATTAGAATACTTCAAATAATTCTACCAATCAATTAATATCATTAGTTGAATTTTTTTCTTGGAAAAATTCCCACCAAAAATCATCATGACCCCACCCTTGGGAGTTTTTTTTTTAATTTTTTTAAAAATGCCAAAATCTGCTCTAGAAGCCGCAATTCTTAAAATTTCTCAATGAAAATCACATTAGAATACTTCAAATAATTCTATCAATCAATTAATATCATTAGTTGAATTTTTTCTTGGAAAAATTCCCACAAAAATCATCATGATCCCACCCTTGGGAGTTTTTTAATTTTTTAAAAATGCCAAAATCTGCTCTAGAAACCGCAATTCTTAAAATTTCTCAATGAAAATCACATTAGAATACTTCAAATAATTCTACCAATCAATTAGTATCATTAGTTGAATTATTTTCTTGGAAAAATTCCCACAAAAATCATCAGGATCCCACCCTTGGGAGTTTTTTTTAATTTTTTAAAAATGCCAAAATCTGCTCTAGAAACCGCGATTCTTAAAATTTCTCAATGAAAATCACATTAGAATACTTCAAATAATTCTACCAATCAATTAATATCATTAGTTGAATTTTTTTCTTGGAAAAATTCCCACCAAAAATCATCATGATCCCACCCTTGGGAGTTTTTTTTTAATTTTTTAAAAATGCCAAAATCTGCTCTAAAAACCGCAATTCTTAAAATTTCTCAATGAAAATCACATTAGAATACTTCAAATAATTCTATCAATCAATTAATATCATTAGTTGAATTATTTTCTTGAAAAAATTCCCACAAAAATCATCATGATCCCACCCTTGGGAGTTTTTTTTTTAATTTTTTAAAAATGCCAAAATCTGCTCTAGAAACCGCGATTCTTAAAATTTCTCAATGAAAATCACATTAGAATACTTCAAATAATTCTACCAATCAATTAATATCATTAGTTGAATTTTTTTCTTGGAAAAATTCCCACCAAAAATCATCATGATCCCACCCTTGGGAGTTTTTTTTTAATTTTTTAAAAATGCCAAAATCTGCTCTAAAAACCGCAATTCTTAAAATTTCTCAATGAAAATCACATTAGAATACTTCAAATAATTCTACCAATCAATTAATATCATTAGTTGAATTTTTTTCTTGGAAAAATTCCCACCAAAACTCATCATGATCCCACCCTTGGGAGTTTTTTTTAATTTTTAAAAATAACAAAATCTGCTCTAGAAAGCGCAATTCTTAAAATTTCTCAATGAAAATCACATTAGAATACTTCAAATAATTCTACCAATCAATTAATATCATTAGTTGAATTTTTTTCTTGGAAAAATTCCCACCAAAAATCATCATGATCCCACCCTTGGGAGTTTTTTTTTAATTTTTTAAAAATGCCAAAATCTGCTCTAAAAACCGCAATTCTTAAAATTTCTCAATGAAAATCACATTAGAATACTTCAAATAATTCTATCAATCAATTAATATCATTAGTTGAATTATTTTCTTGAAAAAATTCCCACAAAAATCATCATGATCCCACCCTTGGGAGTTTTTTAATTTTTTAAAAATGCCAAAATCTGCTCTAAAAACCGCAATTCTTAAAATTTCTCAATGAAAATCACATTAGAATACTTCAAATAATTCTACCAATCAATTAATATCATTAGTTGAATTTTTTTCTTGGAAAAATTCCCACCAAAAATCATCATGACCCCACCCTTGGGAGTTTTTTTTTTAATTTTTTAAAAATGCCAAAATCTGCTCTAGAAACCGCAATTCTTAAAATTTCTCAATGAAAATCACATTAGAATACTTCAAATAATTCTATCAATCAATTAATATCATTAGTTGAATTATTTTCTTGGAAAAATTCCCACAAAAATCATCATGATCCCACCCTTGGGAGTTTTTTAATTTTTTAAAAATGCCAAAATCTGCTCTAGAAACCGCAATTCTTAAAATTTCTCAATGAAAATCACATTAGAATACTTCAAATAATTCTACCAATCAATTAGTATCATTAGTTGAATTATTTTCTTGGAAAAATTCCCACCAAAAATCATCATGATCCCACCCTTGGGAGTTTTTTTTTTAATTTTTTAAAAATGCCAAAATCTGCTCTAGAAGCCGCAATTCTTAAAATTTCTCAATGAAAATCACATTAGAATACTTCAAATAATTCTACCAATCAATTAATATCATTAGTTGAATTATTTTCTTGGAAAAATTCCCACCAAAAATCATCATGACCCCACCCTTGGGAGGTTTTTTTTAATTTTTTTAAAAATGCCAAAATCTGCTCTAGAAACCGCAATTCTTAAAATTTCTCAATGAAAATCACATTAGAATACTTCAAATAATTCTACCAATCAATTAATATCATTAGTTGAATTATTTTCTTGGAAAAATTCCCACCAAAAATCATCATGATCCCACCCTTGGGAGTTTTTTTTTTAATTTATTAAAAATGCCAAAATCTGCTCTAGAAACCGCGATTCTTAAAATTTCTCAATGAAAATCACATTAGAATACTTCAAATAATTCTACCAATCAATTAGTATCATTAGTTGAATTATTTTCTTGGAAAAATTCCCACCAAAAATCATCATGATCCCACCCTTGGGAGTTTTTTTTAATTTTTTAAAAATGCCAAAATCTGCTCTAGAAACCGCGATTCTTAAAATTTCTCAATGAAAATCACATTAGAATACTTCAAATAATTCTACCAATCAATTAATATCATTAGTTGATTTTTTTTCTTGGAAAAACTCCCACCAAAACTCATCATGATCCCACCCTTGGGAGTTTTTATAATTTTTAAAAAATGCCAAAATCTGCTCTAGAAACCGCAATTCTTAAAATTTCTCAATGAAAATTACATTAGAATACTTCAAATAATTCTACCAATCAATTAATATCATTAGTTGAATTTGTTTCTTGGAAAAATTCCCACCAAAAATCATCATGATCCCACCCTTGGGAGTTTTTTTTTTAATTTTTTAAAAATGCCAAAATCTGCTCTAAAAACCGCAATTCTTAAAATTTCTCAATGAAAATCACATTAGAATACTTCAAATAATTCTATCAATCAAGTAATATCATTAGTTGAATTATTTTCTTGGAAAAATTCCCACAAAAATCATCATGATCCCACCCTTGGGAGTTTTTTAATTTTTTAAAAATGCCAAAATCTGCTCTAAAAACCGCAATTCTTAAAATTTCTCAATGAAAATCACATTAGAATACTTCAAATAATTCTACCAATCAATTAATATCATTAGTTGAATTATTTTCTTGGAAAAATTCCCACAAAAATCATCATGATCCCACCCTTGGGAGTTTTTTTTTAATTTTTTAAAAATGCCAAAATCTGCTCTAGAAACCGCGATTCTTGAAATTTCTCAATGAAAATCACATTAGAATACTTCAAATAATTCTACCAATCAATTAGTATCATTAGTTGAATTATTTTCTTGGAAAAATTCCCACCAAAAATCATCATGACCCCACCCTTGGGAGGTTTTTTTTTAATTTTTTAAAAATGCCAAAATCTGCTCTAGAAACCGTAATTCTTAAAATTTCTCAATGAAAATCACATTAGAATACTTCAAATAATTCTACCAATCAATTAATATCATTAGTTGAATTATTTTCTTGGAAAAATTCCCACAAAAATCATCATGATCCCACCCTTGGGAGTTTTTTTTTATTTTTTAAAAATGCCAAAATCTGCTCTAGAAGCCGCAATTCTTAAAATTTCTCAATGAAAATCACATTAGAATACTTCAAATAATTCTACCAATCAATTAATATCATTAGTTGAATTATTTTCTTGGAAAAATTCCCACCAAAAATCATCATGTCCCCACCCTTGGGAGTTTTTTTTTAATTTTTTAAAAATGCCAAAATCTGCTCTAGAAACCGCAATTCTTAAAATTTCTCAATGAAAATCACATTAGAATACTTCAAATAATTCTACCAATCAATTAATATCATTAGTTGAATTATTTTCTTGGAAAAATTCCCACCAAAAATCATCATGACCCCACCCTTGGGAGGTTTTTTTTAATTTTTTAAAAATGCCAAAATATGCTCTAGAAACCGCAATTCTTAAAATTTCTCAATGAAAATCACATTAGAATACTTCAAATAATTCTACCAATCAATTAATATCATTAGTTGAATTATTTTCTTGGAAAAATTCCCACAAAAATCATCATGATCCCACCCTTGGGAGTTTTTTTTAATTTTTTAAAAATGCCAAAATCTGCTCTAGAAACCGCGATTCTTAAAATTTCTCAATGAAAATTACATTAGAATACTTCAAATAATTCTACCAATCAATTAATATCATTAGTTAAATTTTTTTCTTGGAAAAATTCCCACCAAAACTCATCATGATCCCATCCTTGGGAGTTTTTTTTAATTTTTAAAAAATGCCAAAATCTGCTCTAGAAACCGCAATTCTTAAAATTTCTCAATGAAAATCACATTAAAATACTTCAAATAATTCTACCAATCAATTAATATCATTAGTTGAATTTTTTTCTTGGAAAAATTCCCACCAAAAATCATGATCCCACCCTTGGGAGTTTTTTTTTTTAATTTTTTAAAAATGCCAAAATCTGCTCGAAAAACCGCAATTCTTAAAATTTCTCAATGAAAATCACATTAGAATACTTCAAATAATTCTATCAATTAATTAATATCATTAGTTGAATTATTTTCTTGGAAAAATTCCCACAAAAATCATCATGATCCCACCCTTGGGAGTTTTTTAATTTTTTAAAAATGACAAAATCTGCTCTAAAAACCGCAATTCTTAAAATTTCTCAATGAAAATCACATTAGAATACTTCAAATAATTCTACCAATCAATTAATATCATTAGTTGAATTATTTTCTTGGAAAAATTCCCACCAAAACTCATCATGATCCCACCCTTGGGAGTTTTCTTTAATTTTTTAAAAATGCCAAAATCTGGTCTAGAAGCCGCAATTCTTAAAATTTCTCAATGAAAATCACATTAGAATACTTCAAATAATTCTACCAATCAATTAATATCATTAGTTGAATTATTTTCTTGGAAAAATTCCCACAAAAATCATCATGATCCCACCCTTGGGAGTTTTTTAATTTTTTAAAAATGACAAAATCTGCTCTAAAAACCGCAATTCTTAAAATTTCTCAATGAAAATCACATTAGAATACTTCAAATAATTCTATCAATTAATTAATATCATTAGTTGAATTATTTTCTTGGAAAAATTCCCACAAAAATCATCATGATCCCACCCTTGGGAGTTTTTTAATTTTTTAAAAATGACAAAATCTGCTCTAAAAACCGCAATTCTTAAAATTTCTCAATGAAAATCACATTAGAATACTTCAAATAATTCTACCAATCAATTAATATCATTAGTTGAATTATTTTCTTGGAAAAATTCCCACCAAAAATCATCATGACCCCACCCTTGGGAGGTTTTTTTTAATTTTTTAAAAATGCCAAAATCTGCTCTAGAAACCGCAATTCTTAAAATTTCTCAATGAAAATCACATTAGAATACTTCAAATAATTCTATCAATTAATTAATATCATTAGTTGAATTATTTTCTTGGAAAAATTCCCACAAAAATCATCATGATCCCACCCTTGGGAGTTTTTTAATTTTTTAAAAATGACAAAATCTGCTCTAAAAACCGCAATTCTTAAAATTTCTCAATGAAAATCACATTAGAATACTTCAAATAATTCTACCAATCAATTAATATCATTAGTTGAATTATTTTCTTGGAAAAATTCCCACCAAAACTCATCATGATCCCACCCTTGGGAGTTTTCTTTAATTTTTTAAAAATGCCAAAATCTGCTCTAGAAGCCGCAATTCTTAAAATTTCTCAATGAAAATCACATTAGAATACTTCAAATAATTCTATCAATTAATTAATATCATTAGTTGAATTATTTTCTTGGAAAAATTCCCACAAAAATCATCATGATCCCACCCTTGGGAGTTTTTTATTTTTTTAAAAATGACAAAATCTGCTCTAAAAACCGCAATTCTTAAAATTTCTCAATGAAAATCACATTAGAATACTTCAAATAATTCTATCAATTAATTAATATCATTAGTTGAATTATTTTCTTGGAAAAATTCCCACAAAAATCATCATGATCCCACCCTTGGGAGTTTTTTAATTTTTTAAAAATGACAAAATCTGCTCTAGAAACCGCAATTCTTAAAATTTCTCAATGAAAATCACATTAGAATACTTCAAATAATTCTACCAATCAATTAATATCATTAGTTGAATTATTTTCTTGGAAAAATTCCCACCAAAAATCATCATGACCCCACCCTTGGGAGGTTTTTTTTAATTTTTTAAAAATGCCAAAATCTGCTCTAGAAACCGCAATTCTTAAAATTGCTCAATGAAAATCACATTAGAATACTTCAAATAATTCTACCAATCAATTAATATCATTAGTTGAATTATTTTCTTGGAAAAATTCCCAACAAAAATCATCATGTCCCCACCCTTGGGAGTTTTTTTTTAATTTTTTAAAAATGCCAAAATCTGCTCTAGAAACCGCAATTCTTAAAATTTCTCAATGAAAATCACATTAGAATACTTCAAATAATTCTACCAATCAACTAATATCATTAGTTGAATTATTTTCTTGGAAAAATTCCCACCAAAAATCATCATGACCCCACCCTTGGGAGGTTTTTTTTAATTTTTTAAAAATGCCAAAATCTGCTCTAGAAACCGCAATTCTTAAAATTTCTCAATGAAAATCACATTAGAATACTTCAAATAATTCTACCAATCAATTAATATCATTAGTTGAATTATTTTCTTGGAAAAATTCCCACAAAAATCATCATGATCCCACCCTTGGGAGTTTTTTTTAATTTTTTAAAAATGCCAAAATCTGCTCTAGAAACCGCGATTCTTAAAATTTCTCAATGAAAATTACATTAGAATACTTCAAATAATTCTACCAATCAATTAATATCATTAGTTAAATTTTTTTCTTGGAAAAATTCCCACCAAAACTCATCATGATCCCATCCTTGGGAGTTTTTTTTAATTTTTAAAAAATGCCAAAATCTGCTCTAGAAACCGCAATTCTTAAAATTTCTCAATGAAAATCACATTAAAATACTTCAAATAATTCTACCAATCAATTAATATCATTAGTTGAATTTTTTTCTTGGAAAAATTCCCACCAAAAATCATCATGATCCCACCCTTGGGAGTTTTTTTTTTAATTTTTTAAAAATGCCAAAATCTGCTCTAAAAACCGCAATTCTTAAAATTTCTCAATGAAAATCACATTAGAATACTTTAAATAATTCTATCAATTAATTAATATCATTAGTTGAATTTGTTTCTTGGAAAAATTCCCACAAAAATCATCATGATCCCACCCTTGGAAGTTTTTTAATTTTTTAAAAATGCCAAAATCTGCTCTAGAAACCGCAATTCTTAAAATTTCTCAATGAAAATCACATTAGAATACTTCAAATAAGTCTATCAATCAAATAATATCATTAGTTGAATTTGGTTCTTGGAAAAATTCCCACAAAAATTATCATGATCCCACCCTTGGAAGTTTTTTAATTTTTTAAAAATGCCAAAATCTGCTCTAGAAACCGCAATTCTTAAAATTTCTCAATGAAAATCACATTAGAATACTTCAAATAATTCTACCAATCAATTAATATCAATAGTTGAATTATTTTCTTGGAAAAATTCCCACCAAAAATCATCATGATCCCACCCTTGGGAGTTTTTTCTTTAATTTTTTAAAAATGCCAAAATCTGCTCTAGAAACCGCAATTCTTAAAATTTCTCAATGAAAATCACATTAGAATACTTCAAATAATTCTGTCAATCAATTAATATCATTAGTTGAATTTGTTTCTTGGAAAAATTCCCACCAAAAATCATCATGATCCCACCCTTGGGAGTTTTTTTTTTTAATTTTTTAAAAATGCCAAAATCTGCTCTAGAAACCGAAATTCTTAAAATTTCTCAATGAAAATCACATTAGAATACTTCAAATAATTCTACCAATCAACTAATATCATTAGTTGAATTTTTTTCTTGGAAAAATTCCCACCAAAAATCATCATGATCCCACCCTTGGGAGTTTTTTTTTAATTTTTTAAAAATGCCAAAATCTGCTCTAGAAGTCGCAATTCTTAAAATTTCTCAATGAAAATCACATTAGAATACTTCAAATAATTCTACCAATCAATTAATATCATAAGTTGAATTTTTTTCTTGGAAAAATTCCCACCAAAACTCATCATGATCCCACCTTTGGGAGTTTTTTTTAATTTTTTAAAAATGCCAAAATCTGCTCTAGAAACCGCAATTCTTAAAATTTCTCAATGAAAATCACATTAGAATACTTCAAATAATTCTATCAATCAATTAATATCATTAGTTGAATTTGTTTCTTGGAAAAATTCCCACCAAAAATCATCATGATCCCACCCTTGGGAGTTTTTTTTTTTAATTTTTTAAAAATGCCAAAATCTGCTCTAGAAGCCGCAATTCTTAAAATTTCTCAATGAAAATCACATTGGAATACTTCAAATAATTCTACCAATCAATTAATATCATTAGTTGAATTTTTTTCTTGGAAAAATTCCCACCAAAAATCATCATGATCCCACCCTTGGGAGTTTTTTTTAATTTTTTAAAAATGCCAAAATCTGCTCTAGAAACCGCAATTCTAAAAATTTCTCAATGAAAATCACATTAGAATACTTCAAATAATTATATCAATCAATTAATATCATTAGTTGAATTATTTTAATGGAAAAATTCCCACCAAAAATCATCATGATCCCACCCTAGGGAGTTTTTTTTTTTTAATTTTTTAAAAATGACAAAATCTGCTCTAGAAGGGAGTTTTTTTTAATTTTTTAAAAATGACAAAATCTGCTCTAGAAGCCGCAATTCTTCAAATTTCTCAATGAAAATCACATTAGAATACCTCAAATAATTCTACCAATCAATTAATATCATTAGTTGAATTTTTTTCTTGGAAAAATTCCCACCAAAAATCATCATGATCCCACCCTTGGGAGTTTTTTTTTAATTTTTTAAAAATGCCAAAATCTGGTCTAGAAACCGCGATTCTTAAAATTTCTCAATGAAAATCACATTAGAATACTTCAAATAATTCTACCAATCAATTAATATCATTAGTTGAATTTTTTTCTTGGAAAAATTCCCACCAAAAATCATCATGATCCCACCCTTGAGAGTTTTTTTTTAATTTTTAAAAAATGCCAAAATCTGCTCTAGAAGCCGCGATTCTTAAAATTTCTCAATGAAAATCACATTAGAATACTTCAAATAATTCTACCAATCAATTAATATCATTAGTTGAATTTTTTTCTTGGAAAAATTCCCACCAAAACTCAACATGATCCCACCCTTGGGAGTTTTTTTTTAATTTTTTAAAAATGCCAAAATCTGCTCTAAAAACCGCAATTCTTAAAATTTCTCAATGAAAATCACATTAGAATACTTCAAATAATTCTACCAATCAATTAATATCATTAGTTGAATTTTTTCTTGGAAAAATTCCCACCAAAAATCATCATGATCCCACCCTTGGGAGTTTTTTTTTAATTTTTTAAAAATGCCAAAATCTGCTCTAGAAGCCGCAATTCTTAAAATTTCTCAATGAAAATCACATTAGAATACTTCAAATAATTCTACCAATCAATTAATATCATTAGTTGAATTTTTTTCTTGGAAAAATTCCCACCAAAACTCATCATGATCCCACCCTTGGGAGTTTTTTTTAATTTTTTAAAAATGCCAAAATCTGCTCTAGAAACCGCAATTCTTAAAATTTCTCAATGAAAATCACATTAGAATACTTCAAATAATTCTACCAATCAATTAATATCATTAGTTGAATTATTTTCTTGGAAAAATTCCCACCAAAAATCATCATGTCCCCACCCTTGGGAGTTTTTTTTTTAATTTTTTAAAAATGCCAAAATCTGCTCTAGAAACCGCAATTCTTAAAATTTCTCAATGAAAATCACATTAGAATACTTCAAATAATTCTACCAATCAATTAATATCATTAGTTGAATTATTTTCTTGGAAAAATTCCCACAAAAATCATCATGATCCCACCCTTGGGAGTTTTTTTTTAATTTTTTAAAAATGCCAAAATCTGCTCTAGAAACCGCGATTCTTGAAATTTCTCAATGAAAATCACATTAGAATACTTCAAATAATTCTACCAATCAATTAGTATCATTAGTTGAATTATTTTCTTGGAAAAATTCCCACCAAAAATCATCATGACCCCACCCTTGGGAGGTTTTTTTTAATTTTTTAAAAATGCCAAAATCTGCTCTAGAAACCGTCTCAATGAAAATCACATTAGAATACTTCAAATAATTTACCAATCAATTAATATCAAAATTCTCAATGAAAATCACATTAGAATACTTCAAATAATTCTACCAATCAATTAATATCATTAGTTGAATTATTTTCTTGGAAAAATTCCCACAAAAATCATCATGATCCCACCCTTGGGAGTTTTTTTTTATTTTTTAAAAATGCCAAAATCTGCTCTAGAAGCCGCAATTCTTAAAATTTCTCAATGAAAATCACATTAGAATACTTCAAATAATTCTACCAATCAATTAATATCATTAGTTGAATTATTTTCTTGGAAAAATTCCCACAAAAATCATCATGATCCCACCCTTGGGAGTTTTTTTTTATTTTTTAAAAATGCCAAAATCTGCTCTAGAAGCCGCAATTCTTAAAATTTCTCAATGAAAATCACATTAGAATACTTCAAATAATTCTATCAATCAAGTAATATCATTAGTTGAATTATTTTCTTGGAAAAATTCCCACAAAAATCATCATGATCCCACCCTTGGGAGTTTTTTAATTTTTTAAAAATGCCAAAATCTGCTCTAAAAACCGCAATTCTTAAAATTTCTCAATGAAAATCACATTAGAATACTTCAAATAATTCTACCAATCAATTAATATCATTAGTTGAATTATTTTCTTGGAAAAATTCCCACAAAAATCATCATGATCCCACCCTTGGGAGTTTTTTTTTAATTTTTTAAAAATGCCAAAATCTGCTCTAGAAACCGCGATTCTTGAAATTTCTCAATGAAAATCACATTAGAATACTTCAAATAATTCTACCAATCAATTAGTATCATTAGTTGAATTATTTTCTTGGAAAAATTCCCACCAAAAATCATCATGACCCCACCCTTGGGAGGTTTTTTTTAATTTTTTAAAAATGCCAAAATCTGCTCTAGAAACCGTAATTCTTAAAATTTCTCAATGAAAATCACATTAGAATACTTCAAATAATTCTACCAATCAATTAATATCATTAGTTGAATTATTTTCTTGGAAAAATTCCCACAAAAATCATCATGATCCCACCCTTGGGAGTTTTTTTTTATTTTTTAAAAATGCCAAAATCTGCTCTAGAAGCCGCAATTCTTAAAATTTCTCAATGAAAATCACATTAGAATACTTCAAATAATTCTACCAATCAATTAATATCATTAGTTGAATTATTTTCTTGGAAAAATTCCCACCAAAAATCATCATGTCCCCACCCTTGGGAGTTTTTTTTTAATTTTTTAAAAATGCCAAAATCTGCTCTAGAAACCGCAATTCTTAAAATTTCTCAATGAAAATCACATTATAATACTTCAAATAATTCTACCAATCAATTAATATCATTAGTTGAATTATTTTCTTGGAAAAATTCCCACCAAAAATCATCATGACCCCACCCTTGGGAGGCTTTTTTTAATTTTTTAAAAATGCCAAAATCTGCTCTAGAAACCGCAATTCTTAAAATTTCTCAATGAAAATCACATTAGAATACTTCAAATAATTCTACCAATCAATTAATATCATTAGTTGAATTATTTTCTTGGAAAAATTCCCACAAAAATCATCATGATCCCACCCTTGGGAGTTTTTTTTAATTTTTTAAAAATGCCAAAATCTGCTCTAGAAACCGCGATTCTTAAAATTTCTCAATGAAAATTACATTAGAATACTTCAAATAATTCTACCAATCAATTAATATCATTAGTTAAATTTTTTTCTTGGAAAAATTCCCACCAAAACTCATCATGATCCCATCCTTGGGAGTTTTTTTTAATTTTTAAAAAATGCCAAAATCTGCTCTAGAAACCGCAATTCTTAAAATTTCTCAATGAAAATCACATTAAAATACTTCAAATAATTCTACCAATCAATTAATATCATTAGTTGAATTTTTTTCTTGGAAAAATTCCCACCAAAAATCATCATGATCCCACCCTTGGGAGTTTTTTTTTTAATTTTTTAAAAATGCCAAAATCTGCTCGAAAAACCGCAATTCTTAAAATTTCTCAATGAAAATCACATTAGAATACTTCAAATAATTCTATCAATTAATTAATATCATTAGTTGAATTATTTTCTTGGAAAAATTCCCACAAAAATCATCATGATCCCACCCTTGGGAGTTTTTTAATTTTTTAAAAATGACAAAATCTGCTCTAAAAACCGCAATTCTTAAAATTTCTCAATGAAAATCACATTAGAATACTTCAAATAATTCTACCAATCAATTAATATCATTAGTTGAATTATTTTCTTGGAAAAATTCCCACCAAAACTCATCATGATCCCACCCTTGGGAGTTTTCTTTAATTTTTTAAAAATGCCAAAATCTGCTCTAGAAGCCGCAATTCTTAAAATTTCTCAATGAAAATCACATTAGAATACTTCAAATAATTCTACCAATCAATTAATATCATTAGTTGAATTATTTTCTTGGAAAAATTCCCACAAAAATCATCATGATCCCACCCTTGGGAGTTTTTTAATTTTTTAAAAATGACAAAATCTGCTCTAAAAACCGCAATTCTTAAAATTTCTCAATGAAAATCACATTAGAATACTTCAAATAATTCTATCAATTAATTAATATCATTAGTTGAATTATTTTCTTGGAAAAATTCCCACAAAAATCATCATGATCCCACCCTTGGGAGTTTTTTAATTTTTTAAAAATGACAAAATCTGCTCTAAAAACCGCAATTCTTAAAATTTCTCAATGAAAATCACATTAGAATACTTCAAATAATTCTACCAATCAATTAATATCATTAGTTGAATTATTTTCTTGGAAAAATTCCCACCAAAAATCATCATGACCCCACCCTTGGGAGGTTTTTTTTAATTTTTTAAAAATGCCAAAATCTGCTCTAGAAACCGCAATTCTTAAAATTTCTCAATGAAAATCACATTAGAATACTTCAAATAATTCTATCAATTAATTAATATCATTAGTTGAATTATTTTCTTGGAAAAATTCCCACAAAAATCATCATGATCCCACCCTTGGGAGTTTTTTAATTTTTTAAAAATGACAAAATCTGCTCTAAAAACCGCAATTCTTAAAATTTCTCAATGAAAATCACATTAGAATACTTCAAATAATTCTACCAATCAATTAATATCATTAGTTGAATTATTTTCTTGGAAAAATTCCCACCAAAACTCATCATGATCCCACCCTTGGGAGTTTTCTTTAATTTTTTAAAAATGCCAAAATCTGCTCTAGAAGCCGCAATTCTTAAAATTTCTCAATGAAAATCACATTAGAATACTTCAAATAATTCTATCAATTAATTAATATCATTAGTTGAATTATTTTCTTGGAAAAATTCCCACAAAAATCATCATGATCCCACCCTTGGGAGTTTTTTATTTTTTTAAAAATGACAAAATCTGCTCTAAAAACCGCAATTCTTAAAATTTCTCAATGAAAATCACATTAGAATACTTCAAATAATTCTATCAATTAATTAATATCATTAGTTGAATTATTTTCTTGGGAAAATTCCCACAAAAATCATCATGATCCCACCCTTGGGAGTTTTTTAATTTTTTAAAAATGACAAAATCTGCTCTAGAAACCGCAATTCTTAAAATTTCTCAATGAAAATCACATTAGAATTCTTCAAATAATTCTACCAATCAATTAATATCATTAGTTGAATTATTTTCTTGGAAAAATTCCCACCAAAAATCATCATGACCCCACCCTTGGGAGGTTTTTTTTAATTTTTTAAAAATGCCAAAATCTGCTCTAGAAACCGCAATTCTTAAAATTTCTCAATGAAAATCACATTAGAATACTTCAAATAATTCTACCAATCAATTAATATCATTAGTTGAATTATTTTCTTGGAAAAATTCCCAACAAAAATCATCATGTCCCCACCCTTGGGAGTTTTTTTTTAATTTTTTAAAAATGCCAAAATCTGCTCTAGAAACCGCAATTCTTAAAATTTCTCAATGAAAATCACATTAGAATACTTCAAATAATTCTATCAATCAACTAATATCATTAGTTGAATTATTTTCTTGGAAAAATTCCCACCAAAAATCATCATGACCCCACCCTTGGGAGGTTTTTTTTAATTTTTTAAAAATGCCAAAATCTGCTCTAGAAACCGCAATTCTTAAAATTTCTCAATGAAAATCACATTAGAATACTTCAAATAATTCTACCAATCAATTAATATCATTAGTTGAATTATTTTCTTGGAAAAATTCCCACAAAAATCATCATGATCCCACCCTTGGGAGTTTTTTTTAATTTTTTAAAAATGCCAAAATCTGCTCTAGAAACCGCGATTCTTAAAATTTCTCAATGAAAATTACATTAGAATACTTCAAATAATTCTACCAATCAATTAATATCATTAGTTAAAATTTTTTCTTGGAAAAATTCCCACCAAAACTCATCATGATCCCATCCTTGGGAGTTTTTTTTAATTTTTAAAAAATGCCAAAATCTGCTCTAAAAACCGCAATTCTTAAAATTTCTCAATGAAAATCACATTAGAATACTTCAAATAATTCTACCAATCAATTAATATCAATAGTTGAATTATTTTCTTGGAAAAATTCCCACAAAAATCATCATGATCCCACCCTTGGGAGTTTTTTCTTTAATTTTTTAAAAATGCCAAAATCTGCTCTAGAAACCGCAATTCTTAAAATTTCTCAATGAAAATCACATTAGAATACTTCAAATAATTCTGTCAATCAATTAATATCATTAGTTGAATTTGTTTCTTGGAAAAATTCCCACCAAAAATCATCATGATCCCACCCTTGGGAGTTTTTTTTTTTAATTTTTTAAAAATGCCAAAATCTGCTCTAGAAACCGAAATTCTTAAAATTTCTCAATGAAAATCACATTAGAATACTTCAAATAATTCTACCAATCAACTAATATCATTAGTTGAATTTTTTTCTTGGAAAAATTCCCACCAAAAATCATCATGATCCCACCCTTGGGAGTTTTTTTTTAATTTTTTAAAAATGCCAAAATCTGCTCTAGAAGTCGCAATTCTTAAAATTTCTCAATGAAAATCACATTAGAATACTTCAAATAATTCTATCAATTAATTAATATCATTAGTTGAATTATTTTCTTGGAAAAATTCCCACAAAAATCATCATGATCCCACCCTTGGGAGTTTTTTAATTTTTTAAAAATGACAAAATCTGCTCTAAAAACCGCAATTCTTAAAATTTCTCAATGAAAATCACATTAGAATACTTCAAATAATTCTATCAATTAATTAATATCATTAGTTGAATTATTTTCTTGGAAAAATTCCCACAAAAATCATCATGATCCCACCCTTGGGAGTTTTTTAATTTTTTAAAAATGACAAAATCTGCTCTAGAAACCGCAATTCTTAAAATTTCTCAATGAAAATCACATTAGAATACTTCAAATAATTCTACCAATCAATTAATATCATTAGTTGAATTATTTTCTTGGAAAAATTCCCACCAAAAATCATCATGACCCCACCCTTGGGAGGTTTTTTTTAATTTTTTAAAAATGCCAAAATCTGCTCTAGAAACCGCAATTCTTAAAATTTCTCAATGAAAATCACATTAGAATACTTCAAATAATTCTACCAATCAATTAATATCATTAGTTGAATTATTTTCTTGGAAAAATTCCCAACAAAAATCATCATGTCCCCACCCTTGGGAGTTTTTTTTTAATTTTTTAAAAATGCCAAAATCTGCTCTAGAAACCGCAATTCTTAAAATTTCTCAATGAAAATCACATTAGAATACTTCAAATAATTCTACCAATCAATTAATATCATTAGTTGAATTATTTTCTTGGAAAAATTCCCACCAAAAATCATCATGACCCCACCCTTGGGAGGTTTTTTTTAATTTTTTAAAAATGCCAAAATCTGCTCTAGAAACCGCAATTCTTAAAATTTCTCAATGAAAATCACATTAGAATACTTCAAATAATTCTACCAATCAATTAATATCATTAGTTGAATTATTTTCTTGGAAAAATTCCCACAAAAATCATCATGATCCCACCCTTGGGAGTTTTTTTTAATTTTTTAAAAATGCCAAAATCTGCTCTAGAAGCCGCGATTCTTAAAATTTCTCAATGAAAATCACATTAGAATACTTCAAATAATTCTACCAATCAATTAATATCATTAGTTGAATTTTTTTCTTGGAAAAATTCCCACCAAAACTCAACATGATCCCACCCTTGGGAGTTTTTTTTTAATTTTTTAAAAATGCCAAAATCTGCTCTAAAAACCGCAATTCTTAAAATTTCTCAATGAAAATCACATTAGAATACTTCAAATAATTCTACCAATCAATTAATATCATTAGTTGAATTTTTTCTTGGAAAAATTCCCACCAAAAATCATCATGATCCCACCCTTGGGAGTTTTTTTTTAATTTTTTAAAAATGCCAAAATCTGCTCTAGAAGCCGCAATTCTTAAAATTTCTCAATGAAAATCACATTAGAATACTTCAAATAATTCTACCAATCAATTAATATCATTAGTTGAATTTTTTTCTTGGAAAAATTCCCACCAAAACTCATCATGATCCCACCCTTGGGAGTTTTTTTTAATTTTTTAAAAATGCCAAAATCTGCTCTAGAAACCGCAATTCTTAAAATTTCTCAATGAAAATCACATTAGAATACTTCAAATAATTCTACCAATCAATTAATATCATTAGTTGAATTATTTTCTTGGAAAAATTCCCACCAAAAATCATCATGTCCCCACCCTTGGGAGTTTTTTTTTTAATTTTTTAAAAATGCCAAAATCTGCTCTAGAAACCGCAATTCTTAAAATTTCTCAATGAAAATCACATTAGAATACTTCAAATAATTCTACCAATCAATTAATATCATTAGTTGAATTATTTTCTTGGAAAAATTCCCACAAAAATCATCATGATCCCACCCTTGGGAGTTTTTTTTTAATTTTTTAAAAATGCCAAAATCTGCTCTAGAAACCGCGATTCTTGAAATTTCTCAATGAAAATCACATTAGAATACTTCAAATATTCTACCAATCAATTAGTATCATTAGTTGAATTATTTTCTTGGAAAAATTCCCACCATTCCCACCAAAAATCATCATGACCCCACCCTTGGGAGGTTTTTTTTAATTTTTTAAAAATGCCAAAATCTGCTCTAGAAACCGTAATTTTTAAAATTTCTCAATGAAAATCACATTAGAATACTTCAAATAATTCTACCAATCAATTAATATCATTAGTTGAATTATTTTCTTGGAAAAATTCCCACAAAAATCATCATGATCCCACCCTTGGGAGTTTTTTTTTATTTTTTAAAAATGCCAAAATCTGCTCTAGAAGCCGCAATTCTTAAAATTTCTCAATGAAAATCACATTAGAATACTTCAAATAATTCTACCAATCAATTAATATCATTAGTTGAATTATTTTCTTGGAAAAATTCCCACAAAAATCATCATGATCCCACCCTTGGGAGTTTTTTTTTATTTTTTAAAAATGCCAAAATCTGCTCTAGAAGCCGCAATTCTTAAAATTTCTCAATGAAAATCACATTAGAATACTTCAAATAATTCTATCAATCAAGTAATATCATTAGTTGAATTATTTTCTTGGAAAAATTCCCACAAAAATCATCATGATCCCACCCTTGGGAGTTTTTTAATTTTTTAAAAATGCCAAAATCTGCTCTAAAAACCGCAATTCTTAAAATTTCTCAATGAAAATCACATTAGAATACTTCAAATAATTCTACCAATCAATTAATATCATTAGTTGAATTATTTTCTTGGAAAAATTCCCACAAAAATCATCATGATCCCACCCTTGGGAGTTTTTTTTTAATTTTTTAAAAATGCCAAAATCTGCTCTAGAAACCGCGATTCTTGAAATTTATCAATGAAAATCACATTAGAATACTTCAAATAATTCTACCAATCAATTAGTATCATTAGTTGAATTATTTTCTTGGAAAAATTCCCACCAAAAATCATCATGACCCCACCCTTGGGAGGTTTTTTTTAATTTTTTAAAAATGCCAAAATCTGCTCTAGAAACCGTAATTCTTAAAATTTCTCAATGAAAATCACATTAGAATACTTCAAATAATTCTACCAATCAATTAATATCATTAGTTGAATTATTTTCTTGGAAAAATTCCCACAAAAATCATCATGATCCCACCCTTGGGAGTTTTTTTTTATTTTTTAAAAATGCCAAAATCTGCTCTAGAAGCCGCAATTCTTAAAATTTCTCAATGAAAATCACATTAGAATACTTCAAATAATTCTACCAATCAATTAATATCATTAGTTGAATTATTTTCTTGGAAAAATTCCCACCAAAAATCATCATGTCCCCACCCTTGGGAGTTTTTTTTTAATTTTTTAAAAATGCCAAAATCTGCTCTAGAAACCGCAATTCTTAAAATTTCTCAATGAAAATCACATTAGAATACTTCAAATAATTCTACCAATCAATTAATATCATTAGTTGAATTATTTTCTTGGAAAAATTCCCACCAAAAATCATCATGACCCCACCCTTGGGAGGCTTTTTTTAATTTTTTAAAAATGCCAAAATCTGCTCTAGAAACCGCAATTCTTAAAATTTCTCAATGAAAATCACATTAGAATACTTCAAATAATTCTACCAATCAATTAATATCATTAGTTGAATTATTTTCTTGGAAAAATTCCCACAAAAATCATCATGATCCCACCCTTGGGAGTTTTTTTTAATTTTTTAAAAATGCCAAAATCTGCTCTAGAAACCGCGATTCTTAAAATTTCTCAATGAAAATTACATTAGAATACTTCAAATAATTCTACCAATCAATTAATATCATTAGTTAAATTTTTTTCTTGGAAAAATTCCCACCAAAACTCATCATGATCCCATCCTTGGGAGTTTTTTTTAATTTTTAAAAAATGCCAAAATCTGCTCTAGAAACCGCAATTCTTAAAATTTCTCAATGAAAATCACATTAAAATACTTCAAATAATTCTACCAATCAATTAATATCATTAGTTGAATTTTTTTCTTGGAAAAATTCCCACCAAAAATCATCATGATCCCACCCTTGGGAGTTTTTTTTTTAATTTTTTAAAAATGCCAAAATCTGCTCGAAAAACCGCAATTCTTAAAATTTCTCAATGAAAATCACATTAGAATACTTCAAATAATTCTATCAATTAATTAATATCATTAGTTGAATTATTTTCTTGGAAAAATTCCCACAAAAATCATCATGATCCCACCCTTGGGAGTTTTTTAATTTTTTAAAAATGACAAAATCTGCTCTAAAAACCGCAATTCTTAAAATTTCTCAATGAAAATCACATTAGAATACTTCAAATAATTCTACCAATTAATTAATATCATTAGTTGAATTATTTTCTTGGAAAAATTCCCACCAAAACTCATCATGATCCCACCCTTGGGAGTTTTCTTTAATTTTTTAAAAATGCCAAAATCTGCTCTAGAAGCCGCAATTCTTAAAATTTCTCAATGAAAATCACATTAGAATACTTCAAATAATTCTACCAATCAATTAATATCATTAGTTGAATTATTTTCTTGGAAAAATTCCCACAAAAATCATCATGATCCCACCCTTGGGAGTTTTTTAATTTTTTAAAAATGACAAAATCTGCTCTAAAAACCGCAATTCTTAAAATTTCTCAATGAAAATCACATTAGAATACTTCAAATAATTCTATCAATTAATTAATATCATTAGTTGAATTATTTTCTTGGAAAAATTCCCACAAAAATCATCATGATCCCACCCTTGGGAGTTTTTTAATTTTTTAAAAATGACAAAATCTGCTCTAAAAACCGCAATTCTTAAAATTTCTCAATGAAAATCACATTAGAATACTTCAAATAATTCTACCAATCAATTAATATCATTAGTTGAATTATTTTCTTGGAAAAATTCCCACCAAAAATCATCATGACCCCACCCTTGGGAGGTTTTTTTTAATTTTTTAAAAATGCCAAAATCTGCTCTAGAAACCGCAATTCTTAAAATTTCTCAATGAAAATCACATTAGAATAATTCAAATAATTCTATCAATTAATTAATATCATTAGTTGAATTATTTTCTTGGAAAAATTCCCACAAAAATCATCATGATCCCACCCTTGGGAGTTTTTTAATTTTTTAAAAATGACAAAATCTGCTCTAAAAACCGCAATTCTTAAAATTTCTCAATGAAAATCACATTAGAATACTTCAAATAATTCTACCAATCAATTAATATCATTAGTTGAATTATTTTCTTGGAAAAATTCCCACCAAAACTCATCATGATCCCACCCTTGGGAGTTTTTTAATTTTTTAAAAATGACAAAATCTGCTCTAGAAACCGCAATTCTTAAAATTTCTCAATGAAAATCACATTAGAATTCTTCAAATAATTCTACCAATCAATTAATATCATTAGTTGAATTATTTTCTTGGAAAAATTCCCACCAAAAATCATCATGACCCCACCCTTGGGAGGTTTTTTTTAATTTTTTAAAAATGCCAAAATCTGCTCTAGAAACCACAATTCTTAAAATTTCTCAATGAAAATCACATTAGAATACTTCAAATAATTCTACCAATCAATTAATATCATTAGTTGAATTATTTTCTTGGAAAAATTCCCAACAAAAATCATCATGTCCCCACCCTTGGGAGTTTTTTTTTAATTTTTTAAAAATGCCAAAATCTGCTCTAGAAACCGCAATTCTTAAAATTTCTCAATGAAAATCACATTAGAATACTTCAAATAATTCTATCAATCAACTAATATCATTAGTTGAATTATTTTCTTGGAAAAATTCCCACCAAAAATCATCATGACCCCACCCTTGGGAGGTTTTTTTTAATTTTTTAAAAATGCCAAAATCTGCTCTAGAAACCGCAATTCTTAAAATTTCTCAATGAAAATCACATTAGAATACTTCAAATAATTCTACCAATCAATTAATATCATTAGTTGAATTATTTTCTTGGAAAAATTCCCACAAAAATCATCATGATCCCACCCTTGGGAGTTTTTTTTAATTTTTTAAAAATGCCAAAATCTGCTCTAGAAACCGCGATTCTTAAAATTTCTCAATGAAAATTACATTAGAATACTTCAAATAATTCTACCAATCAATTAATATCATTAGTTAAATTTTTTTCTTGGAAAAATTCCCACCAAAACTCATCATGATCCCATCCTTGGGAGTTTTTTTTAATTTTTAAAAAATGCCAAAATCTGCTCTAGAAACCGCAATTCTTAAAATTTCTCAATGAAAATCACATTAAAATACTTCAAATAATTCTACCAATCAATTAATATCATTAGTTGAATTTTTTTCTTGGAAAAATTCCCACCAAAAATCATCATGATCCCACCCTTGGGAGTTTTTTTTAATTTTTTAAAAATGCCAAAATCTGCTCTAGAAACCGCGATTCTTAAAATTTCTCAATGAAAATTACATTAGAATACTTCAAATAATTCTACCAATCAATTAATATCATTAGTTAAATTTTTTTCTTGGAAAAATTCCCACCAAAACTCATCATGATCCCATCCTTGGGAGTTTTTTTTAATTTTTAAAAAATGCCAAAATCTGCTCTAGAAACCGCAATTCTTAAAATTTCTCAATGAAAATCACATTAGAATACTTTAAATAATTCTATCAATTAATTAATATCATTAGTTGAATTATTTTCTTGGAAAAATTCCCACAAAAATCATCATGATCCCACCCTTGGGAGTTTTTTAATTTTTTAAAAATGACAAAATCTGCTCTAAAAACCGCAATTCTTAAAATTTCTCAATGAAAATCACATTAGAATACTTCAAATAATTCTACCAATCAATTAATATCATTAGTTGAATTATTTTCTTGGAAAAATTCCCACCAAAAATCATCATGATCCCACCCTTGGGAGTTTTTTTTTAATTTTTTAAAAATGCCAAAATCTGCTTTAGAAACCGCAATTCTTAAAATTTCTCAATGAAAATCACATTAGAATACTTCAAATAATTCTATCAATCAATTAATATCATTAGTTGAATTTGTTTCTTGGAAAAATTCCCACAAAAATCATCATGATCCCACCCTTGGAAGTTTTTTAATTTTTTAAAAATGCCAAAATCTGCTCTAGAAACCGCAATTCTTAAAATTTCTCAATGAAAATCACATTAGAATACTTCAAATAAGTCTATCAATCAAATAATATCATTAGTTGAATTTGGTTCTTGGAAAAATTCCCACAAAAATTATCATGATCCCACCCTTGGAAGTTTTTTAATTTTTTAAAAATGCCAAAATCTGCTCTAGAAACCGCAATTCTTAAAATTTCTCAATGAAAATCACATTAGAATACTTCAAATAATTCTACCAATCAATTAATATCAATAGTTGAATTATTTTCTTGGAAAAATTCCCACAAAAATCATCATGATCCCACCCTTGGGAGTTTTTTCTTTAATTTTTTAAAAATGCCAAAATCTGCTCTAGAAACCGCAATTCTTAAAATTTCTCAATGAAAATCACATTAGAATACTTCAAATAATTCTGTCAATCAATTAATATCATTAGTTGAATTTGTTTCTTGGAAAAATTCCCACCAAAAATCATCATGATCCCACCCTTGGGAGTTTTTTTTTTTAATTTTTTAAAAATGCCAAAATCTGCTCTAGAAACCGAAATTCTTAAAATTTCTCAATGAAAATCACATTAGAATACTTCAAATAATTCTACCAATCAACTAATATCATTAGTTGAATTTTTTTCTTGGAAAAATTCCCACCAAAAATCATCATGATCCCACCCTTGGGAGTTTTTTTTTAATTTTTTAAAAATGCCAAAATCTGCTCTAGAAGTCGCAATTCTTAAAATTTCTCAATGAAAATCACATTAGAATACTTCAAATAATTCTATCAATTAATTAATATCATTAGTTGAATTATTTTCTTGGAAAAATTCCCACAAAAATCATCATGATCCCACCCTTGGGAGTTTTTTAATTTTTTAAAAATGACAAAATCTGCTCTAAAAACCGCAATTCTTAAAATTTCTCAATGAAAATCACATTAGAATACTTCAAATAATTCTATCAATTAATTAATATCATTAGTTGAATTATTTTCTTGGAAAAATTCCCACAAAAATCATCATGATCCCACCCTTGGGAGTTTTTTAATTTTTTAAAAATGACAAAATCTGCTCTAGAAACCGCAATTCTTAAAATTTCTCAATGAAAATCACATTAGAATACTTCAAATAATTCTACCAATCAATTAATATCATTAGTTGAATTATTTTCTTGGAAAAATTCCCACCAAAAATCATCATGACCCCACCCTTGGGAGGTTTTTTTTAATTTTTTAAAAATGCCAAAATCTGCTCTAGAAACCGCAATTCTTAAAATTTCTCAATGAAAATCACATTAGAATACTTCAAATAATTCTACCAATCAATTAATATCATTAGTTGAATTATTTTCTTGGAAAAATTCCCAACAAAAATCATCATGTCCCCACCCTTGGGAGTTTTTTTTTAATTTTTTAAAAATGCCAAAATCTGCTCTAGAAACCGCAATTCTTAAAATTTCTCAATGAAAATCACATTAGAATACTTCAAATAATTCTACCAATCAACTAATATCATTAGTTGAATTATTTTCTTGGAAAAATTCCCACCAAAAATCATCATGACCCCACCCTTGGGAGGTTTTTTTTAATTTTTTAAAAATGCCAAAATCTGCTCTAGAAACCGCAATTCTTAAAATTTCTCAATGAAAATCACATTAGAATACTTCAAATAATTCTACCAATCAATTAATATCATTAGTTGAATTATTTTCTTGGAAAAATTCCCACAAAAATCATCATGATCCCACCCTTGGGAGTTTTTTTTAATTTTTTAAAAATGCCAAAATCTGCTCTAGAAACCGCGATTCTTAAAATTTCTCAATGAAAATTACATTAGAATACTTCAAATAATTCTACCAATCAATTAATATCATTAGTTAAATTTTTTTCTTGGAAAAATTCCCACCAAAACTCATCATGATCCCATCCTTGGGAGTTTTTTTTAATTTTTAAAAAATGCCAAAATCTGCTCTAGAAACCGCAATTCTTAAAATTTCTCAATGAAAATCACATTAAAATACTTCAAATAATTCTACCAATCAATTAATATCATTAGTTGAATTTTTTTCTTGGAAAAATTCCCACCAAAAATCATCATGATCCCACCCTTGGGAGTTTTTTTTTTTAATTTTTTAAAAATGCCAAAATCTGCTCTAAAAACCGCAATTCTTAAAATTTCTCAATGAAAATCACATTAGAATACTTTAAATAATTCTATCAATTAATTAATATCATTAGTTGAATTATTTTCTTGGAAAAATTCCCACAAAAATCATCATGATCCCACCCTTGGGAGTTTTTTAATTTTTTAAAAATGACAAAATCTGCTCTAAAAACCGCAATTCTTAAAATTTCTCAATGAAAATCACATTAGAATACTTCAAATAATTCTACCAATCAATTAATATCATTAGTTGAATTATTTTCTTGGAAAAATTCCCACCAAAAATCATCATGATCCCACCCTTGGGAGTTTTTTTTTAATTTTTTAAAAATGCCAAAATCTGCTTTAGAAACCGCAATTCTTAAAATTTCTCAATGAAAATCACATTAGAATACTTCAAATAATTCTATCAATCAATTAATATCATTAGTTGAATTTGTTTCTTGGAAAAATTCCCACAAAAATCATCATGATCCCACGCTTGGAAGTTTTTTAATTTTTTAAAAATGCCAAAATCTGCTCTAGAAACCGCAATTCTTAAAATTTCTCAATGAAAATCACATTAGAATACTTCAAATAAGTCTATCAATCAAATAATATCATTAGTTGAATTTGGTTCTTGGAAAAATTCCCACAAAAATTATCATGATCCCACCCTTGGAAGTTTTTTAATTTTTTAAAAATGCCAAAATCTGCTCTAGAAACCGCAATTCTTAAAATTTCTCAATGAAAATCACATTAGAATACTTCAAATAATTCTACCAATCAATTAATATCAATAGTTGAATTATTTTCTTGGAAAAATTCCCACAAAAATCATCATGATCCCACCCTTGGGAGTTTTTTCTTTAATTTTTTAAAAATGCCAAAATCTGCTCTAGAAACCGCAATTCTTAAAATTTCTCAATGAAAATCACATTAGAATACTTCAAATAATTCTATCAATCAATTAATATCATTAGTTGAATTTGTTTCTTGGAAAAATTCCCACCAAAAATCATCATGATCCCACCCTTGGGAGTTTTTTTTTTAATTTTTTAAAAATGCCAAAATCTGCTCTAGAAGCCGCAATTCTTAAAATTTCTCAATGAAAATCACATTAGAATACTTCAAATAATTCTACCAATCAATTAATATCATTAGTTGAATTTTTTTCTTGGAAAAATTCCCACCAAAAATCATCATGATCCCACCCTTGGGAGTTTTTTTTAATTTTTTAAAAATGCCAAAATCTGCTCTAGAAACCGCAATTCTAAAAATTTCTCAATGAAAATCACATTAGAATACTTCAAATAATTCTATCAATCAATTAATATCATTAGTTGAATTATTTTAATGGAAAAATTCCCACCAAAAATCATCATGATCCCACCCTTGGGAGTTTTTTTTTTTTAATTTTTTAAAAATGCCAAAATCTGCTCTAGAAGCCGCAATTCTTCAAATTTCTCAATGAAAATCACATTAGAATACCTCAAATAATTCTACCAATCAATTAATATCATTAGTTGAATTTTTTTCTTGGAAAAATTCCCACCAAAACTCATCATGATCCCACCCTTGGGAGTTTTTTTTTAATTTTTTAAAAATGCCAAAATCTGGTCTAGAAACCGCGATTCTTAAAATTTCTCAATGAAAATCACATTAGAATACTTCAAATAATTCTACCAATCAATTAATATCATTAGTTGAATTTTTTTCTTGGAAAAATTCCCACCAAAAATCATCATGATCCCACCCTTGAGAGTTTTTTTTTAATTTTTAAAAAATGCCAAAATCTGCTCTAGAAGCCGCGATTCTTAAAATTTCTCAATGAAAATCACATTAGAATACTTCAAATAATTCTACCAATCAATTAATATCATTAGTTGAATTTTTTTCTTGGAAAAATTCCCACCAAAACTCAACATGATCCCACCCTTGGGAGTTTTTTTTTAATTTTTTAAAAATGCCAAAATCTGCTCTAAAAACCGCAATTCTTAAAATTTCTCAATGAAAATCACATTAGAATACTTCAAATAATTCTACCAATCAATTAATATCATTAGTTGAATTTTTTCTTGGAAAAATTCCCACCAAAAATCATCATGATCCCACCCTTGGGAGTTTTTTTTTAATTTTTTAAAAATGCCAAAATCTGCTCTAGAAGCCGCAATTCTTAAAATTTCTCAATGAAAATCACATTAGAATACTTCAAATAATTCTACCAATCAATTAATATCATTAGTTGAATTTTTTTCTTGGAAAAATTCCCACCAAAACTCATCATGATCCCACCCTTGGGAGTTTTTTTTTAATTTTTTAAAAATGCCAAAATCTGCTCTAGAAACCGCAATTCTTAAAATTTCTCAATGAAAATCACATTAGAATACTTCAAATAATTCTACCAATCAATTAATATCATTAGTTGAATTTTTTTCTTGGAAAAATTCCCACCAAAACTCAACATGATCCCACCCTTGGGAGTTTCTTTTTAATTTTTTAAAAATGCCAAAATCTGCTCTAAAAACCGCAATTCTTAAAATTTCTCAATGAAAATCACATTAGAATACTTCAAATGATTCTACCAATCAATTAATATCATTAGTTGAATTTTTTCTTGGAAAAATTCCCACCAAAAATCATCATGATCCCACCCTTGGGAGTTTTTTTTTAATTTTTTAAAAATGCCAAAATCTGCTCTAGAAGCCGCAATTCTTAAAATTTCTCAATGAAAATCACATTAGAATACTTCAAATAATTCTACCAATCAATTAATATCATTAGTTGAATTTTTTTCTTGGAAAAATTCCCACCAAAACTCATCATGATCCCACCCTTGGGAGTTTTTTTTTAATTTTTTAAAAATGCCAAAATCTGCTCTAGAAACCGCAATTCTTAAAATTTCTCAATGAAAATCACATTAGAATACTTCAAATAATTCTATCAATCAATTAATATCATTAGTTGAATTATTTTCTTGGAAAAATTCCCACAAAAATCATCATGATCCCACCCTTGGGAGTTTTTTAATTTTTAAAAAATGCCAAAATCTGCTCTAGAAGCCGCGATTCTTAAAATTTCTCAATGAAAATCACATTAGAATACTTCAAATAATTTTATCAATCAATTAATATCATTAGTTGAATTTTTTTCTTGGAAAAATTCCCACAAAAATCCTCATGATCCCACCCTTGGGAGTTTTCTTAATTTTTAAAAAATGCCAAAATCTGCTCTAGAAGCCGCAAATCTTAAAATTTCTCAATGAAAATCACATTAGAATACTTCAAATAATTCTACCAATCAATTAATATCATTAGTTGAATTTTTTTCTTGGAAAAATTCCCACCAAAACTCATCATGATCCCACCCTTGGGAGTTTTTTTTTAATTCTTTAAAAATGCCAAAATCTGCTCTAGAAACCGCAATTCTTAAAATTTCTCAATGAAAATCACATTAAAATACTTCAAATAATTCTACCAATCAATTAATATCATTAGTTGAATTTGTGTCTTGGAAAAATTCCCACCAAAAATCATCATGATCCCACCCTTGGGAGTTTTTTTTTTAATTTTTTCAAAATGCCAAAATCTGCTCTAGAAACCGCAATTCTTAAAATTTCTCAATAAAAATCACATTAGAATACTTAAAATAATTCTACCAATCAATTAATATCATTAGTTGAATTATTTTCTTGGAAAAATTCCCACAAAAATCATCATGATCCCACCCTTGGGAGTTTTTTAATTTTTTAAAAATGCCAAAATCTGCTCTAAAAACCGCAATTCTTAAAATTTCTCAATGAAAATCACATTAGAATACTTCAAATAATTCTACCAATCAATTAATATCATTAGTTGAATTATTTTCTTGGAAAAATTCCCACAAAAATCATCATGATCCCACCCTTGGGAGTTTTTTTTTAATTTTTTAAAAATGCCAAAATCTGCTCTAGAAACCGCGATTCTTGAAATTTCTCAATGAAAATCACATTAGAATACTTCAAATAATTCTACCAATCAATTAGTATCATTAGTTGAAATATTTTCTTGGAAAAATTCCCACCAAAAATCATCATGACCCCACCCTTGGGAGGTTTTTTTTAATTTTTTAAAAATGCCAAAATCTGCTCTAGAAACCGTAATTCTTAAAATTTCTCAATGAAAATCACATTAGAATACTTCAAATAATTCTACCAATCAATTAATATCATTAGTTGAATTATTTTCTTGGAAAAATTCCCACAAAAATCATCATGATCCCACCCTTGGGAGTTTTTTTTTATTTTTTAAAAATGCCAAAATCTGCTCTAGAAGCCGCAATTCTTAAAATTTCTCAATGAAAATCACATTAGAATACTTCAAATAATTCTACCAATCAATTAATATCATTAGTTGAATTATTTTCTTGGAAAAATTCCCACCAAAAATCATCATGTCCCCACCCTTGGGAGTTTTTTTTAAATTTTTTAAAAATGCCAAAATCTGCTCTAGAAACCGCAATTCTTAAAATTTCTCAATGAAAATCACATTAGAATACTTCAAATAATTCTACCAATCAATTAATATCATTAGTTGAATTATTTTCTTGGAAAAATTCCCACCAAAAATCATCATGACCCCACCCTTGGGAGGTTTTTTTTAATTTTTTAAAAATGCCAAAATCTGCTCTAGAAACCGCAATTCTTAAAATTTCTCAATGAAAATCACATTAGAATACTTCAAATAATTCTACCAATCAATTAATATCATTAGTTGAATTATTTTCTTGGAAAAATTCCCACAAAAATCATCATGATCCCACCCTTGGGAGTTTTCTTAATTTTTAAAAAATGCCAAAATCTGCTCTAGAAGCCGCAAATCTTAAAATTTCTCAATGAAAATCACATTAGAATACTTCAAATAATTTTATCAATCAATTAATATCATTAGTTGAATTATTTTCTTGGAAAAATTCCCACAAAAATCATCATGATCCCACCCTTGGGAGTTTTCTTAATTTTTAAAAAATGCCAAAATCTGCTCTAGAAGCCGCAAATCTTAAAATTTCTCAATGAAAATCACATTAGAATACTTCAAATAATTCTACCAATCAATTAATATCATTAGTTGAATTTTTTTCTTGGAAAAATTCCCACCAAAAATCATCATGTCCCCACCCTTGGGAGTTTTTTTTTAATTTTTTAAAAATGCCAAAATCTGCTCTAGAAACCGCAATTCTTAAAATTTCTCAATGAAAATCACATTAGAATACTTCAAATAATTCTACCAATCAATTAATATCATTAGTTGAATTATTTTCTTGGAAAAATTCCCACCAAAAATCATCATGACCCCACCCTTGGGAGGTTTTTTTTAATTTTTTAAAAATGCCAAAATCTGCTCTAGAAACCGCAATTCTTAAAATTTCTCAATGAAAATCACATTAGAATACTTCAAATAATTCTACCAATCAATTAATATCATTAGTTGAATTATTTTCTTGGAAAAATTCCCACCAAAAATCATCATGACCCCACCCTTGGGAGGTTTTTTTTAATTTTTTAAAAATGCCAAAATCTGCTCTAGAAACCGCAATTCTTAAAATTTCTCAATGAAAATCACATTAGAATACTTCAAATAATTCTATCAATCAATTAATATCATTAGTTGAATTATTTTCTTGGAAAAATTCCCACAAAAATCATCATGATCCCACCCTTGGGAGTTTTTTAATTTTTAAAAAATGCCAAAATCTGCTCTAGAAGCCGCGATTCTTAAAATTTCTCAATGAAAATCACATTAGAATACTTCAAATAATTTTATCAATCAATTAATATCATTAGTTGAATTTTTTTCTTGGAAAAATTCCCACAAAAATCATCATGATCCCACCCTTGGGAGTTTTCTTAATTTTTAAAAAATGCCAAAATCTGCTCTAGAAGCCGCAAATCTTAAAATTTCTCAATGAAAATCACATTAGAATACTTCAAATAATTCTACCAATCAATTAATATCATTAGTTGAATTTTTTTCTTGGAAAAATTCCCACCAAAACTCATCATGATCCCACCCTTGGGAGTTTTTTTTTAATTTTTTAAAAATGCCAAAATCTGCTCTAGAAACCGCAATTCTTAAAATTTCTCAATGAAAATCACATTAGAATACTTCAAATAATTCTACCAATCAATTAATATCATTAGTTGAATTTTTTTCTTGGAAAAATTCCCACAAAAATCATCATGATCCCACCCTTGGGAGTTTTTTTCAATTTTTTAAAAATGCCAAAATCTGCTCTAGAAACCGCAATTCTTAAAATTTCTCAATAAAAATCACATTAGAATACTTAAAATAATTCTACCAATCAATTAATATCATTAGTTGAATTATTTTCTTGGAAAAATTCCCACAAAAATCATCATGATCCCACCCTTGGGAGTTTTTTAATTTTTTAAAAATGCCAAAATCTGCTCTAAAAACCGCAATTCTTAAAATTTCTCAATGAAAATCACATTAGAATACTTCAAATAATTCTACCAATCAATTAATATCATTAGTTGAATTATTTTCTTGGAAAAATTCCCACAAAAATCATCATGATCCCACCCTTGGGAGTTTTTTTTTAATTTTTTAAAAATGCCAAAATCTGCTCTAGAAACCGCGATTCTTGAAATTTCTCAATGAAAATCACATTAGAATACTTCAAATAATTCTACCAATCAATTAGTATCATTAGTTGAAATATTTTCTTGGAAAAATTCCCACCAAAAATCATCATGACCCCACCCTTGGGAGGTTTTTTTTAATTTTTTAAAAATGCCAAAATCTGCTCTAGAAACCGTAATTCTTAAAATTTCTCAATGAAAATCACATTAGAATACTTCAAATAATTCTACCAATCAATTAATATCATTAGTTGAATTATTTTCTTGGAAAAATTCCCACAAAAATCATCATGATCCCACCCTTGGGAGTTTTTTTTTATTTTTTAAAAATGCCAAAATCTGCTCTAGAAGCCGCAATTCTTAAAATTTCTCAATGAAAATCACATTAGAATACTTCAAATAATTCTACCAATCAATTAATATCATTAGTTGAATTATTTTCTTGGAAAAATTCCCACCAAAAATCATCATGTCCCCACCCTTGGGAGTTTTTTTTTAATTTTTTAAAAATGCCAAAATCTGCTCTAGAAACCGCAATTCTTAAAATTTCTCAATGAAAATCACATTAGAATACTTCAAATAATTCTACCAATCAATTAATATCATTAGTTGAATTATTTTCTTGGAAAAATTCCCACCAAAAATCATCATGACCCCACCCTTGGGAGGTTTTTTTTAATTTTTTAAAAATGCCAAAATCTGCTCTAGAAACCGCAATTCTTAAAATTTCTCAATGAAAATCACATTAGAATACTTCAAATAATTCTACCAATCAATTAATATCATTAGTTGAATTATTTTCTTGGAAAAATTCCCACAAAAATCATCATGATCCCACCCTTGGGAGTTTTTTTTAATTTTTTAAAAATGCCAAAATCTGCTCTAGAAACCGCGATTCTTAAAATTTCTCAATGAAAATTACATTAGAATACTTCAAATAATTCTACCAATCAATTAATATCATTAGTTAAATTTTTTTCTTGGAAAAATTCCCACCAAAACTCATCATGATCCCATCCTTGGGAGTTTTTTTTAATTTTTAAAAAATGCCAAAATCTGCTCTAGAAACCGCAATTCTTAAAATTTCTCAATGAAAATCACATTAAAATACTTCAAATAATTCTACCAATCAATTAATATCATTAGTTGAATTATTTTCTTGGAAAAATTCCCACCAAAAATCATCATGATCCCACCCTTGGGAGTTTTTTTTTAATTTTTTAAAAATGCCAAAATCTGCTCTAAAAACCGCAATTCTTAAAATTTCTCAATGAAAATCACATTAGAATACTTCAAATAATTCTATCAATTAATTAATATCATTAGTTGAATTATTTTCTTGGAAAAATTCCCACAAAAATCATCATGATCCCACCCTTGGGAGTTTTTTAATTTTCTAAAAATGACAAAATCTGCTCTAAAAACCGCAATTCTTAAAATTTCTCAATGAAAATCACATTAGAATACTTCAAATAATTCTACCAATCAATTAATATCATTAGTTGAATTATTTTCTTGGAAAAATTCCCACCAAAACTCATCATGATCCCACCCTTGGGAGTTTTCTTTAATTTTTTAAAAATGCCAAAATCTGCTCTAGAAGCCGCAATTCTTAAAATTTCTCAATGAAAATCACATTAGAATACTTCAAATAATTCTACCAATCAATTAATATCATTAGTTGAATTATTTTCTTGGAAAAATTCCCACCAAAAATCATCATGACCCCACCCTTGGGAGGTTTTTTTTAATTTTTTAAAAATGCCAAAATCTGCTCTAGAAACCGCAATTCTTAAAATTTCTCAATGAAAATCACATTAGAATACTTCAAATAATTCTATCAATTAATTAATATCATTAGTTGAATTATTTTCTTGGAAAAATTCCCACAAAAATCATCATGATCCCACCCTTGGGAGTTTTTTAATTTTTTAAAAATGACAAAATCTGCTCTAAAAACCGCAATTCTTAAAATTTCTCAATGAAAATCACATTAGAATACTTCAAATAATTCTATCAATTAATTAATATCATTAGTTGAATTATTTTCTTGGAAAAATTCCCACAAAAATCATCATGATCCCACCCTTGGGAGTTTTTTAATTTTTTAAAAATGACAAAATCTGCTCTAAAAACCGCAATTCTTAAAATTTCTCAATGAAAATCACATTAGAATACTTCAAATAATTCTACCAATCAATTAATATCATTAGTTGAATTATTTTCTTGGAAAAATTCCCACCAAAAATCATCATGATCCCACCCTTGGGAGTTTTTTTTTAATTTTTTAAAAATGCCAAAATCTGCTCTAAAAACCGCAATTCTTAAAATTTCTCAATGAAAATCACATTAGAATACTTCAAATAATTCTATCAATTAATTAATATCATTAGTTGAATTATTTTCTTGGAAAAATTCCCACAAAAATCATCATGATCCCACCCTTGGGAGTTTTTTTAATTTTTAAAAATTACCAAAATCTGCTCTAGAAACCGCAATTCTTAAAATTTCTCAATGAAAATCACATTAGAATACTTCAAATAATTCTACCAATCAATTAATATCATTAGTTGAATTATTTTCTTGGAAAAATTCCCACCAAAAATCATCATGATCCCACCCTTGGGAGTTTTCTTTAATTTTTTAAAAATGCCAAAATCTGCTCTAGAAGCCGCAATTCTTAAAATTTCTCAATGAAAATCACATTAGAATACTTCAAATAATTCTACCAATCAATTAATATCATTAGTTGAATTATTTTCTTGGAAAAATTCCCACAAAAATCATCATGATCCCACCCTTGGGAGTTTTTTAATTTTTTAAAAATGACAAAATCTGCTCTAAAAACCGCAATTCTTAAAATTTCTCAATGAAAATCACATTAGAATACTTCAAATAATTCTATCAATTAATTAATATCATTAGTTGAATTATTTTCTTGGAAAAATTCCCACAAAAATCATCATGATCCCACCCTTGGGAGTTTTTTAATTTTTTAAAAATGACAAAATCTGCTCTAAAAACCGCAATTCTTAAAATTTCTCAATGAAAATCACATTAGAATACTTCAAATAATTCTACCAATCAATTAATATCATTAGTTGAATTATTTTCTTGGAAAAATTCCCACCAAAAATCATCATGACCCCACCCTTGGGAGGTTTTTTTTAATTTTTTAAAAATGCCAAAATCTGCTCTAGAAACCGCAATTCTTAAAATTTCTCAATGAAAATCACATTAGAATACTTCAAATAATTCTATCAATTAATTAATATCATTAGTTGAATTATTTTCTTGGAAAAATTCCCACAAAAATCATCATGATCCCACCCTTGGGAGTTTTTTAATTTTTTAAAAATGACAAAATCTGCTCTAAAAACCGCAATTCTTAAAATTTCTCAATGAAAATCACATTAGAATACTTCAAATAATTCTACCAATCAATTAATATCATTAGTTGAATTATTTTCTTGGAAAAATTCCCACCAAAACTCATCATGATCCCACCCTTGGGAGTTTTCTTTAATTTTTTAAAAATGCCAAAATCTGCTCTAGAAGCCGCAATTCTTAAAATTTCTCAATGAAAATCACATTAGAATACTTCAAATAATTCTATCAATTAATTAATATCATTAGTTGAATTATTTTCTTGGAAAAATTCCCACAAAAATCATCATGATCCCATCCTTGGGAGTTTTTTTTAATTTTTAAAAAATGCCAAAATCTGCTCTAAAAACCGCAATTCTTAAAATTTCTCAATGAAAATCACATTAGAATACTTCAAATAATTCTACCAATCAATTAATATCATTAGTTGAATTATTTTCTTGGAAAAATTCCCACCAAAAATCATCATGACCCCACCCTTGGGAGGTTTTTTTTAATTTTTTAAAAATGCCAAAATCTGCTCTAGAAACCGCAATTCTTAAAATTTCTCAATGAAAATCACATTAGAATACTTCAAATAATTCTACCAATCAATTAATATCATTAGTTGAATTATTTTCTTGGAAAAATTCCCAACAAAAATCATCATGTCCCCACCCTTGGGAGTTTTTTTTTAATTTTTTAAAAATGCCAAAATCTGCTCTAGAAACCGCAATTCTTAAAATTTCTCAATGAAAATCACATTAGAATACTTCAAATAATTCTACCAATCAACTAATATCATTAGTTGAATTATTTTCTTGGAAAAATTCCCACCAAAAATCATCATGACCCCACCCTTGGGAGGTTTTTTTTAATTTTTTAAAAATGACAAAATCTGCTCTAGAAACCGCAATTCTTAAAATTTCTCAATGAAAATCACATTAGAATACTTCAAATAATTCTACCAATCAATTAATATCATTAGTTGAATTATTTTCTTGGAAAAATTCCCACAAAAATCATCATGATCCCACCCTTGGGAGTTTTTTTTAATTTTTTAAAAATGCCAAAATCTGCTCTAGAAACCGCGATTCTTAAAATTTCTCAATGAAAATTACATTAGAATACTTCAAATAATTCTACCAATCAATTAATATCATTAGTTAAATTTTTTTCTTGGAAAAATTCCCACCAAAACTCATCATGATCCCATCCTTGGGAGTTTTTTTTAATTTTTAAAAAATGCCAAAATCTGCTCTAGAAACCGCAATTCTTAAAATTTCTCAATGAAAATCACATTAAAATACTTCAAATAATTCTACCAATCAATTAATATCATTAGTTGAATTTTTTTCTTGGAAAAATTCCCACCAAAAATCATCATGATCCCACCCTTGGGAGTTTTTTTTTTAATTTTTTAAAAATGCCAAAATCTGCTCTAAAAACCGCAATTCTTAAAATTTCTCAATGAAAATCACATTAGAATACTTCAAATAATTCTATCAATTAATTAATATCATTAGTTGAATTATTTTCTTGGAAAAATTCCCACAAAAATCATCATGATCCCACCCTTGGGAGTTTTTTAATTTTTTAAAAATGACAAAATCTGCTCTAAAAACCGCAATTCTTAAAATTTCTCAATGAAAATCACATTAGAATACTTCAAATAATTCTACCAATCAATTAATATCATTAGTTGAATTATTTTCTTGGAAAAATTCCCACCAAAAATCATCATGATCCCACCCTTGGGAGTTTTTTTTTAATTTTTTAAAAATGCCAAAATCTGCTTTAGAAACCGCAATTATTAAAATTTCTCAATGAAAATCACATTAGAATACTTCAAATAATTCTATCAATCAATTAATATCATTAGTTGAATTTGTTTCTTGGAAAAATTCCCACAAAAATCATCATGATCCCACCCTTGGAAGTTTTTTAATTTTTTAAAAATGCCAAAATCTGCTCTAGAAACCGCAATTCTTAAAATTTCTCAATGAAAATCACATTAGAATACTTCAAATAAGTCTATCAATCAAATAATATCATTAGTTGAATTTGGTTCTTGGAAAAATTCCCACAAAAATTATCATGATCCCACCCTTGGAAGTTTTTTAATTTTTTAAAAATGCCAAAATCTGCTCTAGAAACCGCAATTCTTAAAATTTCTCAATGAAAATCACATTAGAATACTTCAAATAATTCTACCAATCAATTAATATCAATAGTTGAATTATTTTCTTGGAAAAATTCCCACAAAAATCATCATGATCCCACCCTTGGGAGTTTTTTCTTTAATTTTTTAAAAATGCCAAAATCTGCTCTAGAAACCGCAATTCTTAAAATTTCTCAATGAAAATCACATTAGAATACTTCAAATAATTCTGTCAATCAATTAATATCATTAGTTGAATTTGTTTCTTGGAAAAATTCCCACCAAAAATCATCATGATCCCACCCTTGGGAGTTTTTTTTTTTAATTTTTTAAAAATGCCAAAATCTGCTCTAGAAGCCGCAATTCTTAAAATTTCTCAATGAAAATCACATTAGAATACTTCAAATAATTCTACCAATCAACTAATATCATTAGTTGAATTTTTTTCTTGGAAAAATTCCCACCAAAAATCATCATGATCCCACCCTTGGGAGTTTTTTTTTTTAATTTTTTAAAAATGCCAAAATCTGCTCTAGAAACCGCAATTCTTAAAATTTCTCAATGAAAATCACATTAGAATACTTCAAATAATTCTACCAATCAATTAATATCATAAGTTGAATTTTTTTCTTGGAAAAATTCCCACCAAAACTCATCATGATCCCACCTTTGGGAGTTTTTTTTAATTTTTTAAAAATGCCAAAATCTGCTCTAGAAACCGCAATTCTTAAAATTTCTCAATGAAAATCACATTAGAATACTTCAAATAATTCTATCAATCAATTAATATCATTAGTTGAATTTGTTTCTTGGAAAAATTCCCACCAAAAATCATCATGATCCCACCCTTGGGAGTTTTTTTTTTAATTTTTTAAAAATGCCAAAATCTGCTCTAGAAACCGCAATTCTTAAAATTTCTCAATGAAAATCACATTAGAATACTTCAAATAATTCTACCAATCAATTAATATCATTAGTTGAATTTTTTTCTTGGAAAAATTCCCACCAAAAATCATCATGATCCCACCCTTGGGAGTTTTTTTTAATTTTTTAAAAATGCCAAAATCTGCTCTAGAAACCGCAATTCTAAAAATCTCTCAATGAAAATCACATTAGAATACTTCAAATAATTCTATCATTCAATTAATATCATTAGTTGAATTATTTTAATGGAAAAATTCCCACCAAAAATCATCATGATCCCACCCTTGGGAGTTTTTTTTTTAATTTTTTAAAAATGCCAAAATCTGCTCTAGAAGCCGCAATTCTTCAAATTTCTCAATGAAAATCACATTAGAATACCTCAAATAATTCTACCAATCAATTAATATCATTAGTTGAATTTTTTTCTTGGAAAAATTCCCACCAAAACTCATCATGATCCCACCCTTGGGAGTTTTTTTTAATTTTTTAAAAATGCCAAAATCTGGTCTAGAAACCGCGATTCTTAAAATTTCTCAATGAAAATCACATTAGAATACTTCAAATAATTCTACCAATCAATTAATATCATTAGTTGAATTTTTTCTTGGAAAAATTCCCACCAAAAATCATCATGATCCCACCCTTGAGAGTTTTTTTTTAATTTTTAAAAAATGCCAAAATCTGCTCTAGAAGCCGCGATTCTTAAAATTTCTCAATGAAAATCACATTAGAATACTTCAAATAATTCTACCAATCAATTAATATCATTAGTTGAATTTTTTTCTTGGAAAAATTCCCACCAAAACTCAACATGATCCCACCCTTGGGAGTTTTTTTTTAATTTTTTAAAAATGCCAAAATCTGCTCTAAAAACCGCAATTCTTAAAATTTCTCAATGAAAATCACATTAGAATACTTCAAATAATTCTACCAATCAATTAATATCATTAGTTGAATTTTTTCTTGGAAAAATTCCCACCAAAAATCATCATGATCCCACCCTTGGGAGTTTTTTTTTAATTTTTTAAAAATGCCAAAATCTGCTCTAGAAGCCGCAATTCTTAAAATTTCTCAATGAAAATCACATTAGAATACTTCAAATAATTCTACCAATCAATTAATATCATTAGTTGAATTTTTTTCTTGGAAAAATTCCCACCAAAACTCATCATGATCCCACCCTTGGGAGTTTTTTTTAATTTTTTAAAAATGCCAAAATCTGCTCTAGAAACCGCAATTCTTAAAATTTCTCAATGAAAATCACATTAGAATACTTCAAATAATTCTACCAATCAATTAATATCATTAGTTGAATTTTTTTCTTGGAAAAATTCCCACCAAAAATCATCATGATCCCACCCTTGGGAGTTTTTTTTTTAATTTTTAAAAAATGCCAAAATCTGCTCTAAAAACCGCAATTCTTAAAATTTCTCAATGAAAATCACATTAGAATACTTCAAATAATTCTATCAATCAATTAATATCATTAGTTGAATTATTTTCTTGGAAAAATTCCCACAAAAATCATCATGATCCCACCCTTGGGAGTTTTTTAATTTTTAAAAAATGCCAAAATCTGCTCTAGAAGCCGCGATTCTTAAAATTTCTCAATGAAAATCACATTAGAATACTTCAAATAATTTTATCAATCAATTAATATCATTAGTTGAATTTTTTTCTTGGAAAAATTCCCACAAAAATCATCATGATCCCACCCTTGGGAGTTTTCTTAATTTTTAAAAAATGCCAAAATCTGCTCTAGAAGCCGCAAATCTTAAAATTTCTCAATGAAAATCACATTAGAATACTTCAAATAATTCTACCAATCAATTAATATCATTAGTTGAATTTTTTTCTTGGAAAAATTCCCACCAAAACTCATCATGATCCCACCCTTGGGAGTTTTTTTTAATTTTTTAAAAATGCCAAAATCTGCTCTAGAAACCGCAATTCTTAAAATTTCTCAATGAAAATCACATTAGAATACTTCAAATAATTCTACCAATCAATTAATATCATTAGTTGAATTTGTGTCTTGGAAAAATTCCCACCAAAAATCATCATGATCCCACCCTTGGGAGTTTTTTTTTTAATTTCTTCAAAATGCCAAAATCTGCTCTAGAAAGCGCAATTCTTAAAATTTCTCAATGAAAATCACATTAGAATACTTCAAATAATTCTACCAATCAATTAATATCATTAGTTGAATTTTTTCTTGGAAAAATTCCCACAAAAATCATCATGATCCCACCCTTGGGAGTTTTTTTCAATTTTTTAAAAATGCCAAAATCTGCTCTAGAAACCGCAATTCTTAAAATTTCTCAATAAAAATCACATTAGAATACTTAAAATAATTCTACCAATCAATTAATATCATTAGTTGAATTATTTTCTTGGAAAAATTCCCACAAAAATCATCATGATCCCACCCTTGGGAGTTTTTTTTTTTATTTTTCAAAAATGCCAAAATCTGCTCTAGAAACCGCAATTCTTAAAATTTCTCAATGAAAATCACATTAGAATACTTCAAATAATTCTACCAATCAATTAATATCATTAGTTGAATTTTTTTCTTGGAAAAATTCCCACAAAAATCATCATGATCCCACCCTTGGGAGTTTTTTTTAATTTTTAAAAATGCCAAAATCTGCTCTAGAAACCGCAATTCTTAAAATTTCTCAATGAAAATCACAGTAGAATACTTCAAATAATTCTATCAATCAACTAATATCATTAGTTGAATTTTTTTCTTGGAAAAATTCCCACAAAAATCATCATGATCCCACCCTTGGGGTTTTTTTTAATTTTTTAAAAATGCCAAAATCTGCTCTAGAAACCGCAATTCTTAAAATTTCTCAATGAAAATCACATTAGAATACTTCAAATAATTCTATCAATCAATTAATATCATTAGTTAAATTTGTTTCTTGGAAAAATACCCACAAAAATCATCATGATCCCACCCTTGGGAGTTTTTTTTTAATTTTTTAAAAATGCCAAAATCTGCTCTAGAAACCGCAATTCTTAAAATTTCTCAATGAAAATCACATTAGAATACTTCAAATAATTCTACCAATCAATTAATATCATTAGTTGAATTTTTTTCTTGGAAAAATTCCCACAAAAATCATCATGATCCCACCCTTGGGAGTTTTTTTTTTAATTTTTTAAAAATGCCAAAATCTGCTCTAGAAGCCGCAATTCTTAAAATTCTTCAATGAATATCACATTAGAATACTTCAAATAATTCTACCAATCAATTAATATCATTAGTTGAATTTTTTTCTTGAAAAAATTCCCACCAAAAATTATCATGACCCCACCCTTGGGAGTTTTTTAATTTTTTAAAAATGCCAAAATCTGCTCTAGAAACCGCAATTCTTAAAATTTCTCAATGAAAATCACATTAGAATACTTCAAATAATTCTACCAATCAATTAATATCATTAGTTGAATTTGTTTCTTGGAAAAATTCCCACAAAAATCATCATGATCCCACCCTTGGGAGTTTTTTTAATTTTTTAAAAATGCCAAAATCTGCTCTAGAAGCCGCAATTCTTAAAATTTCTCAATGAAAATCACATTAGAATACTTCAAATAATTCTACCAATCAATTAATATCATTAGTTCAATTTTTTTCTTGGAAAAATTCCCACAAAAATCATCATGATCCCACCCTTGGGAGTTTTTTTTTAATTTTTTAAAAATGCCAAAATCTGCTCTAGAAGCCGCAATTCTTAAAATTTCTCAATGAAAATCACATTAGAATACTTCAAATAATTCTACCAATCAATTAATATCATTAGTTCAATTTTTTTCTTGGAAAAATTCCCACAAAAATCATCATGATCCCACCCTTGGGAGTTTTTTTTT